>NC_086099.1:38311631-38619298 GCF_963921235.1 Mobula hypostoma | reverse complement strand
TCATCCAGTGTGCACATACATCATGGTTCACACTGATAGTTCTTCACTTCCTGAGAATCTTTGTCTATCCTATGTGCAAAATCACTGAAAACTTTCAAAGTATGCAAATTATATGTATTATACATCTGTCACGTAAAAGAGAAATCTCAAACCAGGCCCTTCAGAACATAGTTTCATTGATATTAATGAGGAATAGCAATGCAGATTATTTACTAATCCCTTGTTTAGTCTATATTTAACATTAGGAAAAAAAACATTACAAATATAATCCATCTGCTCTTCTTACTTGTGCATATCTTTTGTCTGTATTGGTATCCTCATGGACTTCATACATATGTATTGTATTTGGAGGAAGATGAACAAGCCCATTTCAGGCTGTAGACTTTACACTTTCGGTATTAGAACCATATTTCATTCCTAGCAGAGTGCCAGACAACTTAACAGTTCCACTGATCCCTACAACTGGGGCACTTGAAAATGGTAAATATTATACACATGGAAAGAGACGTCCAATTTTATCCATGTCCGGGAGAGACTTACGTTGTGAAAGCCAGAGAAAATGCTTACAAGACAGGATATAATCCTACAAATCACCAGGAGTTGGTCCAAGCCAATCAGCAGCATGGATGAGTTTGATGTTAACGGGTGTTCTAAGTTTTTGCTTCTTGGGTTCTTGGGAGGTATGTCTTCAGCATCTCCCTCCATGCTATGGAAACATCACCATATAACACACAAATGCCCTGTTTTCTGCACCAATTAATCCAACCATTTCTCATTGAAAAACATGGAAGTTATCACAACTGTGGACACTGTCATGTGTTCCAGGCACGCTCGCAGGTGGGCTGCTAAAAGAGGATAGCAATCACACTTGTGAGAATGCGCACATTCCAGCTAATTAGGGTTTCCTGTAATTGCATTTCACTCTCTTCCTTGCGTGTCAGTCTTGTCAGGTCTTGATCAAGGCACAGTGATGACAACACCCCCTGCTTACCTTAGTCCATATTCTCGGAGGGAAGATCAGTGATTTAGATAGACACTCTTTATGGTGCAATATTAATTTATTTCCAGGTTACTGCTTTCAAGCCGAGATGACACCATTAGTTTGTCATTTGAGGGTTTTTAGTTAGTGGCCCTCTTGGCCTTGTGCTTATTAATAAAACATATAAAACATGAGTGAACTGTTCATTGCATGTCTGCGTCTCTCCCTCTGAACTTGGATCATCACTGAGGTCCTGTCAGCAAGACTTGACTGGGAAATGGACACACTGAAAAGAGAACAGCTGAGATTAGCCCTGAACTTCATTTATCAGGGAAGGGGAAGTTAAAGTCCGTGGAGACTGGGTTGGCAAAATGGATCCCGCAGTGCAACAACTCCTCTCAGAGCAGCAAGCCCAGTCCAAGATGGAAGAACAGATGTCAGCGCTTGCAAGTGGCAACAGACAGTCAGCATCAAGGCGTCAGCCATTGTTGTTCTCACTGCCACTGTTCAACAGCTCACAACAACAGCCAAAATCAGGTGGCAGCCATTACTGCTCTTACCGCCACTATTCAGCAACTTTCTGCCAGCTTAGTCCCACTTTGAGCACCAGGACCTCGCCACCCTCCTCCATAGCAGTCTCATCAGCCTCAGCCACTAATGCCCCAATTCCCTTGGCAGCCTCTGGACCTGAACCAAGCATCCCTCCACCAGTCAGAAAGTCCAGTTGACTCTGATGGCTGCAGGAATTTTATCACCGACCTTCAAAGCCCAGCCAGGTCAAATTGGTGATGATGCATGTAAACTGGCTTACAGGATGAATCTCTCAGACCGATTCCCACTCAACCTGTTCAGCATCCTACGAGAACAAGATTCTCCTGCAGCCCAGTCTTTCCAGCAATTTGTAGTCAAGTTCACAAGGTGTTTGACTTTCCAGTACAGGGTCAGGAGGCTGTCCACTGACTCCTGGACCTGCACCAAGGGAGAGGGACAGTGAGAGACAACGAGACCATGCAGTAAAGTTCTGCATTCCTGCAGTTGAGATGGGGTGGAACGAGAGAATGCTCATCACTACATCCCAGCATGGGCTGTGCACAAAGGTCTGGCACAAGATCTCAGTGTACGATGAACAGGACAGAACCTGATAAATCTGTCCATCCCAGTAGACAACTGGGCAGCTGAATGGTGCAAGGAGGGTATGCCCTGAGCCTCCTCTTCATCAGACCACCACCTGTCTTCCCTTCCTGTCTCATCACCCATTATACAGTCCACGGAAGATCCCATGCAGGTAGGGGGCCTACGCCGATCTCAGAAGGAAGGAGATTGGTGCAAAAGAACAGGGGGTTGCTGCCTCTACTGTGGCTCTCTAGGACACTTCCAGGCATCATGTCCCCAAGTGCCTGGTAGAAGAGGAGATCCATCCACAAGAAGGGGAATTCTGATGGGTCAATTCTCCCTGAAAGCATTTTCCCCTAATCAAGTAATGCTCCCAGCTTCCTTGCACTGGCTTTTATTGGCTCCGGGACAGCCTGTAATCTCATGGATATCCCTTAGGCTCAAAGATGCTAAGTTCCCACTCAATATTTGAGAGAGGATATTGATATCAAGGCTCTGGATAGTCAACCACTGGGCACCAGCAATTTCCACCTTTCCACAGTATTCCTCCAACATGTGCCAGAGGGCAACCATAGGGAAAAGTTCTCCTTCTATCTTGCTGACTTGCTTCAACTGCTGCTAGTGCTTGATCTTCCCTGGCTCTCATGACACAACTTGCAGATTCATTGGTCCCTAAAAACACTCCAAGGGTAAGGACCAACATGTCTGTCTACCTGTCTGAGTCCACTCAGTGTATTCCCCCCATGAGCCAACCGTTAGTGTGGACCTGTCTGGTGTTCCAGCTGAATATGTTGACCTTCTTGAGGTCTTCATTAAGAAGGAAGCCATCTTCCTTCCTCCACATTGGCCAGATGACTGCACCACTGACCTCTTACCGGGTTCTCGTCCTCCTCGGGGGCAGCTCTTTCTCCTCTCTCATGCTGAAACAATAGCTGTGGAAGAATTCATCTTGGAGCCATTAGCCTTAGGATTTATCTGCCATCTGCCTCACCAGCAGGGGTGAATTTCTTTTTTTGAGCAGGAAGGATGGCAAGCTCTGTTATTCCACTGATTACCGGTTCCTCAACAACATCATGGTGAATTAGTGCTGACCTCTTCCCCTGATTGCCTTGGTATTTGAATATCTCCAGAGAACAACCATATTCTCGAAATAAATCTGCGCAATGCTTACAACCAAATTTGAAAAGGGGACAAATAGAAGACCGTTTTCAACACCCTCACTGACCATGATGAGTACCTTGTGATGCCATTTGGTAGAGCCTACTCTCCTGCTGTTTCTCAGGACCTGGTCCGAGACATGTTGAATCAGTTTGTATTTGCGTACAGTGGATTCCGGTTAATTGGGCCATTGGTTAATCAAGGCAGCCACTCATTTGGAACAACTCTTAAAGAACAAAAACTAATGAAGAAAATTGCTGACATTCCCTTTGCCGAATAGGTTCTAACAAGTGTCAGTTGTGCGCATTTTTGCGGCTGGTGGATGCTACACTGTAGTACGAGCAAACTATTTTAAAGTACCACCAGCCGCATGCATTTGTGTTTAAAAAGTAGTGATTTTTGTCACTGATAGTTGGCAAAAAATAAGCAGTAAGACAATTCTGAATAGTTTTGCTCACTGTGGTTTCAAGTGAAACCCCTTTTTTACCAAGTGTCTCTTGGGATGTAGCTCATTAGTTCCTTGCTAACAACCGCTGGGCTCAGCGTTGAGAAAACCAGATTCCATACATCTAAGGTCGATATAACTTAGGTCCCGCCAAACCCAGGAAGTTGGGATGTCTCACCCACCTAAAACCTGATTTGTGTGAATACTGTGTAACTACTACCCCCATGCAATTGTCCAGCGGTAAGAAATAAGAGACCATACACTGCATATTTACAAATGTCAACTTTATTGAACAGTTAGTAGGAAAAAGAAAAATATTAAAAGAGCCCATTACAGTTAACACAGTCCAAATGTGCTTGAAACTGTAATTATCTCACGCAGTGGACCCATGGTCCGTGTGAAAGTGCACACTACTTTCCGAATGTCACTCAGAATCCCCACCTTCTGAATGTCACTGAAAATCCACCTCCAACAAATGGGCTCCCCCATGGGAATATTGGTCTTTCCTCCTTGAAACCACTCACTTGCACCAAGCAGCTTGTGCAATAGGTTTGGCATCCCCAGCCAACTTCCCTCCTGTCTTCTCCCAGCCTCCACCAAAAACGCCTCAACCCAGACCAGTGTCCATCACAAAAATCTCTCCACCCAGTGTTCTCTAGAACCTTCTCCCAATTCCACTATCCTGATTGGTTGGCACAGAATTCCTAAGTTGAACAACATAGCTCCTTACCTTTTGCTCAACCCCAAACATGCTAGAAGCAGAACAGACTGTTCATACAGAACTGCTAAAATTGAATACCTACAGCGTAGCAGTAAAAATCTTAACCAGGGTGTTACAGAAGCATTCAGACTTGGGGATGCTAGAAATGGCCAGGAGTGAAAAAGAAACTGTTCCATTACTTCAACAAGTTGGAACTATGAAGAATTTGAAGGTATTGACAATCATCTTGAATGTTACAATTAAAATCAAGATTTGGAGAATGCAGTTGTGAAAAGTATTATATGATGGCAGTCCATTATCTACACTAGGTGTCTGCACTAATTTTGTTCATTGCATATACTAGATGAATTCTTCTGTTGATGATTATTAGGAATTAATAGTGTTTTATAATTCTGTAGTACTATCGGTAGCATTCTATTTTTTCTGTATTTCATTTAAATACATGATTTATTACTTGATTTCTAATTTTATACTTTTTTACCTACATCCATGAAACTTCAGTAAATTGCGACAACCACTTAATTGGGCAAAAATGGCCTGGTCTCGATGTGCCCCTATTAACTAAAATCCACTGTATTTTGATGACATTCTTACCTGTTCCTGCACTCACCAGGAATGTGTAACATGTGTCCGAAAGGTTGTCAGATAGCTCCTCAGGAACAACCTTCATGCCAAGTCAGAATAGTGTGAGTTGCACAAAGAACAGGTGTCATTCTAAAACAGGGGCTAGATCTCACCCCTTCCAGTGCTCAAATGGATCCATGTAAAGTTCCAGCAGTCACAGAGTGGCCCAAGCCACCTAAGCCAAACAGGTAAAGCTTTCTCAGAAATTTCAGTTCCATTGTGGCTCCCTTAGATACGCTCATCAAGAACACCGCTGCAGGATTCCAATGGACAAGTGAAGCAGACCAAGCATTCTCAAAGCCAAAGAGACACTCAGTCAGCCCAGTGCTCCAACATCCACACCTATACCGTCCATTCATCATTGAGTTTGATGCAATTGATGTCGGCATGTAACTGTACGTTACCAGCACTCTTCAGTAGATAATCAGGTACACCCCTCTGCTTTTCTTTCCCATTGCTTTACTCTTGCAGAGTGTAACTATGATGTTGGTAGCCAAAAACTTCTGGCTGTCAAGGAATCCCTGGAGGCATGGCGATACTGGCTTGGGGGATTAGAGCACCCCTTTCAGGTATCGACAGATCATGGAAGCAATCTCCTAAATTTGTGACTCAACTCCTGTTGAGTCTGATGGTCTGTCTTCTTCACCCAGTTTAATTTCACCCTCATGTACCATCCTGACAGCAAGAATACCAAGGCTGATACTCTCTCCCAGCAGGCTGACATCTCAGAAGACAACGCCAATCCGGAGTCCATCCTTCCACCTACATGAAAAGCTGCTCCAGTGATTTGAGAAAGAGAAAATGAGCTGAAGGCAGTTTTTGTGTTCAACAGTCAGACCAAGGTCCAGGTTGGGATTTCCCAGCTGGCTGTTTGCTCCTGCCTCTGTGCAGCCAAGAGTGTTGAAGTGGGGTCATTCTTCCTGTGTGGTTGGGCACTCGAGTATTCAAAGGACCCTGAAATTTATAAAGACAGAGTTTTTTTGTGGCCATCTATAGCCTAAAGTGTCCAAGATGTCCAAGATGTGTCCTCTTCTACATTGGTGAGACCCAACATAAATTGAGCACTACTTTGTTGAGCACCTCCCTCCACTTGGAGAAAGCGGAATTTCTTGGAGGCCAACTGTGCTAATTTCTATTCCCATTCCCCTTCCAACATGTTTGTCCATGGCCCCCACTTCTGCCATGATGTGGCCACTCTCAGGGCAGAGGAGAAACACCTCATATTCTGTCTAGGTAGCCTCCGATCTGATGGCATGAACATTAATTTCTCCTTCTGTTTCTTTTCCCCTCCCCATTCCCTGTTCTTCTGTTCCTCACTCTACCCTCTAATCTCTTCTCTTCACCTACCAACAACCTCCCCCAGTGCACCTCCATTCTTTCTCCCATGGTCCACTCTCCTCTCATATCATATTCCTTCTCCTCCTGCCCTTTGCATTTTCCACCCAGCTTCTTACTTCATCCCCCCTCCACCACCTACCTGGCTTCATCTGTCACCTTCAAGATCATTCTCCATCCTCTCCTCCACCTTTTTATTCTGTTATCATCTCCCTTCCTTCCCAGTTCTGATTAAGGGTCTTCAATCAAAACGTCGACTGTTTACTTATTTCCATAGATACCGCCTGACCCGCTGAGTTCCTCCAGCATTTTCTGTGGGTCGTGTCTGCCATGTTCTGAGAAAGAAGGTCAGTGACTCTGTCCGTGGTGTGATGCTAACTTCGTTCTAGGTTACCGCTTTTGAGCAAGGCTGACACCGTTAGTTTGAGGGTTTTTAGTTGGTAGTCCTTTTGGCCTAATGTTTATTATTTTCCTTTGTTCTTATTGAAGCTGAGTGATTCCACGTCTGCTTTCTCACTCTACACTTGGGCCATCACTGTACTCATATCAGAAATTCATATTGCAAATGTACATCCCATTTGCTTAATATGGTAGTGATGGCAGGTAGTGGCATGAATATGCAACTAATTGATGAGGGTAGGTGCAGAATACTGCACATGAAAGGTCACAGTGCTGATCATTTTAATGCCTCTTGTAATTACTCATAGCCTCCTGCAAGCATTCGTAAATAAGGCAGTGCTCAAGTAACACAGGGAAGGAAATGTATCTCATCTGGTAATACCTTAGATGAGGAAGAGCAAATGACCTCCATGCCATTAAAGCTGGCAGTAACAAAGGCAAGCTGAACCTTTCATTTTGTAGATTGGGATATAAAAGGTAACATTAACCTTGGAGCATTGTGTTCAGACTTGTTCAGCCCAGTATACAGCTAATCAAAAGCAAAGGGAAATGTGCAATGCAGATTCTCCAGAATGTTGTTTACAATTATTAAGTTTACAATAGATCAATAATCTAACAGTCATTTGAAAGAAAGGATCAAAATAATATGATTGACATAACTGTACATTCTTCTTGTGACCATGTGGACTTCCTTAAAGTTCTCTCACTTTTTGCCTATATCCCCTTCGTGGCGTGGCAAAGAGTCAAAATCTATAAATATATGTATTAGGGCTCACTGAAGAATGAAGAATTCTCCAGTTGGTCTATCTAAATATCATCTCACAATCAGAGAATATCTGAAACAAATTTGCCTGAAAATTTATCCCTGATTGGTAGTACATGGCATCTTCCTTCCTTCCTTCCTTGCGCCCTTAACTCCTGGTGGAGTCGTCGGGGCGCCATCACGTCAAGCTTTTTACCAGTCTGTTCCACCTGTCGCGGTTGTGTGCCAGAGCCTGGGTCACTGCAAATGTTTTCCCTGTCCATTTTTTAATGTTGTCCGTCCATCTTTTCCTCTGTGTACCTCTCCTTCTTTTCTCCTCCACAGTTCCTTGTAGAACAGTCTTTGCAAGACCACTGGATCTTGTTATGTAGCCATACCATCTCAGCTCTCTTTTCTTCACCGTTGTGAGAAGGTCTTCATGGGGGCCAATGTGGTGCTGGATGGTCTTGCGGACCTGATCGTTTGTGATGCGGTCCAAGTCTGAGATGCCCAAGATGTTGCGATAGCATCTCATTTCCAATGCCTGTATCTTCCTCTGTAGCTCTGCCGTGAGGGTCCATGTCTCGCATGTGTACAGCAAGATGGAGAATACCAGTGCACACAGGAGTCTGATCTTGTACTTCATGGTGATGTTGCTGTCCCCCCATATTCTCTTGAGTTTGGATAGTGCAGTCATTGTCTGTGCAGTTCTTGCCAGGACTTCTGGTCTTGATCCTTCATCACTGATGATTGCCCCCAGGTATTTGAACTGCTGCACTGTCTCAAGTTTCTGACCATGGACTGAGATGTCTGTTGTGATGGCACCACTGGCATTTGCCATGAGCTTGGTTTTCTCAGCACTTACTTCCATTCCAAACTTTGTGGAGGCTCTGTCAAGATGGCAGACCAGGTTGGCCAGTTCGTCCTCTTTTCCTGCAAGTACATCAATGCTGTCTGCAAATCTTAGGTTCGTGGTGTTCCTCCCTCCGATGCTGACTGTGCCCACATGATCTTCACGCGCAACACTCATGATTCGTTCCAGGAAGACGCTGAAGAGAGTGGGGGAGAGGAGGCAGCCCTGACGGACTCCTACAGAGATATGGAACCACTCCCCGATGGTGCCCTGAGCGAGTACTGCACTGGTTGCCTTGGCATAAAGCTGATGGATTGAATGAATCAGCTTCTGCCCCATGTTGAATTTCTTCATGGTGACCCATAAGGCATCATGCCAGACACTGTCAAATGCCTTCTTGAAGTCTATGAAGACGTGGTAGAACTCTCGCTGGTGCTGAAGGTGTTTGTCACAGAGGGTGCGGCGTTTGAAAATCTGCTCAGTGGTGCTTCTGCCCTTACGGAAGCCTGCTTGTTCCTCGGCAATGATGTCTTCCGCCTGAGGTCTCTGTCTGTTCAAGATGATTCTGAGTATTACCTTGCTTACATGGCTGATCAAACTGGTGGTACAGTAATTCTAGCAAAGTTGGAGATTGCCTTTCTTGGGAAGCACAATGATCAACGACTGAGTCCAAAGTGTCGGCCATTCACCTGTCTGCCAGATCTTATTGCAGATGGTGGAAAGCAGGTCTATCATGGCCTCTCCTCCATGCTTCAGCAGTTCAGCAGGGATGTTGTCAACTCCTGCCGACTTCCTGCACTTCAGTGATTGCATTGTGGCTTCAGCTTATTCACGCATGATTGGATAGTCATCCTCACTGGAAGATTTCTGTACATTCAGCACGCCTGGATCCTCTTTGCTCTGGTAGTTGTACAGTTCTGAACAGTACTCTGTCCACCTTTCCATTATTTCCTTTCCTTCTGTGAGACTTTTGCCATTTTTGTCTTGGACGATGTTCACTTTGGCTTGTTTTTCTTTGGTAAGATTTTTCACCAGTTGGAATGCCTTCTTTGTGTTGTTGTTGGAGAGGCTGCCTTCAATGTCTGCACATTGTTCGGCTATCCATCTTTGCTTTGCTTCCTTCATTTCCCTCCTGATTTCCTTGTTGATTTTCCTGTATCCTGTTCTTCTCTCTGCTGTGTTTTTATCTTTCTTTAATTTCCTTCTTGTGTCATACATATCCAGTAACTTGTTAGTGACCATTAGACTTGCGACGGCTTTTCCCCAGAATCTTACTTGCTGTTTCTGTCATCACTGTGTTAAGGTTATTTATGGTGGTCTCCAGGTATTCATCAAAGAGCATAAACTCCCCCCCAGTTGCCGCCTGAAATTCTTCAAAGATGGCGGGGTCTTTCAGTTTTTCAAGGTAGAATCTTAGCCGTGTACATGGCATGTTATTTTGCAACTGTGGTTCATTGAGACTTATAACAATTATTAAGTTTCCTCTTTCTGTGCAAGAGGCTTTAATGAATGGGATGGATTATGCTGGATTATACTAGTTTCACCCATCACCCACGGAAGATTTTGTAACTCTCATACAACTGTGGATGTCCTAAATTGAATAGCTAAACCTTGTTGACCATAATCCTGCTCTCTGATGTTACTTGACTCCATATGAAGCAAAGCATGCTGACGTTACACTTGGCTTTGGCTATCAACTCCTGTGCCAGGCACAGGATCTGATTATATATTCCCAAGCATAAAATTTATAAGCCCAGTGGAATTGTAGGGCTGTGGGGAAGAGAGATAAGATTTTTTTTAATGTATTTATGTTCTGTTTAAAACAAGAGATTCTGAAGAGGCTGGAACTTCAGAGTAACACACACAAAATGCTCAAGGATTGAAGCAAGTCAGACAACATCTATGGAGAGGAATAAACAGCCAAACTTTTGAGACTTGGCCCAAAACATTAGCTCTTTATTCCTTTCCATAGAAGGTCCATGACCTACTGAGTTCCTCCAGAATGTTGTGTGTCTTACTCATGGTTTGCTTCATATTTTTAATTTAAAACATTCTTCATTCTCACTGTATTCATTGAAAATTTTGTAATTTTTTATGCTTTGAGTGTTAAAGGTAGCTGTTATAGACGGGCCACAGCTTTTTTAATGATGTTTTTTGAGGATGAAACTTGTTTATTCTGTTGCTAGAAGCCCCGCTGTCTCTCGGAGCCTTGTCCCCGCTGCCCTGATTTCCCAAAAGATATTCACTGAAGTTCAACAATGCACTGATTTTTTGGCTGTAGATTGCCAACAATGCAAATGCAGAAAAAATTATATTTGTTCATACACTGTCCTGTCCAGTTCGACCATAAAAGATATCTGCCAATTTTTTTTGAGTTGCCAAATCAGAAATAAAAATCTTGCCAAAAGTAAGATATATATTTTTTGCAGCACAAGGCACCCTATATGCAGCTGTTTCCTGTAGCAAAATGTCTAATAATAGAATGCCATGCATTCTTCCATGGCCTTAGTATGTCCCGATGTATTTTACAGCCAGTTATATATTTTTAAAGTGGAGAGAGCATTACAAATGGCACTTAATTCTTACAAGTACAAGGTGATACATTTTGAGAAGTCAAATAGTGGTACAACACATACCGCACGACTAAGGAATGTCAAACAAAGGGACTTTGGGGTTCAAGTGCTGGATTCTCTGAAAGTAGGAACTTATGTGCAGAGGGTGATGAATAAAGCACCTAGCATGCTTGCCTGCATTTATCAGGGAATGGAATATAAAAGATTGGTCATTCTTTCACAACTTCACAAATTTTTTGCTAGACTGTTCTTGAGTACTTTGAGCAGTTCTGGTCACCTCACTGTGGAAAGGATGTGATTAGAATGGTGAGGGGCAGCGGACTGGAGGACAGTAATTCAGGTGTACATTTGGTTAGGCTGGGTTTGTTTTCCCCAGATGAAAGGGGGCTGAATTGTGACCTGAAAGAGGTATATAAAATTATGAGGCATGGATAGGGTCACTAGTAAGGAACTTGTTCCAATGTCAGTGGCATCAAAAACACTAGGGCACTTATTAAGCAGAGTGATAGGAAATTTACAGGGGATATGGGATGGGCATTTTTTTTCTTTATACAGAGAGTGATTGATATGTAACTCATTGCCAGAGGAAGTATTAGAGTCAGAGATAATCATTATATAATTAGACAGATACTAAATTAGGAAAGGCACAGAAGGTTATGGACAATGCAGACAAATGGGAAATAGTGTAGATGGAGGGGCAAAAAGGCCAGCCTAGATGTCATGGGCCAGTGAGACTTTTTCTATGTTGTACATCTCTATGACTCTGTGACCTGCAGGGACACAATTGTTTCCTATACTTGTAATTCTAACATAATGAACAAACCCCTCCTGTTCCATTCCTTCTGCAATCATTAGCCCCTATTT
Organism: Mobula hypostoma; assembly: GCF_963921235.1. NCBI lineage: Eukaryota > Metazoa > Chordata > Chondrichthyes > Myliobatiformes > Myliobatidae > Mobula > Mobula hypostoma. The sequence continues at coordinate 38,607,492 of NC_086099.1, read as the reverse complement.
TAACACCAGCATCTTTTGAAATAGACACAAGGGACTACTGGAGGAAGTTAGCAAGTTGAGCATCACAAGGGAGGAAAGGAATTATCAACATTTCCTGAAACATTGACGATTCTTTCCTCCAGCCCCACCCCACCCTCCAGATGCTGTTCCTCCAGAAGGTAGTTTGTTGCTCTGTCTTTTGAAATGCCCTTCATAAGCTTCATCACAATTTCAAATCTTTAAAAATCTACTTTAAAAATCAACTTAATTCAAATCTCTTTTACCCAGCTCCACCCTGATAGAGGGGTGCCCTTCGAAACAGAGATGTGGAGAAATCTCTTTAGCCAAAGGGTGGTGAATTTGTGGCATTTGTTGCCACGTGCAGCTGTGGAGGCCAGGTCACTGGGTGCATTTAAGGCAGAGGTTGATAGGTTCTTGATTGGACATGGAATCAAAGGTGACAGGGAGAAGGACGGGAACTGGGGTTGAGGAGGAGGGAAAAAAGGACCAGTCATGATTGAATGGTGGACAGACTCGATTGGCCAGGAGGCCTAATTCTGCTCCTATGTTTTATGGTCATAATTTTTCATTCTTTTCCTCAGCAATGCATTCTTTTCTCAAGTGTTTGTAAGTGCCTAGAACCATTTTTCTCTACTACTTATCATTAAGTAAATTTGTTGCTTTGTACTATTTAATCTAATAGCCAATCTATTGCTAAATTGCCCTAGACTGTCCTCATGGTCCCATTAACTTTGCTTGCTTGTGTTCTTATTCTTAATTGTGTTTCAATGAATTGCTGAATCAGCCAATTATATTTATTCGCGATTTAAGGAAATCTCAGTCTCTGCAAAACTCTGAGTCACAATTGGCAGCTACTTTGAAACAAGTAGCCTGCCTTGCATGATGCCAAAGCGCACTGAGAAGTACAGTTCCTTTGTTATGTTGATTATATGAATGTATTCATTCTATATAACTAAACAAACGCATTTAGCAGCAGAGACAACTACGTCTTGTAACAAAAGACAGAATTTATCAAAACAGAAGCGTTTTTATTAACTTAATAACATCTGGAAATCCATTCAGTGACAGAACTACCCAGTACAGGGTTCTTATGTCAAGCACAAGAACATCCAAACCATTTAAAGCTTACACTGAAAAACAGAGCAATAAATAATGCCCCCAGGCAGCTATTTGAATCTTTCCCTTATGTTAGTACCTCAGCGTTTAGGATTAGTTTCAGTCAAATTTAGTCAATTATGGCAGACCCTCTGTCTTCTGCATAAAGCAGAAAGGAGTAAGGGTTTCCTTAAGGCTCCTCATTCATTTTTAAATTGAATTTTGGTTCATTTTGTTTTCTTTTCAGATTTCCTTGTCTTGCTTGTCTGCTTATGTTGCTTTACTTCTCAATTTAGCTTCCCTAGGAGTGTTTCTCAATCCTTTATTTATTCTCCCTAATCCCTATTTTGCTTTATATTTCAGAATACTCTCCTCTGCATGCAGAATACAGTAGTGCCAAACAACATGGAAATAGACCTTCAGCCCATCAAGTATATGGTGATCATTAAGCTCCCACTTATACTGAACCTACACTAATCTCATTTCATTCTCTGTGTTTCCATCAATTCCTCTCACCCCTGATTCTACCAATCACCCACACACCAGGAGCTATTTATTGCTGCCCAGTTAATACCAATATGCCCATCCCTGTAAATGAGGGAGTTTACTGGAATGCCTGGCAGTCAGAGACAACGTGCCAACCCCACGCACTCTGCTCCACGGAACACATTTGAACACGTGTCCCTGGAGCTCTGAGTCAGCAGTCCCATTAGTGGCACCCATCAGAGTCACTCTGAGGTCAAATAGAAAGGAATCAAAAGGGACTTGTAGAAGGTAAAGTGGAAGCAAATTAGAAAACATCAGGGAAGAATATCTTCTCAGTAATGTGGAAATAAAATCTACCCTGATGAGAAAAATATACAGCAAGTTCTCAACCAAAATGTTAAATAAGAAGGTCAAAGCCAAAATAATGGAAAAATAGTGAAGACTGATAGCCACTCAAATGTCAATTCTGAGTAACTAGAAAGAACATTAGTTAAACCAGAACATCAAATAAATGGCAGACGGCAGAAGGGAACAAAAGCAATCAAACAAAGACTTTTAGTTGCTGGCTGTAGAAATCCAATGGCTGATTTTGTGATTGGGGGATGTCTAGGTAAATACTCCTTAACCTTTGAATTCCAGTCTTCAGATTTAATGGCCAGTGCCCTGTGAATTATTGAGATCCAGTCTAAGTGCTTTATAGGGTGATTTCACATAATGGTGCTGTGGATATTTTTCACTTGGTCCTCAGCTTCCTTTTAAATTTTTCCCCTCTTACCCTCAATCTAAGTCCCTTTGTTTTGGACTCCCCTATCCTGGGGAAAAGAAGTGGGCTGAAAAGTGGCAAATCGATTTCGATACAGATACGTGTGAGTTGATGCATTTTGCGAAATCAAACCATGGTAGGTCACCAGGGCGTGTAATGGAACAGAGGGACCTAAGAGTACAATTGCATAGATCATTGAAAGTGGCATCACATATAGACAGGGTAGTGAAAATGGCATTTATCACACTGGTCTTCATCAGTCAAGGCATTGAGTACAGGGACTGGGATATTATCTTGCAGTTTGGCAGGAAGATGGCAACGCAATGCAGCTCGCAGCGGCCAGTCCAGTGGTGATGTCTGTTATTTGTCAAGTAGGGTGCCATGCACAATCTTGATTTGATGGAGACGGACGTGAGAGCACGGAGAAACATCTGGTGAAACTTCTGAAATGCCTGCTTCGCTGCTGCTGCTACTGTGTGGTCCAGAATCTCTGGAGGAGAAGGCCTCGAGTCCTTGGATTTGCTTGTTGCTCGGCGGCCAGGGCGGGGTCGGAGCACTTGGCAAAGGAAGGTGCTCGGAGAGCCTATGTCAGAGGGGCTGGTTGGAGGTTCAAAGTTTTCGGATGGACTCAGAGTCCGCTGCGGTCAGGTGCTCCCAATGGTGCTGAATCGGCGAGTTGGCGGCACTTGGAGGTTCATGGCGGGGAGAGTCCCTCCCTTCTGCCGCCTGCGTGAGATGATGAGTCTATCGGGACTTTTTACCGTGCCCAAGGTCTGCTCTTTATCAAATTATGGTATTGCTTTGCACTGTTGTGACTATATGTTATAATTATGTGGTTTTGTCAGTTTTAGTCTTGGTCTGTCCTGTGTTTTCTTGTGATATCATTCTGGAGGAACGTTGTATCATTTTTTAATGCATGCATTTCTAAATGACAATAAACGAGAACTGAACTGAACTGAACAGTTGTATAAATCATTGGTGAATCTGCATTTGGAGTACTGAATATAGTTTTCGTCACACCATTCTGGAAGGACACAGTTATACTGGTAAGACTGCAGAAAGGGTTTACAAGGTTGTTGCCAAGACTAGAGGGTCTCAATTAGAAGGAGAGGTTGACCAGGCTGGGTCTTTATTCCTTAGAACATTAAAAAATGAGGGATAACTTTCAGCAAATGTTTAAAAAATATGAGAAGCATAGCTAAGGTGGACAGTAAAAGTTTTTGCCTGGGGTAGGTGAACCCAAGGCCAAGGAGCACAGATTGAGGGTGAGGGGGAAAAGATAAAAGGAACCTGAAGGATAACACTTTCATACAGACGGTGGTGACAAATCGAACGAGTTGCCAAATGAAGTAGCTCAGGCAGGTACAACAGTAGCATTTAAGATGTATTTGGATAGGTACATGAAAGGGTGTGGCTTAGAGAGATTTAGGCCAAGCACAGGAAATTGGGACTAGCTGTTTGGGTACTGTGTTGAGTGAGGACTTGATGGGACAAAGGGCTTGTATCCCCACCGATCTGCTGTATGTATCTATGACTCTATGGCTTTTCCCAGAGCATGGCGCCAAGGCAAAGGACTATTTTGTGCTCTATGACTCTGTGATGTCATGACAATATAACAATTATTTAATCCACCTCCTGCCATCACAGAGGTGATTCCAGCTTGATGATATCACTTCATTTATCAGAGCAATGACCCTGGAGCAACAGATATGTTCAAGACAATTGGGAATTTTCAGGAATGTTATTCATTGGAAGTCTGCAAGTAGTGGAGGGAAGGGTGATCAAAAGAGCTACTTCTCAGGAGACATTAATTAGTAAAGAACTGGGAAATGGGAATTAGTGGAGCTTGAGCAGGGAACAGGGGAAGTATTACCAGCATTATCATTTATCAGTTCACTTCAAAGGAGCCATAGAGAGAACTAGCACAGATGCAGGCCACTTGGCCCATCTAGTTCATGGCAAACATCAAACACCCATTTTTACACTTGCCACTTTTTTCTTCCATACTCCCAACAATTTCCCGTCCCTTCAAAGCACTATAGGTTTTAAGCTGCATGCTTCTTTGGCCATTGTGGGAATGACTTACAAAGAACTGAAATGCTTGAGCATATAGACATTAAGAAAGAGGATGTGCTGGAGCTTTCAAAATGCATTAAGTTAGATAAGTCACTGGGATTGGATGAGATACACCCTAGGCTACGGTGGGAAGCGAGGGAAGAGATTGCTGAGCCTCTTGCGATGATCTTTGTGGAGAAATACTGGAGGATCGGAGGGTTGCAAATATTGTTCCCTTGTTCAAGAAAAGGAGGGGAGATAACCCGGGAAATTATAGATCAGTGAGTCTGACTTCAGTGGTGGGCAAGTTGTTGGAGAAGAACCTGAGAGGCAGGATTTAGGAGCATTTGGAGAGACATAATCTGATTAGGGATAGTCAGCATGGCTTTGTCAAGGGCAGGTCATGTCTTACAAGCCTAATTGAATTTTTTGAGTAAGTAACAAAACACATTGATGAAGGCAGAGCAGTAGAGGTAGTGTATATGGATTTCAGTAAGGCATTTGTTAAGGTTCCCCATGCAAACTTTATTGAGAAAGTAAGAGGGTATGGGATCCAAGGAGACCTTGCTTTGTGGATCCAGAGTTTGCTTGCCCACAGAAGGCAAAGAATGGTTGCAGATGGTTCATATTCTGCATGGAGGTCAGTGACCAGTGGTGTTCCGTAGGAATCTGTTCTGGGACCCCTCCTGTTTGTGAATTTTATACATGACCTGGATGAAGAAAAAGAAGGGTGGGTTAGTAAGTTTGCTGGTGATACAAAGGTTGGGGTGTTGTGGATAGTCCAGAAGGTTGTCACAGGTTTACAGTGGGTCATCGATAGGACGCAGAACTGGGCTGAGATGTGGCAGATGGACTTCAACCCAGATAGGTGTGAAATGGTACATTTTGGTAGGTCCAAGTTGAAGACAGAATATAAATGGTAAGACTCTTGGCAGTGTGGAGGATCTGAGAGATCTTGTGGTCCAAGTCCATAGGACACTCAAAGCTGCTGCGCAGATTGACAGTATTGTTAAGAAGGCTTATGGTGTTTTAACATTCATCAACCGTGGGATTGAGTTCAAGAGCCATGAGATAACGTTATAGCTATATAGGACCTTAATCAGGCCCGACTTGGAGTACTATGTTCAGTTCTGGTCACCTCATTACAGAAAAAATGTGGATACTATAGAGAGAGTGCAGAGGAGATTTACAAGGATGTTGCCTGGATTGGAGGGTGTACCTCATGAGAATAGGTTAAGTGAACTTTGCCTTTTCTCCTTGGAGTGATGGAGGATGGGAGGTGACCTGATAGAGATGTACAAGATGATGAGGGGCATCGATCCTGTGGATAGCCAGATGCTGTTTCCCAGGGCTGGAATCATGAACACGAGGGGGCATAGTTTTAAGGTGCTTGGAAATAGGTACCAAGGGGATGTCAGGGGTAGGTTTTTCACACGGAGAGTCATGGGTGCATGGAATGCACTGCCGGTGGTGGTGGTGGAAGTGGATACAATAGGGTCTTTTAAGAGTCTCTTAGATAGGTACATGGAGCTTAGAAAAACAGAGAGCTATGCGCTAGGGAAATTCTAGGCAGTCTCTGGATTAGGTTACATGGTCCGCACAAAATTGTGGGCCGAAGGGCCAGAAATTTGCTGTAAATTTCTATGTTCTATGTTCTTCCTCAGTTTCCTCCACAACACCCCTAGCACAAGTTTCTACTACTCATGTTTGAGCGATTAGCACAAGACTTACAGCTCAGGACATTGGATTTTGCAGTTCAATTTCAATGTTATCTGTAAGGAATCTGTATATCTTCCCTGCGCAGCGTGGGGATTTTCTCCATGTGCTCCCGGTTCCTCACACAGTTCAAAGATGTAATGGTTAGTAGGTTAATTAGTCATTGTAAATCGTTCCACTATCCAGCTAGGCTTAAATCAGGTTGCTGGGCGACACGGCTCGAAGGACCGGAAGGGCCTACTCCACGCTGTGGCTCAATAAATAAATAAATAAACAAACAAACAAATCTACATAATAGGACTAGTTTTTAGTGGTCAATTAGCCTGAAAACATACACATGTTCAAGTTCAAGTTTAATTGTCATTCGATGTGGCCAAGTGGTTAAGGCATTCGTCTAGTGATCCGAAGGTCGCTAGTTCGAGCCTCAGCTGTGGCAGCGTGTTTGTGCCCTTGAGCAAGGCACTTAATCATACATTGCTCTGGTGTCTGTGCGAGGAGTGGCACCCCACACAGACTTCCAATCTGCGCCTTGTAAGGCAGGAAAATGCCCGACGCAGGCCTCTCATGGTCTGAGTTGATGTTCCCTCCCAACCATATGTAAATACAGCCAAACAACATTACTCCAGGGCCAAGGTGCAAAACACAGTACCAAGAGACATACACAACTCAAGGCTCACATAGCATACATAAGAGAGCTGTAAAATACATTCACACAAAAAAAATACTCCAAGTCCGTGAGTCCACGACCGTTTCAGCAGTATGTAATCTCACACAATCCATCTTGTCTTCTGTTGAGCCAACATTGGAAAGCAGCACTGACTCCAGAATGTCCTCTGGCACTCCAGTGGAGCACACTGACTCTGACGCCTCTCTTCTGGGTGGCTGCAAGCAGGCAACACCATGTTTTGAGGCCTAACCCTTGCTATGACCAAGGCTGTGCAGTTCACCCTGCTGTCTGCCTCTGCCGTTCCACCAATAAAACAGTGAATCAGATTTGCAGCATTAGTATTAACAACGTCTAACAGGGACTTGTGACTAGAAGGAAACTGACTAAGATGATCACTCACTGTTAGACCGCACACCACTTCTCTCTAAAACTGGTAGCAGCACCAAGTCCAGCTCCTTCCGTTTCTCCACCAGTGAGTAACTCACTGATGGGATAGACCTGCAGTACTTTAAGTTTTTAATAACCAGCAGCATCTTTCAAAAGTATCAAAAAACATTTTAAAAAGACAATAACTCCTTTAGAAGTTGCTGCATCCTAGCACGCCACCATCTTACTGGAAAATGTTAACCACATTTAGGATATGCAAGGAAACTGGAGGGCCAGATCAGGTTCCTTCTAAAAAAAAACTGCTAATTTGGATGAAAACTGCCTTGAATGACAAAATACATCTTGAGCTGCATGTTTCCTAGGATGGGCTGGATGGACAATTCACAACTGAGACATTATTGTTAGACTAATCAGTGTATAATTAGACAGACTCCAGCAGATCTCACTCTGCAGCAGGAGCTCTCTCAGTAGTTTTATACAGGCCACCTGCGTAAAGACTGCAATGGGGCTGAGAGAACTGTGGAGCCCTCTTGCAGAGTGTGTGCTCCTCTGGAATTCTCTGCCCCAGACAACGGGGGAGGACAGCTCATTAGACATTATTTAAGAGGCCAGAGGACCATAAGATATAAAAGCAGAATTAGGCCATTTGGCCCTTCGAGTCTGCTCTACCATTTCATCATGACTGATCCATTTCCCTCTCATCCCCAATATCCTGCCTCCTCCCCCTATCCCTTCACGCCCTCTTAAATTTTTGGAAGATCAGGGAATTGTCAGCTACTGTGATCTGGCCTAGAGGAAGAGTTAAGACCAGCATAAATCATCCAGGATACCACTGAGTGGCAGGGCAGAGGGCAAAGATGGCGGTCTGCTCCTGTTTCCCAGTATTGTGTGTGGAGGAGTGGGCCCTCAGTGTGTGAGAGCATTCCCCAGACAATCATCTCCTCTGATGCAATACAATTCTGCAAGGAGCTCCAGACCAGTGTGAGCAGAATGCTCAGTAAAAAGGCAAGAATCACAATGTATGGCACTAAACTGTTTAAAATAAAAAGTCTGCAATCTCGAAGAAGCAAATTGTTATAGGTCTTCAAATATTATTAGCATTACCACATGTTTTTGTTGAATACTGTGCACAGTACTTTGGTGTCAGAATGGTAACCCTTCAGTCCCCATTTCAGTGTCCCCTATCTTCCTTTAGTACAAAGCTGAATTTAAAGACAATGTTGCTGAACTAATTAGCAATGACCAGCAGTATCCAAAAGATGATATAATAATAAATGGACAGAACTTAATGAACCTCATATTTAGTGAACACATTCCAGATAATAGCTATTTAACTCATGAATTCTAAACACAAGTTATCAGAATGTCTTACATCAAATCACAGAGAAAATAAAGCTTTAGTGTTTTTTATTATTAATAATTTGATTGAAATAGTTCATTACCATCTGTCAATCCATCAAAAACAGAAGGTAGAGGAAATGTCAGGCCTCTCCTGCGTGTGTTATTTCATAATTATGATTGTTAATACAATATAATTAGATACCATGTTTGATGAAGAAAGTTTGAATGAGTTAGGGCTTTTCTCCTTGGAGTGAAGGAGGATGAGAAGTGACCTGACAGAGGTGTATGAGATGATAAGAGGCATAGACAGAGTGGACAGCCAGTGTCTTTCTCCCAGGCCGGAAACAGGTCATACAAACGGGAAAAATTTTAAGGTGACTGGAGGAGAGTATGGGGTATAGGAGGGCATGTCGGAGGAAGGCTTTTTAAATGGAGCATGGTAAGCGTGTGGAACATAAGTGGGTGTCGTGGTAGAAGAGGATACATTAGGGAAACTCTTAGATGGGCATATAGATGAAATAAAACTGGAGGGCTTTGTGCAAGGGTACAGTAAGACTAATCTGGTGTAGGTTTAGTAGTCAGGATTACATCATGGACTGAAGGACCTGCACTGTTCTGTTATGTTCTATAGAAACAGAGAAATCTGCTGCACATTACAGACACTTTGGCCTACAATGTTGTGCCGACCATGTAACCTACTCTAGAAACTGCCTAAAATTTCCCTACCGCATAGCCCTCTATTTTCCTAAACTCCTTGCACCTAAGAGTCTCTTAAAAAACCCTATTGTGCCTGCCCCTACCACGTCGCTGGAAGTGCTTTCCACGCACCCACCACTCTCTGTGTAAAAAACTTACCTCTGACATCTCCCTTGTACCTACTTCCAAGCACCTTAAAACTACACCCCCTTGTGTTAATCATTTCAGCCCTGGGGAAAAGCCTCTGGCTATCCACACAATCAATGCCTCTCATCATCTTATACACTTCTAATGTGTCACCTCTCATCCTCCGTCGCTCCAAGGAGAAAAGGCCAAGTTCACTCAAACTATTCTCATGTTCTATATTCTATATTCCATGTCCTAAATGTTCTAAGTAAAATGATAGAAGCATATTGTTGTCAGTTGAGAAATAATTTAGTTATGGATTACATCATCAAAAAGCACATACAGGAGTAATTTATTTGTTTGACATAATAGAAGGGTCAAACTGTCACTGGGAAGATAATAAATATGTCTATTTCATCATATTTTGGAGAAACCTCATGACTGAAAGAAGATTTCTGAATGATAAAGTCCTGAGTAGCCATAGATACAAATACAACATAACAGAAGAGTGATAGTATGTTTGGAAGAAATTATAAGATCTTTTACTTTCTCCATCATCAGTTTGTAGAAGAATCATGAGCAACAAAGTGGAATATTATTGAACTTCCACACTTAGATAATGCTTTCTTCCAAAGGAAGGTAGTAAATTTGAGAATTAATGACAAATTTAACAATTTTGTTGGTTAAACGTTCTCGTAAATGTTATCCAAAACAGTCAAACAGAGTGGAGCATTGAATTGTGCACCAAATTTGAACTTCAGCCTTGTGGTCAGGTATGCCATGGCGAACTTCACGGCTTTCAATAACCATGTGCATGGAGTGTCAAAATACATCTGAGTCCTTATCAGAGTTTAGCATGTTTGGAATGGTCCCTATTAATTCAGGGGTATATAACATTACAATTAGTCAGTTAACTGCCTGTAACAGAGTCACAGTAACTTGCAAACCCTGTTACTGACTTGCTTTGATACCTGATTCCAAGAATGATTGTCTTAATCATTGACTCTGAACTTCTTCCTCAACTCTACAATGATTAAAACATAAACTACCTGTCGTTGCACATACTCTCTTTCAGGAGTCCTTCTGAATCATGCTGAAAGTCAAAACAAATTCTCACACTATTTTGTCACATCTGTAGAAAAAGAGAACCGGAAAGAGTTTGACCAGTTCAAAATATTGAGCGATAAAGAAGTTCAGCCAAACTAAGAAGTTCAGTCAATATCGCAATTGTTAAAAAATATTAGTGAAAGGCTCAAAAACAAAACTTATTACAGCTGTTGTATTAAAACATGGGAACAATTTCTCAACTTCTGGAGATGATGGCAAAGAAATGGATGTAAGGATCTGCTCTACATAATGTCATAAAGCATTGCTGCATTTCACTTTTCATTTAAATTCTTAGCTAGGCCTAGGCACAGGAAAGTTAAAGGCAAGCATTTGCAATGTCAGCTAACTGCATTTTTAAAAGGAGTAATTGATTTCTGAATCACGAGGGAAGAGTGCTCAAGCGACTGTCTAGGATCCAAATTTAATTAAGTCAAACCTTGTTTGGCTCGACGCATTGGGGCTAATGCTCCTGATGCAGAGATTCATATACCAGGAGCATTAAGCTGTTTGCTGAGACTGCAGTAGACTAAAGTTTACTCAACTGTTTATTAAAGTTGTTAACAATGGAGAAATTTTCACGTTTCTTCATATTTCAGGTTAACCTGGCACAGGTTCAGATGACTCAGTTCCCAGCCTAAGTGCTGGGAAGTCTCTGGAAACTTGCAGTCCATCAATGGCTAATAGATAATCTGAGAAAACTATAGACATTTTAGGACCTTTATTACTCTGGAATAGTGCTTTACATATTTGAAGCAGTACCCCTTGATTCATTTCACACTTGTATGTCAGAATCAGAATCATGTTTAATATGGTTCAGCATATGTAGTGAAATTTGTTAACTTTGTGGCAGCAGTACAATGTAATAAATGATAATATCGGAAAAAGCTGTGAATTGCAGTAAGTATGCATATATCAAATAGTGAAATTAAGTAAGTAGTACAAAAACATAAATAATAAAAGATTGAGTTAGTGTTCATGGTTTTAATGCCCATTCAGAAATTGGATGGCAAAGGGAAAGAAGCTTTTTTTTTATTATTAACTATTTTGCATTAAAGTTTAAATTGAAAAAAGATGTAGTGTTTTCCTGGTATATTTGACAAATAAACTCTTCTCAGACAGGTACAGGTATCGATTTTAACCGACATTTCAATGACAAACTCTGCTATCTTCATCAAGGATGATACCTGGGCATGTCTAGTCCAGTGGTATTTATACCTTAGAGATCCACCACAGTTATGATCACCATGGCCCCATCGGAAGGTGGCAAACCCATGATGAAATCCATGCTATGTGGGACCATGTGTACTATGAGATTTTTTGGCCTGCTGGTTGGAGGAGTTAGACTAGGCACATTGAGGGCAGGCAGCAATGAACTGATATGCATCTGTGATCATGGTGGGCCACCAGAATTGGTATCTCATAAAATCCAGAGTCTATCATGTGACTGGATGGCCAGAGACGGGTGAGGAGAGGCCCACTGGAGTGTTTCAGAGTGCACAGTTGCCAACATATACGTGTGGTGGTTCGCTGTGTTGACCAAAACAGGCTCATGCTGTGGAGTCTGGCAGATCTATTTCTCAAAGTGCCAGTTGAACAGGGCGAGGATCTGAAAGGATGGAATGATGGGCTGAGGGTCAACCTCCATTTCAGCTGGGTCGAACTGCTGTGACAAGACATCCACCATAGTGTTCTTGGATGTGGGTCGATAGGAGATGGTGAAGTTGAATTATTCAAAGAAGTGGACCCAGTGAGCCTGACTTGACTTGACTTGACTTGATTTGATGGATCTGCTGTATGGATATGAGGCTCTGGTTGTCAATCCAGATCAGGAAAGTCTCAGTGTTTCCCATCAGCCAATATCTTCTTTCCTCCAAGGCCTACTCCATGATGCTGAGTAGAGTTGAATCTGTGCAAGAAGAAAGCACAGGGGTGTGCCTTCCATCCAGATCAGTAAGACGAAAGAGCTGATTGTGGACTTCAGGAAGGGTAAGATGAAGGAACACATACCAGTCCTCATAGAGGGATCAGAACTGGAGAGAGTGAGCAGCTTCAAGATCCCCTCTCTGAAGATCTGACCTGGTCCCAACATATCGATGTAGTTATAAAGAAGCAAGACAGTGGCTCTACCTCACTTACTTTAATATACAGTATTGATTTACTTTTCATTTATTATTATGTTTTATTTTAGTTATTATTATTATTTTTTTTCTCTGCTAGATTATGTATTGCATTGAACTGCTGCTGCTAAGTTAACAATTTTCACGTCACATGCCGGTGATAATAAACCTGATTCTGATTCTGATTCTGATCTTGCTGGGAGGGGATGGCCCCGGCACCAACACACCACCTCTGGCACAAAAGGTCCAATGGGGTTCGGATGGTAGAGAATAGGAGCGGCGGTGAAGCGTCCTTGAAAGCTTGGCCCCTGGTAGCGTACCAAGTTGTCTGTGAAGTAGGTAACTTGATGAGGGAGATGAGAGGAGTGGTGATTTGGCTGTAGTTTCTGATAAAATGATGGTAGAAGCTGGAGAAACCGAAGAAGCACTGTAGCTCTTTGAGAGAGCGCATTTGGAGACATTCAATGATGATGCATATTTTCTCTAGGTTCATGGTCAAGCCTTGGGTGAAAGGATGTAATCTAGGGAAGAAATGACTAGGATGCAGAATTGGCATTTTTCTAACTTATAATACAATTTCTTTTCAAGGAAATGCTGAAGAACTGAACAGACGTGATAGACATTGTCTGGGGGGTCCTTGGAAAAGATGAGGGTGTCGCAGAGGTAGATGAGCACACTGTCTTGGAGAATCTCATTAATGAAGGCTTGGAAAATGGCTGGATTGTTGGAAAGTTGGAAAGACATCACCAAATATTTGTAGTGTCCAATGGGTGTTATGGTAACTTTAATAATGGACTGCAAAATAATAAGCTGTGAAGTGTCACAAAATAAGAGAGAAAAGATACAACAGGCAACAAGGTAAATGAAGGCTCTGACAACTGGTTGAGTTTGACTGATTGGATAAGTGAACAAGATCTGTGGGTGAGACATGGGTTTAAATAGGCTGCAGGTAATGAGTTAGAAATGAGTGGCAAGTGACTCCTATTAGCTGACTGTAGACTGGGAGGTGCCTGTATGTGCAGGTCCATCAGTAGCCTACTTATGGCAGGTGTCAGTGTGCTCTTGATTTAAAACATCAAAATGTGGTCTTCTCACATATTAAATACGAAGGAGCCAACCTTGATGGAATTGAGATCCTCAGTATATGAAATTCTCACAGGCAAAAAGAAAAATGTATATCTCATCTGTTGCATTCTGAAAGAAAACCATGTCATAGAGACACAGAGAGATATGGCATGAGACAAGGCCTTCACCCATCAAGTCTACACCAATTATTTACACTAATCCTACACTAATCTCTTTTTAAAAATTCTGACATTCTTGTCAACTCCCCCGAGTTTCTACCACTCACCTACACACCAGGGAGTGCCATATTTTGCTACGCAAGATCTGCACTTGACAAACAAAATAATAGGTTGATCCAATGGAAAGCAGATCTGAGATGAAGCGCAGGTCCATAATTTAAATACATAATGCAAAGCTGAAAATGCTGTCAAGATGTGCATGACTCCTGCTACCAATGTACCAGGTGGTATATTTGCACTCCAAAGGTGCCCAGTGTTTCCAGCCCATATTTGGGACATGGTAGGTTATTTCAGTGTCTGAAATGTGCCCCTTGTGGCCAAATTTTAAGGCTACTGTTGCAGGAAGCCCTTTAACCTGATGACAAAAGCATTTCCTTTTCATTCCTTTCACATTTTTTGTTCATTTAATTTGCAGAGCAGGTGCTTTATAACCATCCGAGTCACTGACGTAGCTTTATCCAGCTAAAGCAAGCAAATGAAGCACACAAACAGTCGATCTGTGGAACCAATTTTTCTCTCAATGGGGCCATCTGGTAACTGAAAAGATAAATGTTTAGCTGGATGCTTTGTAGGTTTGCACAATTACCCTCCCTAAATGCTGGCACTTATGGGGCTACCTCTGTACATGTAGAAATGCTGTGATTATAGTCATGCTATTTTTTAATATCTTTCTGTTTCTTTAACTCTTGTAATGACCTGTGATATATTCCCAAATGCATGCTGCACTCATTGATGTAAATGTTTAATTTTGTTGTTGTGGATTGCCGTTGGCAACATGGTCTCACCATTTATTGTGATATAAAATATCACTTAGTTAATGACACAAAAATGAACTCTGATTAAACTAGTTTGTTGCTGCTGAAGATATTTGTTGTAACCTTTTCATATTTATACTTTGATGAACGAAGTTGCAAATTACAAATGAGGAAAAGCAGTGAAGATTATTTTCCAGTAGAAGGGGAAAAAAGATAACCAGCTGCCCTGCCACTGGGCTTTCTGATTGTTGGAGTGACTTAACTACCACAGTTCTGTGTGATAAACAATTTATATACACAGTGTTTGCCTCCCTGGATAAAATGAGATTGTATTCAACGTGACTCCAATCCAGCATATTTTCTGCAGACACATTGTTGGTGAAAACGTTGCAAAGTAGGCACATTGTTAAGTGATTATTAACCATTGTGCAGCAGTCACAGATCAATTACGTATTGAACAGCAACTTGTCTATAATGAACTTGCTAGCCTCCTTTAAGTTTGTGTTTGAGCTACAAGTCTAAAGACTTCCTTTCAAAAATAGTCTCTTAATTTATAACTAAACCAAGCATCCAAAGGAGAAAGATAAGCTGATCTGCCCGCTGAAAGCTAAGTGGAATCGAATATTTATTTCAGATATTCAGCCTGCTTTTATTTTAATTTTGGATTCAATTTGACCTTTACCTAATTTAAAAATAAGATTTTCTTCATCTCGTTAGTTTGTAATGGTTGATCTGCCTCTGACCCCATCTTCTCTTCTATGTCAGTTCTCCTCATTCCTCCCTGATCTTTCAAAAAATAATCCACTTCCTCATTAATATCATCAGTGTCCTTACCTCCACAATGCTTCAGTGTAGGGAATTACAGAGATTTGCCACCATCTGTGAGAAGGTCTTACACACTTGTTTAAGTATTGTCTGGATATCTATCCTGTCATCCCCTGAAGTATCTTATTTGTTTCAATAAAATCAAAAAATTTCTTCAGCCACTCGTGATGGAATCACCCTCACATCTTGGATAACCCTGTTGTCCCAGGAAATAGGCCGATGAGTCTTTTTCAGACTACCTCCAGTGACAGTTTAATCGTTCTTAAATAAGAGAAGTAAAATTGTGCTTAGTCTTCCACGTGTGATCTCATTGTTACTCTGGAAAATCATAACAATGCTTCTGGACCCCTATCTAGACCCCAACTCACTTCCAACAAATGCCATGTGTCATTTGCTTTGCTAACCTCTTGCTACATCTGCCCGCAAACTTTTGTCAATTTGTGCACAAGGACATCTTGATCCTTATAAATTTATTCACAGAAACATTCTACAGTTCAAATATCAACTAAGCAGTATGAAAAGAAAAATACATGCACATATTTTACTTTGACTATTTGCCAACCAGTCCTTCCCCTTCTGGCTGGGTTATAACATTGATATAGCCAGCTCCATAAAATCCTCTGGAAGGGCAAAGCAAAGCAATACCAGTGTCCTCTCACAGACTAACAGCTCCAGCACTGACTAGACTTAGTTGGTTCCATTAGGAAGGTAAGTTTGATAGCATGCCTGCCACCAGGAAAGTTTCATGGAAAGTTTCAAAGGCTCCTTAAAACAGTACAGCATCCCCATTAACTCTTCGGGGCCCCTGGCTCACAATCATTCAAAGTGCTGGAGTAGGTTGGATGGCAGTGCAAATCTCAAGTTCATGCAACAGGAGAACCGAGAGTCACAGTGTAAATAGTAGAGGGAAGACAGTCACCATGTACGACACTTCCCACTCCATCTGTAGTAGAAACTATGGGTCCCGTGTTGGCCTCATTACATAAATGGAATACAAGGGAATCATCCTTCATTCTAAGGGCTTGGCTAAGAAGGAGGTGAAAAGACTAGACTACTGTAAATATCAGCGATGAACGTCTTTGACCTTCAATGGAAAAAAAGCTTTTTGCACTTTATTTGCAGTATGTTCAGAAAATGTTCACAAAAAGATTACTGAATTTACTGAGTTGTTGATAGTGAACAAGATTGTTGTAGACTACGGGACAATCCTGATCGGTTAGGCAGGTGGGCCAAGGAATGGTAAAAGGATTTCAATACAGGTAAGTATGAGGTAATGCATTTTGGAAAGTCAAACCAGCATCATACTAATATTATGAATGGCAGGTTGTAATGGAACATAGCGACCTCGGAGCACAAGTTCACAGTTCACTGAAAGTGACAAACATGGTGGTGAAAAAGGCATTTGACATGCTGCCCTTCATCAGGGCATTGAGTACAGGAGTTGCAACATTATATTGCATTTTTTGTTGGTGAGGCTGCACTCGGAGTACTATGTACAGTTTTGATCACCCTGTTACAGGAAAGGGGTGATTAATCTGTAAAGAGTACAGAAAAGATTTTTGAGGATGTTGTCAGCACTAGAGAGCCTGAGTTATAAAATGAGGTTGGCCTTGGAGAATGAATGTTGACCTTATAGAAATGTTTCAAGTTCTGAGAGCATTGCTCCAGCCCAAGGGCAGGAGACTCCAAAATTAGGGGTATAGATTTAGGGTGAGAGGAGAAAGATTTAAAAAGACGTGATGGAATCCATGCGAGGAGGATGATAGATAGGTGGGTGGAGGGAGAGTGGAATGAGATAGGAAGCTGGGAGGTGATGGGTGGAAAATTCTGAGAGGAGAGGCCAGTGGTCCATGGAAGAAAAGAAAACATTGTATCTCCATACAACACACACAAAATTAAGGAGGATCTCAGCAGGCCAGGCAGAATCTATGGTAAAAAAGCACAGTCAACGTTTCGGCCCAAATCTCCAGTCCTGCTGAAGGGTTTCAGCCCAAAACATCAACTGTGCTTTTTTTCCCATAGATGCTGCCTGGCCTGCTGAGTTCCTCCAGCATTTTGTGTGTGTTGCTCAGATTTTCAGCATCTACAGATTTTCTCTTGCTTGTGATTGTCTCTCCATAGATAGTGCCTGACCCATTGAGTTACTCCAGTGCTTTGATATTTGGTCTTTATTGTGAAGGTGTTGGGGTGTAAAAATAAGAAGAATTTGTCATAGATGCTGATCCTCTTACATAAAAATGATGTACTGGTATTGGATTCACCAGGCTAATTCCCAGATGAGAGGGTCATCAGTTCATGTCAAGAAAGTCTCAGCAGTTTACGCCTGAGTTTAGAAGGATAAGGAATGTCCTTATTCAAACACGTAAGGCCTTAAGGGGTCTTGATAGGATAGAAGTTAAGATGATTCACCAGTTGGAGAGTCAAGAACAAGGGGATTATGGACACAGAAAAAGGTATGGTCATTTAGAACTGAGGTACATAGAAAGATAGTGAATTCTTGATTTTATTTTTACCCTCAAGGTGGTGGAGGCCAGATCATTAGACATGTTGGAGACAAATAAATATTTGAATGATAAGTGAATTTGGGGTTATGAGGCACTGGTACAGAAAAGAGATCAGGGCCAACATACAGCCATGGTCATATTATGATTATGAGGACACGCAGTCCCCTTTTATTGTCATTTAGTAATGCATGCATTAAGAAATGATAAAAATGTTTTTCCAGAATGATATCACGAAAACACATGACAAACCGACTTAAAAACTAACAAAAACCACATAATTATAACATATAGTTGCAACAGTTCAAAACAATACCGTAATTTGATAAGAACAGACCATGGCACGGTAAAAGTTTCAGAGTCTCTCAAAGTCCCATCATCTCACGCAGCCGGTAAACCCCAGCGCCGCCAACTTGCTGATGCAGCATCCTGGAAGCGTCCGACCCAAGTCCATCCAAAAAACTTCGAGCCTCTGACCACCTCCTGACACCAATGCACTGAGCACCATCTCTACCCAGTGTTTCGACCCCGGCCCCAGCAACAGGCAATACGCAAAGCCGAGGATTTGGGGCCTACATCTCCAGAGATTCTCGATCGCACAGTAGCAGTGGCAGCGAAGCAGGCATTTCAGAAGTTGCTTCAGATGTTCCTCTGTGCTTTCATGGCTGTCCCCATCAAATCCGGATTGTGCACGGGCCCCTAGTTACACATATTGATATCGTTCGGAACGGCCGCGCACGCTGCATCGCATCGCCATCTTCTCCTCCCTCCTATTGAATGGTGGGGAGGGTATAGGAGCCTGGTGGCTTTCTCCACATCCACTCTTATTTTCCTGTGTTACTGTGATAGTTATTACCTTTCAACCATTAGGTTCCTGAACCAGCATGGATGACTTCACTGACCTCAACTCTGAACTGATTCCACAACCTATGGACTTACTTTCATGTGCTCTACAACTCATGTTCTCAGTGTTATTTATTTGTTTGTTTGTGTGTTTGTTTCTTGCATTTGCACAGCCTGTCTTCTTCTGCATATTGCTTGTTTGGCGGTCCCCGTGTGTAGTTCTTCATTGATTCTATTGTTGTTTTCGCTCTACTGTGAATGCCTATGAGAAAACGAATTCCTGGGTAGTATATAGTGACAAATGCTACTTTTATAATAAATTTACTTTGCAGTTTTGAACTTTCAGTTATGGACTCTGGGGAGGGTGATTAAGACTGTGGGGGAAAAGATCAATACATCATCAGAAAGTGAGAGAAATAGAGTCACTGAGGAGGAATGAAGGGAGATAGATAGGTTGCTGGAAAAGAGGCAAATCGTGCTTAGGTCAATTGATACTGAGTTAGTCATATTGCAGGAGTGGTGATGGGTTTGGTATAATTGTGAGACTGGAGAAAGCATAGAGATTGCATGGAGGCAGATGGGTCACAAGATGAGAGGCAGATCATGGGGACTGAAGAATTGCAGGTAACAGGCAGATTCTGTGGTCAGAACTTTACAAGTTCTCCCTCTCAAGCTCCACATGATAATACAAATGCTATCTAAACATGACTTGGTACTGTGAAGGCATAATATATTCTAATCTTCTAGATATTAGGCTTTGTTTGTACATGTTCCAAACATTCTGAAGAGGAATTTTCTTATTAAAACTAATAATCTCAACAAATTAAATGAAATTAAACCACTGACACTAGAGCTAAATGCGCTGTAATGGTGTATTGGCAATGGCCTGTGCTGCAAACATCAGTCCATTAAGGGCAGAGAAAGATGTACCGATATGAAATCATTATGTAGAATATTTAGTGCACTGAAGAGGAATGAATTTCAAGGCATTCCTCCCTTCTATCTTTTTCCATTCTCCATTCAGGTCACCCTCTCACCCCTTCTCATTTGCCTTTCACTTCAGTTTAGTGACCCTCTTCCTTTCCTTTCTTCCATTGTCCACTGTCCTCTCCTACTAGATTCCTTCTTCAGCCCTTTATCTCTTCCACCTATCACCTCCCAGCTTCTTACATAATCCCTTCCTCCCCCACCATCCACCCTACCCCTCACCTTGTCTCAACAGTTACCTGCCAGCTTGTACTCTTTCCCCTGCACCAGCCTTCTTTTGGCTTCTTCCCCCTTCCTTTCCAATCTCGATGAAAGGTCTTGGCCCAAAGCATCAATTATTTATGAGCCCTTCATGCCTGACTCGTTGAGTACCACCGGTATTTTGTACTTGCTGCCCTTGGCTTCTACAAACTTCCTGTCTCTTTCAGAGCCTAGTTCATGTTTTGCCAAGATCAATTGAAGTAATAGAACAATTGTTTGATCTGTCTTCTTCTTGGTTCCCCACCCTAGCCAAAAGTAATTAATAAATGATGACTAATGCATGATTCAAAAGAAAGAGACACAGGAGGCTGCAGATGTTGGAATCTGAGCAACAA
Source organism: Mobula hypostoma (assembly GCF_963921235.1). NCBI lineage: Eukaryota > Metazoa > Chordata > Chondrichthyes > Myliobatiformes > Myliobatidae > Mobula > Mobula hypostoma. The sequence continues at coordinate 38,587,125 of NC_086099.1, read as the reverse complement.
CCTGCTTGAGGAATTCAGCAGATTGAACAGCATCTGTGAGAGGAAAGGAACTGTCGACATTTCAGGTTGAAATGCTATTTTAGTCACAATTTCGCTCCTCCCACAGATGCTGCTTGACCTGCTGCATTCCTCCAGCAGATTGGTTATTGCAGTCAAAAAAAGATACTTCCCTATTAGCAACCAATAGCATCCAGCACAGGAAAGGAAGTTACTGATATTGTCCTGCGCTTCCCTCCTCAGATGTCGCTCAGTGATGTTATTATTTGTCAAAGCATTTCTGGTCTTTCTCACCAACCCAGGAGCAGCAAGTTTTGTAAATACTGTATAGAAAACATAAATAAAGAATATTAAGGGATAGTGTTTATCACTGTAATATACTATTAACCCAAATTAAATTGAAAATTATAAATATTTAATTCTGCTTAAAATTTTTCTTATATTTTTCTCTGCTACTTATGCTTTCTAATTGTTCCAGGAAGCTTACTTCCATTTGTTTTGTGTATTTCATTCATTTTCTTTCCTAATTTTTACAGCGCACTTCTAAGTTCAAAGTCAGTTGTAAAATCTGGCTCTTCATTGACGGTTTCAGGGCATCTTAGCTGCTCAGAAAGGCAGACTTTGAAGACTGATAAAATACATTATCTGATTGGCATGGAAAAAGAAGCATCTTCTGTTGATAAACGAACTTCACGTTCATAACTACAGCATCCATAACAAACAGATACCAGAAAAAGAGTGCTCAAGGCTTCAATTACTGTATTTATTGTATGTATATGCATATATAGTAACTATATATAAATATAATGTTCTTGCTGAGTAGCTCGCTGGGCTGGCTTGTTAGCTTGCAGACATTCCTTTACCCAGCCAGGCAACATCATCAGTGCAACTTCGAATGAAATGTCGGCGATCTATATATAAAACATTATATATATATAAAGTTATTACAGACATTTTTCAATGTAGACTGACCGGGTCGATGCTGAGAAGGTGGTTAAGCTGGAGTACATCAACCTGGCAGATATTGTGTCTGGGTAAGAGATTAGACATTTAACATTGTAATGAAATGAAACTCCCCATCTCGAAGTCGTTGAAGATTTGAAGTCTTTACTCAAGAAGTCTATTGCTTCTCTGTTGTTCAGAGCATATTCAAGGCTGAAATTAGCAGATTTCCAGACATTAAGAAAATCGGAACATTTGGAGAAGGGGTGAGATATCCAACAAAGTATGAGACTGATAATTACATTAAATGATTGAATAGGTTTGAAGGAATACATGCCACATTTCAGCTTCGTTTCTGTTGTTTGCCTATTCTGTGCTTAGGTCTGCAGCACAACCAGGTGTGCAAACCCTTATCAAGCCTCCCAACACATGACAGACTTCACAACCCTCACACACCAGCCAGACAATTTCAACCTTTGCCATCACAAATTGCAGAAAGCTATTAGGAATACTTGCCACCTGCTACTCTGCTAGTATCCAATTATGATACATCAGATGTAAGTATGAGAGAAGAGGAAAGTTGGCTGTGTTATTTTGAACAATAGATCAATCCTGGATAAATGCATTTTGGTGACAAATTCAAATTGTGCACTACCATATAGAATCTTTGCAACTATCTGTCTAACCAGGTAATGTTGTTTATAACAACAACCTGTGTCACTTCTCCATATAAACTCAGACAGATTTTCTTGCAGTAGTTCTTGGTATTATTCTGCGTTGTGTCTACCAAGTTTTACATAGATTCTCAATCCAAGAAAATCTGTATTTTGTTTATATTTTAGTATTTTAGCTTGAAGGCTCATAGATGTCATAGAAGGACAAGTAATCTGAGACCACTTGCAAATTGTGAAATATCATATGCCTGGTAAGCATAAGGGTCTTCAGATTTTTGCACAGAAGATTAAATTTAATTATGAACAGAAACAATAATCAAGACAATTCCGATCACAAACAAGAGTAAATCTGCAAATGTGGGAAATCCAAGCAACAAACACAAAATGCTGGAGGAACTCAGCAGGCCAGGCAGCATCTATGGAAAAGAGTACAGTAGACATTTTGGGCCAAGACCCTTAATCAGGACTGGGAAAAAAATGAGCAGCCAGAGTAAGAAAGTGGGGGAAGGGGAAGAAGAACCACAAGATGATAGGTGAAACCAGGACGAGAGGAAGGGTAGAGTGGTCATAATATCTTCCCGGTAGAGTGGATAGGGCAGAACCAGTGGATGTGGTATATTTGGATTTTCAAAAGGCTTTTGACAAGGTCCCACACAGGAGATTAGTGTGCAAACTTAAAGCACATGGTATTGGGGGTAAGGTATTGGTGTGGGTGGAGAATTGGTTAGCAGACAGGAAGCAAAGAGTGGGAATAAACGGGACCTTTTCAGAATGGCAGGCGGTGACTAGTGGGGTACCGCAAGGCTCAGTGCTGGGACCCCAGTTGTTTACAATATATATTAATGACTTGGATGAGGGAATTAAATGCAGCATCTCCAAGTTTGCGGATGACACGAAGCTGGGTGGCAGTGTTAGCAGTGAGGAGGATGCTAAGAGGATGCAGGGTGACTTGGATAGGTTGGGTGAGTGGGCAAACTCATGGCAGATGCAATTTAATGTGGATAAATGTGAAGTTATCCACTTTGGTGGCAAAAATAGGAAAACAGATTATTATCTGAATGGTGGCCGATTAGGAAAAGGGGAGGTGCAACGAGACCTGGGTGTCATTATACACCAGTCATTGAAAGTGGGCATGCAGGTACAGCAGGCGGTGAAAAAGGCGAACGGTATGCTGGCATTTATAGCGAGAGGATTCGAGTACAGGAGCAGGGAGGTACTACTGCAGTTGTACAAGGCCTTGGTGAGACCACACCTGGAGTATTGTGTGCAGTTTTGGTCCCCTAATCTGAGGAAAGACATCCTTGCCATAGAGGGAGTACAAAGAAGGTTCACCAGATTGATTCCTGGGATGGCAGGTCTTTCATATGAAGAAAGACTGGATGAACTGGGCTTGTACTCGTTGGAATTTAGAAGATTGAGGGGGGATCTGATTGAAACGTATAAGATCCTAAAGGGATTGGACAGGCTAGATGCGGGAAGATTGTTCCCGATGTTGGGGAGGTCTAGAACGAGGGGTCACAGTTTGAGGATAGAGGGGAAGCCTTTTAGGACCGAGGTTAGGAAAAACTTCTTCACACAGAGAGTGGTGAATCTGTGGAATTCTCTGCCACAGAAAACTGTTGAGGCCAGTTCATTAGCTATGTTTAAAAGGAAGTTAGATATGGCCCTTGTGGCTACAGGGGTCACGGGGTATGGAGGGAAGGCTGGGTTCTGAGTTGGATGATCAGCCATGATCATAATAAATGGCGGTGCAGGCTCGAAGGGCCGAATGGCCTACTCCTGCACCTATTTTCTATGTTTCTATGTTTCTAAGGAGATTTGTTTAAGGAGCAAATTCTAATGATCAGGTGGATGCGGAGAGAAGAAAACCATATTCGCAAAAGGAGCAAAAATTGGAAAATGAAAGTGACTTTGGACATTTGTAGGACTAAAGTATGTCTCAGATAGATGTGAATCTATTGAGCCCTTCCAAGGCAAAGGTGAAAACTGTAACATTGGAGAACTGCTAATAAGTCAGAGGCGAGGGAGGAAATTGGTGAATAAAAGGTGTGCAGAAAGGGTCAAGAAAATTTTCGTCCACATGCTACGTCGAACAAACTGACAACTCTTTTATTAAACAGACTGGCTGATAATTACAAAATCGATAAACCAATGAAATTTTTCTTTAAAAAATTGTTGGGACACTGACCATCACAATCATTACACATCTGACATGAAAACAAATACTCAAGTCCTCGTGATGCCAAGCAGTATTTGTGAGTCAATAAGAACATAACTGGCATTTTGTGTCAATGGTATTAATTGGACTAGAACACCCTTCACAGACACTACCTTATCTGCTGAATGTTCACAGCATTTAATTTTTCAGCATCTGAAATATTTGTTTTAACTACTAAGTATTTCACTGCAATGCTTATCATCCTGGTTGATCAATAGATTATGTACAACACAGTACAGGCCTTTTGGCCCACGAAGTTGTGCTGACCTATTAACCTGCACAGCAATTTTGCGGGATCTTTGAATGTGGGCTCAAAGATTCTTCTGTTCCTCCACACTGATAACCATCTTGTATTCTGCCTTTAAATTCATCCTTCTGAAATGAATCACTTCACAGTTTTCTGAACTGAACTCCATTGATGACTTCTTAGCTCAGCTCTGCATCCTGTCACTGTCTCATTCCAACCTACAACAATCCTCTACACAATCCTCAACTCCACCAAACTTCGTGTCACCTGCAAACTTACTAATCCACCCTTCCACTTCATCAACCAAGTTATTTATATAAAAAAATCACAAAGAGCAGGGGTCTCATAACATATCCCCTACATTTCATTAGGAGTTTGAAGAGATTTGGTTTGTCAACGAAAACACTAGAAAATTTCTATAGATGCACCAAGGAGAGCAGTCTGATAGGCTGCAGCACAGTATGGGGTGACTACTGCATAGGACCAAAAGAAGCTAGAGGAAGTTGTAAAATTAGTCAGCTCCATCTTGGGTATCAGCTCCCATAGTATGCAACACATCTTCAAGGAGTGGTGCCTCAGAAAGGCAATGTCCATTATTGAGGACCCCCATCCCTCAGGGCATACCCTCTTCTCATTGTTACCATCAAGAAGGAGGTACAGAAGCCTGAAGGCACATACTCAGTGATTCAAGAACAGCTTCTTGCCATCTCCCATCCAATTCCTAAATGGACATTGAACCAGTGAACACTATCTCACTTTTTTAATATATATTATTTCTGTTTTTGCACTAGATTTAATCTATTTAATATACATAGATATATTTACTGTAATTGATTTACTTTTTTATTTTTTTCTCTTTTATTATCTTGTATTCCATTGTGCTGCTGCTAAGTTAACAAGTTTCTCGATACATGCTGGTGATAATAAATCCGATTCTCATAACAGATCCCTGTGGAATACCACTAATCACTGATGTCCAGGCAGAATACTCTCTGTCTGCTACCACCCTCTGCTTTCTAAAGGGCGGCAATCCTCAAACAATAAAAACATGGTATCACCTGCTATCAGTGCTCTCTGCAAAACCACAATAACTGGCTACAGTGTCAACATCAACCAATCTTTTAACAGTACAGCTGTTGATGTTGGCGGTTTGATTTTAATATTACCTAAGAAAAACAGTTGTCTCATAAATAAATTCTTTTTCAAGAAACATTTTCAGTAATGCCTGCATCTCATAATGATTGGCTCAAGAATAAAATATTATCGCCCTCAGGCATTTTGTATCAAGATGAACATACTTGATAAGAGTTTCCACCCTCAGCACAATCAATGATCTGGATGCATATTGAAATGGTTTTGAAAAGAGTTTTGTTTTGTCTGAAGTTTCTGTTTAAACATGTTTTCGTTTACTCACTCAGTCAATGACTTAGACAGTAACAGAAAGATGCTCTTTGGAAAAATATTCCTTGATGCACTTAATTTGGGGCAACTTGATTAATCATTTAAAGTGGATACAGCACCAAAATTAATCAGGTTAATCAGAATGTCCATCCACTGCCTGTGACAAACTCCATTAAAAAGGCTTAAATTGACTTTAAAATCTATAAATGACTTCAAATAGTGCCTGAAGTTGCTTTCCATGTTCCTTTAGTGTCACAATTTGAGCTGATAACAATAAAACGTCACAGTGAGAGAAACTAGCATCTAGAACGCTATTGAAGAGGTGAGTCTCTTGTATCAACTCAGCAATGAAGGAATGTTAAACTAATTCCACAAGGAAGTGCGATGTAGACCGAGGAAACTAGAATTCTAATTCAAATCAACAGTTCATTTTCCAAACCAGAAGAAAAGTAAGATTGAATTAAGAGAGAAAATGGAGAAACTATGAAAAGGAAACTAAAAACAAATAACATCAAAGTTAAAAGGTGTGAGAATCTGATATGGCTGTGTTGGTAGCATTCACACTTGTGAAACAGACAGTTGTAAAATTAGTTTCCAGTTCAGAGAATTAAACACTGGGTTGACTACGATGCAGAAATCATTTGTTGAAGATATTGACTTTCCAGTCACTCTCTCCCCTCTCAGAAGGACTTGAAAGATCTCAACAGTATTTTGAAGAAAAGCAGATCTGAAGTTAGTTTCTCTTGTTATCACTTTGTTCTTTATGTGCTCAAATTGGCTGCCCATCCAATACTGTCAGGCCTATTATTGTATTGTAAGGACATGGAGAGATGTTTCCTATAATAGAGGTGTCTGGACCAGAGGGCGCAGACTTGCAATACAAGGGTGTCCCTTTAGAAGAGAGATGCAGAGGAATTCCTTTAGTTGGAGGATAGTGAATCCATGGAATTCATTGCCAAAGATAGCTGTGGAGACCAAGTCATTGGGTATATTTAATGCAGAGGTTGATATGTTCCTGATTAGTAAGGGCATCAAGGATCATCCATTTACGGCAGGAGAATGGGGTTGTCAGGGATAATAAATCAGACATGATGGAATAATGGAATAGACTCAATATGCTGAATGGCCTAATTCTGCTCCTACTCTATGTCTATGGTGTTGTAGTCTTATGGGCTTTCTTTCAGATTTACAATAATTACCACTTACCTCATAATTTTAAAAATACTTAGATTGAAAAGGGCAGGGCTTAACTTGCTGACAAGTCTCATTTGTATCAACCATGCTAATCCAGTAGTTTCATTCCGTTCAGTGCAAGGTAATGATGAATGATGTTGCATGAGTCTGAAGCGAGACATTTGCTGGAATTATAACTCCAAGGACAAAGAGATTATTGATCAACATTCATTTGTGAAGCTGATGACGTTTGATGAGTAAGTGTGAAGGCTGCCAATTTGAAGAGCTAGAATAAGCATAATGGTAGTTCCAGAAGTGCAGTCACAAGCCAAACTCCCAGAAAACAATTCCTACTCTCCATCTCGATACAAGGGACAGCTAGAAGTCAACCTTCTTTGACAACATTGTGCGGTATGACCCATCTCTGAGCACCGCTGGGCTGCATGTCAACCTTCAAAGACCATCCAAAGAAGGTAGGCAACAAAATGAAGATGAAGTCCAGTCTGACCCAAAATCTGGTCGGCACAAGTTGAAGCATTTGCACTTGAGCAACACTTCTTAGCCGAAGTCCCCCTATATACATGTTAGTAGGGAAGTGGTGTTAGGTAAATTGAGGGGATTGAAGGCAGATAAATCCCCAGGGCCAGATGGTCTGCATCCTAGAGTGCTTAAGGAAGTAGCCCAAGAAATAGTGGATGCATTAGTGATAATTTTTCAAAACTCGTTAGATTCTGGACTAGTTCCTGAGGATTGGAGGGTGGCTAATGTAACCCCACTTTTTAAAAAAGGAGGGAGAGAGAAACCGGGGAATTATAGACCGGTTAGCCTAACGTCGGTGGTGGGGAAACTGCTGGAGTCAGTTATCAAGGATGTGATAACAGCACATTTGGAAAGCGGTGAAATGATCGGACAAAGTCAGCATGGATTTGTGAAAGGAAAATCATGTCTGACGAATCTCATAGAATTTTTTGAGGATGTAACTAGTAGAGTGGATAGGGGAGAACCAGTGGATGTGGTATATTTGGATCTTCAAAAGGCTTTTGACAAGGTCCCACACAGGAGATTAGTGTGCAAACTTAAAGCACACGGTATTGGGGGTAAGGTATTGATGTGGATAGAGAATTGGTTGGCAGACAGGAAGCAAAGAGTGGGAATAAATGGGACCTTTTCAGAATGGCAGGCGGTGACTAGTGGGGTACCGCAAGGCTCAGTGCTGGGACCCCAGTTGTTTACAATATATATTAATGACTTGGATGACGGAATTAAATGCAGCATCTCCAAGTTTGCGGATGACACGAAGCTGGGTGGCAGTGTTAGCTGTGAGGAGGATGCTAAGAGGATGCAGGGTGACTTGGATAGGTTGGGTGAGTGGGCAAATTCATGGCAGATGCAATTTAATGTGGATAAATGTGAAGTTATCCACTTTGGTGGCAAAAATAGGAAAACAGATTATTATCTGAGTGGTGGCCAATTAGGAAAAGGGGAGGTGCAACGAGACCTGGGTGTCATTATACACCAGTCATTGAAAGTGGGCATGTAGGTACAGCAGGCGGTGAAAAAGGCGAATGGTATGCTGGCATTTATAGCGAGAGGATTCGAGTACAGGAGCAGGGAGGTACTACTGCAGTTGTACAAGGCCTTGGTGAGACCACACCTGGAGTATTGTGTGCAGTTTTGGTCCCCTAATCTGAGGAAAGACATCCTTGCCATAGAGGGAGTACAAAGAAGGTTCACCAGATTGATTTCTGGGATGGCAGGACTTTCATATGAAGAAAGACTGGATGAACTGGGCTTGTACGCGTTGGAATTTAGAAGATTGAGGGGGGATCTGATTGAAACGTATAAGATCCTAAAGGGATTGGACAGGCTAGATGCAGGAAGATTGTTCCCGATGTTGGGGAAGTCCAGAACGAGGGGTCACAGTTTGAGGATAGAGGGGAAGCCTTTTAGGACCAAGATTAGGAAAAACTTCTTCACACAGAGAGTGGTGAATCTGTGGAATTCTCTGCCACAGGAAACAGTTGAGGCCAGTTCATTGGCTATGTTTAAGAGGGAGTTAGATATGGCCCTTGTGGCTACGGGGGTCAGGGGGTATGGAGGGAAGGCTGGGGCGGGGTTCTGAGTTGGATGATCAGCCATGATCATAATAAATGGCGGTGCAGGCTCGAAGGGCCGAATGGCCTACTCCTGCACCTATTTTCTATGTTTCTATGTTTCTATATGACTTTTCAAAATCTGCTGACTTCATATAAATTCTCCTATACAATTTTTGAAACATTTTTCAAGCTAGTAATAAGAATAGTAATCAACTATAATCTGCTTTACAGAAAATCATCTAATTAACCTTTCTCAGGAACTGATCACTTAATTAACCCAGGAAAGGTTCATATGAACAGCTGTCAAAAGCATGAATCAGATGTATCTACACCTGTATGGGTGATATTAAATTGAACACAACAAAATGGCGTGACTCTGGAACCTGCAAGCGCACTCCAGGTTCCCAGTGTTCATGCTGGCAAACATCATTCAATCATCCATATGTTGAATTATTGCCCTCCTCTGCAAGATCCAAAAAATGAAGAATGATAGATCTCCCTGCATATCAGGAATTTATCAAAGTGTTTTGCAATATTCTGAAGTCATACAAGCCTTTCTGAACCATGTACTTAATGTTCCAGTGGCACGAGTTAAACCCTGATGAAGCTTGGAAAGCATAACAGAAAAAAATACAATAAGTCATAAACAGACATATAGCAAAAGATCCAATAATAGGGTAAGCCAAAAGACTGGACCAACCGATCAAACGGTAGTGTGAAAAGCTTGGAGAGAGAGGAATTTGTGAAATGTGTCCAAGAAAGCTTGCTTAATCAATATCTAGAGGGCTCTATTAGAGATGGTGCAACTCTCGACCTCCTCTTGGGGAATGAAGTAGGGCAAATGTTAGGAGTGTCTGCCGGCAACCACTTTAGATTCAGTGACCATAATTCTATTAGTTTTAAATAGTTATGGGAAAATATACAGTTAGTTCACAGAATAAGATCCTGAACTGGGGCAGAGCAAATTCTGGATCCATTAGATGAAATCTTGCAGTGGTTGATGAGGTGAGATTGCTTGCAGGGTAAGAGAATCTGCCAGGTGGGAAGCCTTTAAAAGTGTGATGTTAAGAGTTCATGGCCTGTCTGTTCCTGTTAGGATGAAAGGAAGGCTGGCAGGTTTATGGAATTCTGGTTGATGAAAGATATTAAAGCTCTGGTTAAGAAAAAGAGAGAAGAATACACTGCACATAAACAATGGCGAACTAGGAATACAAGAAGCGCAGGAGTACATTTAAGAGAGAAGTTAGGAGGGCACAAGGAGCACATGAGAAAGATCTAACAGGAAAGGTGAAGCAAAATCCCATAAGATTCTGTAGATATATTAAAAGCAAAAGGTTAGCTGGGAAGAAATATACCCCCTTAACTATCAACATGGTCATTTGTGTGTGGAACCAAACAAAATGGGTGAGAGTTTTTACTGACGGTTTTTAGTGTGAAAAACTCTTCAATCGTTACTGTAGAGAAAATGATGGAAGTTAAGGAAATGGGGAATTGAGTGTCATTGTCTTAGACCATATATAGTACAAATTAACAGGGAGATGGAAGTATTGGAGGTTTTAAAATGTATTAAAGTAGATAATCCCCAGGGCCGATGTAGTGCATTATCAGAACTTGAGGGAAGATAGAGAAGAAATTATGAGGGCTCTTGTACAGAATTTTACTTCAGCTCTGCCACAGATGAGGTTCTGGGAGACAGGAAAGTGACTAATGTGGTATCACTGTTTAAAAAGGGTAGCAAAAGCAAGCTAGGAACTACAGGCAATTGAGTATGACACCTATGGTGAGTAAATTACAGGAAGGGATTTTGAACAACAGGACCTACCAGCATTTGGAGAGACAGGGTCTCATCTGGGACAGTCAGCAGGGCTTTGTGCATGGGAAATTATATCCGACAAATCTCTTAGAGATTGCAGAGGAGGAACCAAGGGATAGACGAGGAAAGGGAAGTGAATGCTTCCATATGGACCTTAACAAGGCCATAAGACCATAAGACATGGAAGCAGAATTAGATCATTCAACCCATTGTGTCATGGCTGATGCATTTCCCTCTTAACCCCATTCTTCTGGCTTCTCCCCATAACCTCTCACTAACCAAGAACCTACCAATCTCCACTTTAAGTGCACCCAGTGACCTGACCTCTACAGTTGTCTGTGGCAATGAATTCCACAGATTCACCACCCTCTGGCTAAAGAAGTTCTCCCTCATCTCTATTCGAAATGGACGCCCCTATATTTTGAGGCTGTGCCCTTTGGTTCTAGACTTCCCCACCAAAGGAGACTTCCTCTTCACATCCACTCTATGTAGGCCTTCCAATGTTCAATAATTTTCAATGAAATCCTCCCCCCCATCATTCTTCAAAATTCCAGTGAGTAAAGACCTACAGCATTCAATCGCAGCTCATATGACAGCTCAACTGCAAGCTGCTCCAAAAAGCCATCTTGGAGGCATTCCTCAAATTCTTTCTCTTGGGATCCAGCATCAACTTGATTTTTCAAATCTATCTGCATATTTAAATCCCCCATGACTAAGGTAGGCGAAGTCAAGATGGCGCTAAACAGCGACTCCTTTGCCAGCATCTTAAGAAACAACTCTGTTTCTATCTTTGATATCTCTTTTTTTCCCTTTTCAGGGTGTGAGGGGGGATGCTTTTGAAGACCCTGAACTGGAGTTACACTCTGTCTTCAGTTCTTTGTGGGAATGGGACCCACTCTCAAGGCCTCATGACTGGCCGCTTTTTGATATCCCAAGTATGCGGCCTGGAAGACGAACGTGCCTTCAGGGTTTCAGGTTTTTGTGACTCTGGGGACATGCAGATTCCAGGCCGGTGCCCCTGACTGAAGCGTCGCGCGAGAACACAGAATATCAGGAGCAGCAGGTTAGCTGCTGGGTGTTGTGTGTCCGGAGAGCTGTGTCTTTTTGGTGCCGACTACCTGGGCGCTGAGCTCAGAAAAACCAACGCAACAGACGTTTAACATAGTAAATCAGCGAGTTGTTTACTATGTTTCCCCCTCGCTAAACCTTGGGTACCTCTTTTTCCCTTATTAGGGAGAGAGAGAAAGCGTGCCTGTAGTATGGGTGAACGAGTAGTTTTTGGGATATTGCAAGTCTGTGTCTTTATTGATGCTTTGCTGCACGCTTGAGTGCTCAGAGGAGGGTGCTGATACTTTCTTGCTGGTGGGGGTGCAGGTGAGGTCGTTGCCTTGCTGCTGCTTGTGCGTGGGAGGGGGAGTTGGGAGGGTGGCTTTGGGGTTCTAACATTTTAACTGTCATTCATTCTTTGGGGCACTTCTCTGTGTTCGTAGATATCTGCGAAGAAAAAGAATTTCAGGATATATATTTCATACATTTCTCTGACATTAGACGTACCTCTTGAAGGTAGCATTGCCTCTTTGACATGCTATTTCTATCTCCCACTGAAACTTGTAGATTACATCCTGGTTACTGTTTGGTGGCCTGTAAGTAACTCACATCAGGATCTTTATACACTTGCAGTTTCTTTACTTTACCGATAAGGATTCAACACCTTCTGATCCTATGTCACTTCTTTCTAAACCTTTGATTTTGTTTTTTTTACCAGTAGTGCTACTCCTCATTCTCTGCCTACTTGCCTGTCCTTTCAATAGATTATGCGTCCTTAGATATTAAGCTCTCAACTATAATTGTCTTTCAGCCCTGACTCCATGAAGCCCACAATACCATGCCTGCCAATCTCTTTCTGCACTACAAGATTACCTACCTTATTCTGTAAACTACATACATTTAAGTATAGCTCCTTCAGTCCTGTATTTGTCACCATTTTCAGTTTTGTCCCCCTTGTACACTGCAGCCCATCCCACTGACTGAAATTTTGCTCTATCATCTGCCTGTCCTCCCTGACTGTATCACTACACACTACCTTTGCTTGTAAACCAACATCCCCATTCTAAGCCTTATCACTCCAATTCCCATTGCCCTGCCAAATTATTTTAACAACTCCCCAACAGCTCCAGCAAACCTGCCTGCAAGGATATTGGCTCCCACACAGGTTTAGGTGTAGCCCGTCCCTTTTGTGAAAGCGATACCTTTCCCAGGAGAGATCCCAATGATCCATAAATCAGAAACACTGCCCCTATGCACCAGTTCCTCAGCCACGCACTCATCTGTCAAATTATCCTGCTCATCATCCCTCACTGATGCACGTCATTGACAGCAATTCAGAGATTGTTACACTGGAGGTCTTTTTTCCAGCTTTCTACCTAGGTCTCTAAGTTTTTTTTAGGACCTCCTCTCTTTTCCTTCCCATGTCATTGATACCAATATGTACCAAGACATCTGGCTGCTCATCTTCCCCATCCAAGACGTGATCCAAGACACTCCTGACCCTGGCACCTGGGAGGCAACATACCATCTGGGTCTCTCTTACATCCTCTCCTATCACCACCACATTCCTCCTCTGCCCCCTTCCCTTCTGAAGCACAATGCCAGACTTAGTGCCAGAGACTCTACAGCTCCTCTCTGGTTGGTTGTCCTCTCCAACAGTATCCAAAATGATATATAGAGGGGAATGGCCACAGGGTACACTACACTGGCTGCGTATTTCTCTCCCCTTTCCTGACAGTCACCCATTCACCTGTCTCTTGCAGCCTAGGGATAACTACATCCCTGTAGTTCCAATCTATCATCTCTTCAGTTTCCCTTATGAACCGAAGATCATCGATTTTCAGCTCCAGTTCTTTAACACACTCCCTGAGAAGCTGCAGCTCGGTGCACCTAGCGCAACTGTAGTCATCCAGGAGGATGGGAGACCCCAGAATTCCCACATCCCACACAGAACAAAACTCTGCCGCTGGGGCCATTCTTACTCCCCTAACTATATACTTACAGATGAAGAATGAGCAAGAAAAAGCTTACCAGATACTTACGTCACCCATGCCTGTTATCACCCAAGCCTGTTGAGCCAAAGTCAAAGGTCCCCCCACTCCATCAATGACCGCTTTGCTTGCTACTGCCTTATTTCTATTTGACAATGCTAATGAATCCCAAACTATGATTGTCTGCTGTTCAAGCTCCCAAGGCCTTTAAAAAGGCAGGTTAACTTGGAAAGGTATATTCCATGGGATTCAGGGGAGATAATCAATTGGATTCACAATTGGCTTAGTGTAGTAAGCAGAGGATTGCACTGGCATTTTTTTTCTCAGACTAGAGGCCTGTGTCCAGTGGTGTGCCACAGGGTTCAATGCTGGAAACTTTGTTGTTTGCAATCTATGTAAATAATTTGAATGTAAACGTGCAAACTGCAGAGGTATAGTTAGTAAATTTGCAGATTTTACTAAAATAGGTGATGTTGTAGATATTATAGAAACTTGTGAAAAGTTACAGTGATCCAGATCAGAGAGATATATGGGTTAAGGATTGGCAAATCCAGATAAATGTGAGATAGTGCATTTTGGAAGATCAAATCAGGGTAGGACTTATGTATTGAATGATAGTGCCCTGGGAGTCAAGTGGAACAGAAGTGCAAGGAAACAGCATCACAGGTAGATACAGTGCTGAAAAAGGTCTTTGGCATGCTGGCCATATGTCGAGGCCTTGAGTATAAGAGTTGGGAAGTTAGGCAGTTACACCCATCCTTGTAGTATTGTGTCCACTTTTATTCAACTTATTATTGGAAAGGTGCCATTGAACTAGAAAGAGTGCAGAAAAGACTTACAAGGATACTGCCTAGATTTGGGGTCCTCAGTTACATGGACAGATTACGTAGACTAGAATTTTATTCCCGGGAATACAGGATATGAGGGGTGACCTGATAATTCATGAGTGGCATAGGCAGGGTGAAAGTACATAGCCATTTTCTCACAGAGGGGATGCTAAAAACAACAGGGCTTAATTTTATGATCAGAGATGAGAGATTTAAAAGGGACGTTGGGGCAGCTTCTTCACCCAAAAGGTGTTATGTATTTGGAATGAGCTGTCAGAAATAGTCATTGAAGTGGGCACATTAGCTGCATTTAGAAGCCATCTACATTAGTACATGGATAGGAGAGGTTGAGAGGATTATGGGCAAAATACAGGAAGATGATGATGATAATGTGGTAAATTGGATCAGCAAATTTGCAGATGATACAAAGATTGGAGGTGTAGTAGACAGTGAGGAAGGTTTTCAGAGCCTGCAGAGGGACTTGGACCAGCTGGAAAAATGGGCTGAAAAATAGCAGATGGAGTTTAATACAGACAAGTGTGAGGTATTGCATGTTGGAAGGACAAACCAAGGTAGAACATACAGGGTTAATGGTAAGGCACTGAGGAGTGCAGTGGAACAGAGGGATCTGGGAATACAGATACAAAATTCCCTAAAAGTAGCATCGCAGGTAGATAGGGTTGTAAAGAGAGCTTTTGGTACATTGGCCTTTATTAATCAAAGTATTGAGTATAAGAGCTGGAATGTTATGATGAGGTTGTATAAGGCATTGGTGAGGCCGAATCTGGAGTATTGTGTTCAGTTTTGGTCACCAAATTACAGGAAGGATATAAATAAGGTTGAAAGAGTGCAGAGAAGGTTTACAAGGATGTTGCCGGGACTTGAGAAACTCAGTTACAGAGAAAGGTTGAATAGGTTAGGACTTTATTCCCTGGAGTGTAGAAGAATGAGGGGAGGTTTGATAGAGGTATATAAAATTATGATGGGTATAGATAGAGTGAATGCAAGCAGGCTTTTTCCACAGAGGCAAGGGGAGAAAAAAAACCAGAGGACATGGGTTAAGGGTGAGGGGGGAAAAGTTTAAAGGGAACATTAGGGGGGGCTTCTTCACACAGAGAGTGGTGGGAGTATGGAATGAGCTGCCAGACGAGGTGGTAAATGTGGGTTCTTTTGTAACATTTAAGAATAAATTGGACAGATACATGGATGGGAGGTGTATGGAGGGATATAGTCCGTGTGCAGGTCAGTGGGACTAGGCAGAAAATGGTTCGGCACAGCCAAGAAGGGCCAAAAGGCCTGTTTCTGTGCTGTAGTTTCTATGGTTTCTAAGATGGGACTAGTTCACTTGGCAACATAGTCAAGCATGGATGAGTTAGGCTGAAGGGTGTGTTTCTACATTGTGTGACTCTGTGACTCTTATAAAAATATATGTCATCGGCTTTGATCTTCCATACAGTTATGGGCATGTTAGAAAAGCATCTGGACAGAGCAAGGTCATTGTCAATAATTTACCTGCAAGTAGAATGAAAAAACGATTCCCTTACATGTTACTGTTCACCAGGAAACACAATGGAACAATGGCTCATCGCTTAATCTGCAGATCTGATTGATTTAGTGCAGACATCAAAGTGTAAAGTTATAGTTATAGCTAGATCAGTTATACAAATGAAGAAGAATGATAATGCAGACAGAAATTATTTTTCAGTGATTGCAGGTAAAACTTTTGGGTGTTTAGCTAATCATAGAGTCCGAAAGCTTCGAAGTAAGCACTTCAGCCCATCAAACATGCACCAACCATCAACGGCCAATTACATTTTGTAATGCTGCTACACATTTTAATTCTCCTTGCTTTTTAATGCTCTTCATCAATTCTCTTCAGATTCTGCCACTCACCAGCACACTGGAGATGATCTACAATTACGCCCATTTGTTTTGGGGGATATAGGAGGAACCTGGAGCTCCAAGAGGAAAGGCACACAGTCAAAGAGAGAACATGCAAATTCCGCATAGACAGCAGTGTAAAACAGTATTGAACCTGGATTTCTAGAAGGGTGAGGCAACCTCCGTATTAGTTGTACAATTTTGCCACCTGCATGTAATTACATAATTACTTGTCGCAGAAATTAATATGTTCTCAGAACAATTAATATTGACCATAATTAGCCACTCAGGAAATACACCAGTAACACATACTGGTTAACAGATTATTTCTCTGGAATACCAAAGGAAACTGTTAACGCATGTTATGAGAAATGAATTAAAATTCCAAGTTTTCAGATTTTGTTAGTGCTATTAATAAGTTGAAGATATGAAATGAGCGGCAGAATATATGAAATTATTTTCACAAATGGGAGAGGCATAGCCCATCCTGTAGAATTACTCAGGGTAAGCTTTGTAAAACTTCTGATAACCAATACTGCCAATGCAGTCTTGCTTCCCATCCTGGAATTCAAAAACACAAGTCAAACACAAGATTCTCATCATGTTAACTTCTTTCTAATCATTGGTGTGCATAGTAATTGGACAACATATTGAAGCAACTTTTACAAGCAAAGTTATGAGAAATATTTCCAACAATGTGAAATCATTGCTCTTATATTCTTGACCTGGTCAAGAGTAGTAGATGGTGTCAGTTCAGTCTTTATTGGCTGTATAGTAGTACAAAGAGCATGCAAAGTTCAAAGTAAATTTATTATCAAAGTATGTATATCATATACAACCTTAAGATTCATTTTTTGTCGCACACACAACAAAGACCGACAAACATCCAATGCATAGCACTAGAAGGAGCACATCCATTCACAAGATCCATTTATTAATTCTCTACAAATTACAGCAGATATAGCTTGTGACTAACTTTGCAGTATTTCCTATTAAAAAGAGGATACTTCTTCTATCAAAATACAGTGAGTAGAGAGTTACGTAATCAAATGATGAGACATGACCAATGATGAAACTAACCAGCCATTTCCATTTTAACTGGGAATAATGTTCAGCCTTTTTAGGCATCTGAGGACAATGTAAATAACGCTGTCCTTTCAATTTAATGGAAAACTGCATTTGGGTACTGGACAGGAGTTCTGTTTCACTAAACCTCTGATAACTGTGGGGGCCAATGGATTTCAGGACCCCAAGAAACATACATAAGAACACCAATGAACCAAACTAATTCTGTATTACAGTACATCTATACAAAATCTTCACCCATACTTTTGCTATTATCCTTTGAAGAGTGCGATATGGAATTGCACTTCCTTAACCCCACTTTAAATCTCTAATCAGCCCATTTTGACAGGTTTTCTTTTCCCCATTAGTATTAATAGTAAATACTCACCCAGCTGCTGTCACTGTTTTGAGTGTATATGCAAAAGAACAGTATTGTATTGAAACTTCCTCAACATTGAATATAGACAAAGGATCCCGTTACTTCTTCTCTCCAAGCAATCACTCAATCTGTTAACCCTCATAAAGTTCATTGAATTCAATAGGTCCATGCAAGTACAAGGCTTTGTGATATGAACGTACTGATGTCAGAGACTTCATATGTTCCTGATTAATGGTCTTGACAAAAGCCTCAGAAAGCAATAGATAAGTCTCTCAGAAATACTTGGCAATGTTTGTTCACATACATGGGGATTCAAATCCTGAAGTAACTGCTAGAAAGTGACAAATAAACGTTCTGTTTAGGAGTGTGTGGTACATCAGTTTTGACTTCTCAGTAACGCCTCTAAAATTATAAGATAACTTAAGAACGTGTCTCGTAATTTAGTTCACATTCTGTGCTCAGACTGAACAGAATGCAAAAAGCTTACAGCTTTGATGTTCTGGAATACTTTGGTATGATTACCTTGAAAAATAATCTTCTAGATCTAAATTAGTAATTTAATTACCTAATTTTATAATCTGTGCAATGATCCATTTTATAAATAATTCTTTTGTGTCCAGTTGCAAACTGATTTAGGGTAATTTAGTTACTCTATTATATGGAGGACAATAAACAATAAACAAATAATATTTAAACAGAAAACGTATCAGAAAAAAATGTAACTTTTCCAGGTGGCAAATGGGTGTGGCACTTTAACATTGTTGAAATGCCATCCTTGTGTTTGAGATTTTCTTAGTTCCTCTTTGTTAAAGAATAATATTTGTTCAGTGTACTTGTCCTTAATGAAAAAAATAGGAGTGTATGTTTAACTGATTTATTGGCCAATAATGCAACAGAGCTCAAAGTCTACTTATTGTTGATTTATTACTGAAACCAGCTTAAGATTTAATGCCACAACAAACCTTTTTGTTCTAATAAAGCTCAGGGGCATGGTATTTCTATTCACTTGAAAGTGAGGATTTGCTGCTTACTGTTTCTGTTTCCTGGAGCAAACACCTCACAAATTGATGGATCTGTCCTCTGAGGTTTTCGCAGAGGCATTACTGCTTTTTAAAATATTAATATGTGAGCCCATTTAGCAGAAAGTAGCTAGTCTGGAAGTCTCCTGCGGCTGCTATACAGGACACCAGAGACCTTCTGCTGCTCAGAGCAAAAGATTTGGTCTAATTATGGTATTAAAGCCATGCTTTTGGATTTTACAAAATGACCTTTGCAATCTCATTTCTGCAGAAACTGTAGAAGCATTTTTCATAATTTTTCCCCTTGTTTTGGAATGGGGTTTACGTTCTTAGAATGAAGATGGTGCAGACTGCACAAGAGCCTCAGATCTCAGCTAAACACTGATTAGGTAGGACTGGATGTCACATCTTGTTATTGTGTTGTATAGCCGCAGGATCCCCTCTGTGATTCAGAATAGGATGTGCACTGATTTCGTGGAGAGAAAAAAAGCTTCAGCAGAAGTGCATTGCCGGCAGTAAATTTTAATCAAGGTCCAGATTATTATCAATATTTTTAATGCAAGTGCAGACAAGGTTTCAAATTCCAGTGGAGTTAAACTTTGTAATA
Source organism: Mobula hypostoma (assembly GCF_963921235.1). Taxonomy (NCBI): domain Eukaryota; kingdom Metazoa; phylum Chordata; class Chondrichthyes; order Myliobatiformes; family Myliobatidae; genus Mobula; species Mobula hypostoma. The sequence continues at coordinate 38,567,748 of NC_086099.1, read as the reverse complement.
CAGCACATTTATTATACATGCAGAGACATCTGCTGAATACAGTAACAAATATTAAAGTCAGTAAGACAGTAAAAATAACATTGAAGAATTTAAGAGTACATATTGGTTGCAATGTACAAATCGCCTTCACAACGTCAACCTGAAGGCACCATTTATAGAAGCTTTATATGACTAATCAAAGTTTGAAATTCAGATTGTTATTCAATGGCTTGTAAAAATGCTCAGCAGACAAAAATATTTCTCTATGTGCAAGTATATTTGAATGGCTGTTGAGAAATAAAAAAGAATTGCATTTACAATGGTGCTAGAAAGTTTGTGAACCCTGTAGGATTTTCTATATTTCTGCATAAATATGATCTAAAATGTCATCACATTTTTACATAAGTCCTAAAACTAGATAAAGAAAACACAATTAAGTAAATAACAGAAAACATTATACTTGTTCATTCATTTATCAAGAAATATGATCCAACATTACATGTATTTTTTGGAAAAAGTATGTGAACCTCTGGGGTGATGCCTTGTACAAAAGCTTTTTGGAGTCAGGTGTTCCAATCAATGAGATGAGATTGGAGGTGTGGGTTATAGAGGTGCCCTGCCCTTTAAAAAAGACACACAAAGTCAGGTAACTGATAGAGTCTGCTCTTCTCAAGAAAGATCTGTTTATATGCATCATGCCTGAATCAAAACAACTTTCAGAGGACTTTAGAAGAAGAATTGTAGAGATGCATGAAGCTGGGAAAGGCTACAAAAGCATTTCTAAAGACTTGAATGTTCATCAGTCCTCAATAAGAGAAGTTGTCTACAAATGGAGGAAACTCAGTACTGTTTCTACTCTCCCTAAGAATGGAGATTCTGCAAAGATCACACAAAGAATACAACGTGCAGTGCTGAAGGAGGTGAAAAAGAACCCAAGGATAACAGCAAAAGACCTGCAGAAATCTCTAGAACTTGCTAAAGTCTCTGCTCACGTGTCCACTATAACAAAAACACTGAACAAGAATGGTGTTCATGAAAGGACACCATGGAGGATGCCACTGCTATCCAAAAAAAAAATTGCTTCACATCTCAGGTTTGCAAAAGACCACCTGTTCTACAATGCTTCAGGGACAATGTTCTGAAAACTCCATCTTTAAGTTTGACTTTGATATCACAGTGGCGAGATGTATCTCAAATAACAGTGAGTCAGACTAAAGGAAGGAGAAAGAGAGGCAAGTGACATGGTGTCAGGACAACAATATTTCCCTCAATGTCAGAAAAGTGCTGATTATTGACTTCATGAAGAAGTGCGATGCATATGCTCCTATTTACATCAGATATGCTGAGGACAAGAGGGTTGAGAGTTTCAAGTTCCTAGGAGTGAATATTTATTTATTTATTTAGCAATACAGCACAGAGTAAACCATGCACTGTCCCAGCAACCCCGACAGACCCAATTAACCCTAACCTAATCAGCGGACAATTTACAATGACCAGTTAACTTACCCAGTACATCTTTGGACTGTGGGAGGAAACTGGAGGAACAGAGAAAACGGACACATTCCACAGGGAGGACATACAGAGATTTCTTACAGAACGGCCCAGGTATTGAACTTTGAACCCTGGAATGCCCTGAACTATGATAGCATCACACTAACCCCTACACTACTGTGGTGCCCAACATCACCAATAGCCCATCCTAGTCCGAAAATGAAGATGCTACAGCCCAGAAAGCTTACTAGCACCTCTACTTCCCCCTCAGGATACTTAATAAATTTGTCATGCTCCCTTTAACTGTTAATGCACTCTTTGTGAGCCAATTTTTATCAATGCAGTATAGAAATGATCTTATCCAGACGCTCCATGTCTGGGTATGGCAACTGCTTTGCTCATGACCACCAGAAAATGCGGAATTTTGGACACAGCTCCAAGTTTAAAGTTCAAAATAAATTTATTACCAATGTCACCATATACAACCCTGAGATTCATTTTCTTGCAGGCATACTCAATAAATCCAAAATAAATTTATAATTAATAGAATCAATGAAAAAACCCCCAAATGGGTGTTCAACCAGTGTGCAAAAGACATCAAACTGTGCAAGTACAAAATTAAAGAAATAATAATAATAAATAGATAAGCAATAAATATTGAGAACATGAGATGAAGAGTCCTTGAGAGTAAGTCCAAAGGTTGTGGGAATGTTACAGTGAGGGGGCAAGTGAAGTTGAGTGAAGTTATCCCCCTTTGGTTCAAGACCCTGATAGGTGAGGGGTAGCAACTCTTCCTGACCCTGCTGGTATGAGTCCTGAGGCTCTTGTACCTTTTCCCTGAGGGCAGCAGTGAGAAGAGAGCATGACCTGGTTGGTGGGGGTACCTGATGATGGATCCAGCTTTCCTGCAACAACACTCCATGTGAATGTGTTCAATTCATGGAGAGGGCTTTATCCATGATGGACTGGACTGTATCCGCTACATTTTGTAGCAAATTATGTTCAAGGGGATTGGTGGTTCCATGTCAGACCATGATATAGTCGGTCAATGTACTCCACCACACATCTATAGAAGTTTGACATTGAGTACATTAGAATATTAGAACATTACAAAGTTTTTGACAAGAACAGGCTATTTGACCCAACAAAGCTTGCCAGATTGCTATTCACATAATGTTTTGAAATAACTATCAAGTTTAGATTTGAAAGTCTACACAACTAGATAGTTTGTTCCATGTGTCCCCAACTCACTTTGTAAAGAAATGCTTTCTGATGTTCCAATCTCTGCCTATGGCACCGTGTCCTTGTTGATGGATTAATTTTGAAGTTATAGCTGGCATCCGCTTTAATTATAACTTTAATGATTTCCAACACTTCTATCATGCCTCCTCTCATTCTACATCTACTGAGGCTAAAGAGATTTCATTCTTTCAACCTTTCTTCATAGTTCATACCCTGCAGATCTGGAATGAGTCTAGTCACCCTTCTCTGGACTCTCTCTGGTGCCATCACATCCCTCACACAATATGGAGACCAAAATTATACACAGTTTTCAAGGTGTGGCTTCACAAGGGTTGAATGAAGAGCCAATGAGATGGCATCTGCCGTGGTCCTGTTGTGCCAGGAGGCAAATTGGAGCAGATCCAAATACCACCAGGCTCAGAGATAGTTTCTCTCCTGCTATAATAAGACTACTGAACAGTTTTCTATTACAGTAAGACTGACTCTTGACCACACAATCTACCTCATTATGATCCTGCATCATATTCCGCATACTGTATTAGTTTATCTTGTAGTATCTTAATGCATTGTTATAAATAATTGATCTGTATGAATGGGAAGCAAGAGCAGGTTTTCACTGTACTTCAGGACATGTGATAATAATTAAAAAATTTACCAAATGTTGAAAATATTTATACGGTAATCAATTTATCTTCTCTACGGTGTAGGTTACAAGGAGAAAGAAGGAGAAAATGGTTGAGATGGAAAATAAATCAGTAAAACAGTCTTGATGGTCTGTATTGACTGATTCTGCTCCAGTGTCTTATGATTTTGTAGAACCTGAGGCAAATTTTCCACATTTTAACCTATCCCCAGTGGAGAATATGCTCTTGGGTTACTCCTTCTTCCATCTATCATCCTCCTCACCTGGACCTAGCTTAACCCCATGTTTGCAACAGCATGGCAACTGGAACTGCGCAGAATATTCCAGATGAGGTGTCACAAATCACTTGTAAAATTGTAATATCATATTAATATCATATCCCAACTTTTGTACTTAATGCCGCATTCAATGAAGTCAAGTGCGCAATACGCCTTCTCCACCTGTGTTGTCACTTTCAGCAAACTAAGTAGTTGTTAGTACATTTGTCTCTCTGATCTTTAACACTCTCCAGGGTTTATTGCTTTTTATGCAAATCATGGCATCATTTAACCTCCCAAAATGCATAATTTGCACGTGTCTAAGTTACCTTCCCTCCCACTTTCCCAGATGATCAATATCTTTTTATAACCATTGGCAGTTTTCTTCACTGTCCATGACATCATCAACTTTAATGTTATCCGAAAACTTAATATTCATGCAATCTGCATTCTCATCCAACTTGCTAATATATACAGTATTTCAAACAACAGGGGACCCATTACCGATTTCTCCAGAACATCACTGGTCACAAGCCTCCAATTTGGAAAACAGTTCTCTACCAGCACTGTCTGACATCTTCCACCAAATCAATTTTGTATCCAGTTGGTGAGCTCACCCAGGATCCCATATGATCTTACCTTCTAGATCAGCCCACAATGCCAGACCTTGTCAAAAGCCTAACTTAAATCCGTGTAGGCAGTGTCTACTGCCCAACCCTTATTAATTTTCCTGGATACCTCTTCAAAACTTCAATCAAACTTGTGAGATACAACTATCCATGCACAAAGCCATGCTGACTATGCCTGATCAGTGTTTGCCTTTCCAAACACAGCTAGATCCTGTATCTCACAATCTTCTCCAGTAATTTTCCCTTCACAGAGTTAGACTCACCAATCTTGTCCTTGCATCCCTTCTTAAATAAAGTCATAATATCCGCCACCCTTCAGTCTTCCGGTACCTCAACCATGGCTAAGAAAGATACGAAATGCTTGGTCTAGAGCCACATCAATTCCTTCCCTTCCTTCTCACAATGTCCTCAGATCCATTTGTCAGGCCCTGTAATTAACACTTTTGGGTGCTACTTGTGTACATTGAGCTCCATTGCAATCAATGGAATTGAATGTCTGAAGGTATGTAAAAGCAATGGCTGCTGTGTTCAAGACATTTTAACCTGAGCAAACCAAGAATTAAATCCTTTCTGAAAATATTGTATTTATCAGTTACTTCTTCCCTTGTCTTCTTTAACTTATTTACTGTGGATCTTACATCATTTTCAAACAAAACAAATATAGCTGGAGTTAGGTCAGATAATGCAATATACTATTTCTAAATAAATAAATGTCATAATCAATCAGTCAGTGTTGCTAAATTAATGTTTGTATGATGTTAATTGCTTTAAGGCTTCCCTGTTCATTTCCTTAGAAGGGCATGTGCCAATTAACAAAGGAAAAGTGCTGATCTTTGTCTGGTGAGTGCTAACCATTATGGTCATACATTACTGGTGCTTTCAAACCCACTCATTGTCAATGAAAATACAGACAGGTATTTATAATACAAATAGGGGAAGCAAGCACAAAAGAAAGCCTGGTGGGAAAAGAGAGAATAACCTTAATCTGCTATTTCAAAGCATCAGATGAGCATAAAATGGAAACTGACGCAAATACTTATATATAACACTGGAATTTAAAGAAAGCAAGTATAAAATGAAAACAAAAGAGAAAGTAGAGTACAATGATTACAAGCAACAACTCCAGGGGTGCGATTCCTGAATTACTCCTAAAGGTACATTCAACCAGTTCAGCACAGGCAACTTAGAACATCATTGTAAGGCAAATGTAGGGGTATGGGAACTGTAGAGCATCAGGTTACTATGGTACCAGAATCCTAGTGCAGAAAAAAGATCAACAGGACAGATGGGATATCCAAACTGAGGCAGAATCAGCGTCACTGTAGAGAGAACAACATCTATCTTCAATCATCCTCTTCAACAACCATGGAATCTTGATCCTTGATTAATCCAAGCTCATTGATTTGATCACAAGTTGTGCTCCATCAATACCCTTCCTGCTTCTTTGAATGATTCAACTTTCCAGCCGTATTAGCAATGGAGTTTATTGGCTAGATATATCAGCTGACAGACATCCTCATGAAAAGAAGCTCTGGTTAAAGCCAGCTTGCACCTCATTGAAAGAAGATGCCTTGTAGCTAAAGCAGATGATATCAGCCATGAAGAAAGTAAACGGGAAGTGGAAAGTGTTGAGGCACAAAGTGCAGACTTGAAAATCACCAGCTACCAGGCTGGTGGCTGCTGTGAAGATGCTGCAAGGAAGAATTGCTGTGCATTTTCAATAGACGTTCCAGACACACTTTTGGAAGGTAAAGGGAGTATCGATTCACAATGCTGTTTCTAAGATTCAGTACCCTCTTGCCATCACATTTACGTTGACTTCACGCAAACTTTTATACATTACATGATTTTTCCACTTGCCATTAATCAAGGATATAAAAACCTGAAGTCTACATACTAATCTTTGTGGTACTCATTAATAATAGCCTCCCAGACTGTGAAAAAAATCTTACAAGTTTCAGTTTCCTTTCTTCTTAAGGAGTCCCTTAGGGTAGAAGATGATACCTAGTGCCAGGACCAGAGGACCTACCAAGGACAAGCTCCAGAAGTAGAACTTGCAGATTTTCAAAGCCACTGTTTGTACCTCATTGGAAACTTTAATTAATTAAATTTCTGTTTTTAATGTTATTTAGTTTAATATTTAACAATACCAATTACATTGAGTGTTTTGTGATTCATGATTGTTGAATTATGAAAAAAGTATAACTGTTTTCCAAAAGGACTAGTTAGCTAAGTGCTTACATGCCCTTATTTGAAAGAAAAGCTTGTATTTGCATAAAAACCATATTTTCCATTTCTTGTGATGTGTAGACTACATTGTATTGTGGCTCAGTGCCCGTAAAAACAGGGTAAGTCTGACCTGATCGTTTTCTTTCAGAGCCAGCCCTACCTTCAAATCCACAACCTGTTCTGCATAACTTAGGCATAGGGATAAGTTATATTATACACTAGCAATTCCTCAAGCTTGGTCATTGGCATCAAAAGCAAATCTAGCGTACACACACACACACACACACACACACACACACATATTCCAGACAAAAAAAAAATACCTGGCTGTACAAAAGTGTATTATGAACAAAATAATTCTGGTTCTTCTAAGACTCTACTCCTTGAAACTTGCAAGACTCAACAGATACAAAAATAAAGACAGAAACAAAAGAAAGTCGAAGGCAATGTTTCCAGTGACAGAATCGTGTACCATCCAATACCACACTTGGAATGCAGATCACATTTAGAATATGGAGGAATCTAAGGTGGGGGCTTGCATGGGAGGCAGGGTTTGAGGGTCAGCACAACATTGTGGGTCGAAGGGCCTGTACTGTGCTGTACTATTCTATGTTCTATGTTCTATGTTCAGTTTTGGCCTTCTCATTAGAGGAAGAATGTGGAAGCTTTGGAGACGGTGCAAAGGAGACTTACCTGAATGCTACTTGAACTAAAGGGCACATCGCATGAAGAAAGTTTGAGCAAAACAGGGCTTTTCTCTTTGGAGCAAAGGAGGATGAGAGGTGACTTGATAGAAGTGTACAAGATGATAAGAGGCATGGACAGAGTGGATAGCCGAGACATTTTTTCAGAGTGGAAATAGTTAATACAAAGGAGCATAATTTTAAGGCGATTGGAGGAAAGTATGGGGGTATGTAAGAGTTATGTTTTTTTACCGTGAATAGTGGGTGCATGAAATATCCTGCTGAGGTGAAGGTAGAGGCAAATACATCAGGACATTTAAGATATTATTAGATAGGCACAAGGATGATAGAAAATAGGGTGCTGTGCAGGAGGAAAGGGTTAAATTTATCGTAGAGTAGTTTAAAAGGTCAGCACAACGTTGTGGTCTAAAGGGCTGTAATGTTCTATGTTCTATTTGAGGCTGGTGAGGTAAAGTTGAATGAGTGAATGTGAAACAGTGTGCTTTGTTTGATTTGCTAGTACTCTTCCCTTGTAACAGTATAGTACGCAGGGTAGGAATAGGCACGCTGGACAAATAGTATATTTGTGATTCAATTCATTGGGAAAGAGGCTAACCAAAGATCTTGTCACCACACTGGCTAATAATGCAGCTTAATCTATACAATTTATATATTGTGTCTGGTCTTTGGAATAATTCCAATTTTATTTTAGATGAAAAGCTTCAGTAACATAGCAAAATGTCCAGCTAAAAAGAAGCCACGGTAAAAAGGCTGAGGGGAGTGATGGTCTTGATGCCACCTTATTGAGTCTTCAAGGAAATGTTAAAAGCCAACTCTGCGTCTTTCTCTACCCAAGCTATTGATGTCTCTGAGAACTTCCTGCATTTTTTAATAGATTTCCAGTGATTACAGCACTTTTTGTTTTATTTATTATTTATTATTTTGCCAATATTGCAGGTTGGTTGCAGACTTTCTTGTAGCAGAGCTAACTGGACCTTGCAACAGGATTCAGAGCTTTGTAGGTATGACACAACATTGACATGATGGCAGTGCAGACAGTCTGGCTCTAGCGAATGTTGATCTTATTGGTTTCATTATTTTATCTTAGACTGCTTCATCTGTAAAATACCATATTTAATGTACATTAAAAGCAATCCAATAATTCATTTTATGTTAACCTGCCAAACAGTATGGGATCTTGCAGTTTTCCAATAAGTGCCTTGGCTTTCCCTTAGCTATATTCCAAGAGAGTTTGCATTGTTTCATATTCATTGTTTTTTTATTACTTTCCTGATCTGCTGCTTCTTGTAAATCATTCAACTAAACTGAGCATTCCCGTGGTCCAGCAGACAAAATTCAGTTGTTACTTTTCAATTCAAATAAAAATTCCCTTCCTTTTCTTTTCCAAAACAATTGGAAAATGCAATAAAAGCCCACTGAATAGAATTAAGATTTTAGAAATCCTCCTTCAAAATTTCATTACCTCTTTTGTGTATGTTTTCAGGAAAATATTATGCTCACTAAATGAATAAGCAAAATGCACAATGTAGCACCATGCTAAAAATATGAAAACATATAAAAACATCATGTTAATTTAACTTTGATTTATGAGGTTTGGTTGAAAGATCACATGTCAAGTGTGTTATTTTTTGTAACTCCAAAACAGAAAACTAACTGAACGAGAGCCAGGAATACCTATGTACGTTTAGTTTTGCATTAGTGAGGCACACACTTACGACGTGGTGGTGTAATGACAGATGCCATTCATATACTTCTTACATAGAACCCATAATGGATATGTAAACAAAAAAACACTTAATTAAACAATATATTTACAATATTACCAAAATATTAAATATAGTACATTCCTCCGTGCTTAGCTATAAACTCCAACTCAATATAGAATGCATCTCAACTTATATAAATCCATTCATACATACATATGCAATATGACAATTGGTTTGTATAACATTGAGGGGCTCACTGAGTTGTGGCTGAAAGAAGGTCATAATTGGGAGCTTATCATTGAAGAATATACTTTGTATCAAAAGGACAGGCAGGAAGACAGAGGCAATGGTGTGGCTCTATTGGTAAGAGATGGAATTACATCTTTAGAAAGAGGTGACAGGGTCGGAGAATTTTGAATCTTTCTGGGTGGAATTAAGAAAATGCAAGGATAAAAAGAAACATTATGGGAATCACATATAGGCCTCAAAATAGTAGCCAAGATGTGGGGTTGGGAATGCAAAGAGAGCTGGAAAAGGGTATTGACATAATTGTAATGGGGGACTTCAATATGCAAGGGGATTGGGAAAATCAGGCTGGTGTCAGATTGCAAGAGAGGGAGTTTGTTGAATGCCTACAAGATGGCTTGTGCTTGAGCCTACTAGGGAAAAGGCTATCTTAGAATGGGTGTTGTGTAGTAACCCAGATCTTATTAGTGAACTTAATACAAAGCAACCCTTTGGAGGAAGTGATCATAATATGATTGAATTCATACTGCAATTTGAGAGGGAGGAGCATAAGTCAGATGTATCAGTATCGCAATGGAATAAAGGGAATTACAGAGGCATGAGAGAGGAGCTTGCCCAGGTGGATCAGAAGAGGATACTACAAGGGATGACAACAGAGCAGAGATGGCTGAAGTTTCTGGGAATAGTTCACAAGGCACAGGATAGATATGTCCCACAGAGGATGAAGTTCTCAAATGGCAGGGGTAGGCAACCATGGCTGACAAAGGAAGTTAAGGACTGCATAAAAGCCAAGGAAAGGGTATATAAAGTAGAAAACATGAGCACGAAATTGGATAATTGAGAAGCTTTTAAAATCCAACAAAAGGCAACTAAAAAAGCTATAAGAAGGGAAAAGATGAAATGTGAGGGCAGACGAGCCATAAATATAAAGCAGGATACCAAAAGTAATTTTCAGTTATATGAAGTGTACAAGGGAGGTGAGTGTTGATATTGGACCACTGGAAAATGATACTGGTGAGGTAGTAATGGGGGACAAAGAAATGGCAGATGAACTTAATAGGTACTTTGCATCTGTCTTCACTGTGGCAGACACGAGCAGTGCGCCAGAGAACTGTGAGTGACAGGGAGCAGGAGTGAGTGCCATTGCTATTACAAAGGAAAACATACTAGGCAAACTCAAAGGTCATAAGATGGATAAGTCGCCTGGGCCACATCCTAGAGATCTGAGAAAGGTTGCTGAAGAAATAAATGCATTGGTCATGATCTTATGGTTTTATATATATATGTATGTATTTATATATATTTGCAGCCTGGGAAGGCAGTCCAACGTTGCTTTCAACCTTGCTCTGGCAACTCCTGCGACGTCACTGGTGCCAAGCTGTATCGGCCCTTGCCCTTCCCTTGGACAACATATGGGCAACTGCCGGTCTTCCATACAACCTTGCCTAGGCCTGCGCCCCGGAGAGACTGAAGCAAGACTTTCCAGGTGCAGATCCATGGTCTCGTGAGACTAACAGATGCCATCCAGTGCATATTTGCAGTATACTATATAATACAATTACTGTAATTACTATATAGACATCCAGAGCATAGTAAATTTTAAATTGTCTCATTCAGACTTAAAGATTTAATAACTGTGGAGGATTTCTTACTCTTGTGTGAAAATGACTTTCCTGATGGGGGTTGGGGGTAGTTACTCTGCTTGGCAAGTGAGATTTGTGGCTGTGAAACATAACGGATGTTCAAGTTGACTCTGTGACTGCAGACAGTGGTTTTGACAACTCTGACACCTTTCTTCTCTAGCAAATTACTCCGCTGACCGATGTGTTGTCTCCAGATGACATAGATGCAATAGGAGAGTGGTTCAGTTCTGTGCCTAATCTTTCCACATACCGACTCTTGATCATCACTGTTCCTCGCCAGGATCCCTTGTCCAGGAATGAGACACCGAAACTTCTTGTTCAAAGACCTCTTAATTTCTCTCGGCTGTTTGTCCTGCACGTTCCTTCAGAGAGCAGGTTTGAGGTGATCCAAGGGTGAGCATAAGGGATAAACAGGAACAGCACAGATGCTGAGTGATTGGTTGTGGACTGCAATGCATTATGGTATGCAAGGAGGAAATTGGCGAGCTTCTCATTCAGTGTTAGTGAAGTGTCTGCTGCTGACATTGCTCACAATGCATTCTTTGTAGTCTAGACAAACCTTTCCACCAAGCCATTTGGTGCAATGCAGATGTAAGATGGTGCAAGGTGGTACGGTGAAGATGTAGTGCGCCCTATCCCATTCATTTTCATTAACGACTGAAACTGTTACGCAACAACCTTTGATTCATTGTCACGGACAAGGTGTCCTGGAACACCAGCCTTTGAGAAGAGGCTTCTCAACACATCAACAGTGTGTAAGGCTGTAGTAGAAGCTATTGGGAACACCACTTCCAGTCATTTTGTAGGTGCGTGTTGCATGTAGCATGATGACCAGCATACAGCTCCTCCAACAATTTAGCTGCCAGCTTGGATGGTACAACAACTCTCAATCCCCACTTAAGGCAAACCCTGCAAAGAGCAGGTTCATCCTGGAACTTCTGTTGCACATTCCAGCCATTTTGAGTGGACACGTAGACCTGAGACAGTGTATGGTCTTTTCTGGTTTCCCTTTGAATCATCTCTGCTGTAATGGGGAGAGATTCAATTTGCATAAGTGGGACTACATCAAGAGGGGTGGCTTTTTTGGTAAATTTTTCAGTTATTTCCTTTCCCAAGAGTAAACAAGACAATCCATCAGCATGTCCATAATTAGTTATCCTCCTGAATTAGATCTTGAAATTGTGTCCTCCCAGAAACAGAGCCCATCTCTGCATTTGTGCTGTTGCCGGTAGTGGAACACCTTTCTATGGATGAAAATGGGCACTAGTGGTTGATGATCAGAAAAGAGGACAAGCTCTCTCCCATACAAATATTGGCTGAAATATTTTACACCCCAAACCCGAGTCAAGGCCTCTCTGTCAATCTGTGTGCAATTTTTGCTGCAGTGGTAAGGGAACGTGATACAAAGGCTATAGGACATTCACCTCTATCATTCATTACATGTGACATGACTGCACCTATCCCATAAGGTGAAGTGTGACAAGCAAGCTTCACTAGACAATGTGGATCATAATGTGTGAATACAGTGTCTGATGTCACCATTTCCTTTACCTTTGTCCAATGCCATTCCTTCTCGATCTGTAGTAATGAGTTTAGCAGGTGGAGCTCAGTAGCCAAGTTTATCAAGAACCTGTTATAGTAATTGACAGATCTTAAAAAGTACCACAACTGTGACACATACTTTGACTGTACCTCTTCGTATGGATGCTGCCTGGCCTGCTGCGTTCACCAGCAATTTTTATGTGTGTTGCATGTTGTATTTTCTGCAAGTTTTGCTTTTAAATCTGCATTGGTCTGGTGTATGAGAACCCCTGCCACAATGGTGACTCAGTTTGTTCAGCCAGGCCAGTTTTTGTTTTGACATTTCAATTTTGTTCATGCTCACTTTCATTCCTGACTGCTATTCAGTTCTATCTCTGGCTGCGATTTCCATAGATACAGCAATTTCAACTGCTCCTTTAAATGTAAGTTGTGTTTCAATTAGGAGCCCTTAATGAATGTTTCTTTGTAAGACTCCACAAACTAAATTATCTCTCAGTGCATCACTAAGCCCATCACTGAACTGTCAGTGCTCAGCCAATCTCTTCAATTCAGCCACATAAGCTGAAATGGACTCCTCTTCCTTTTGTAACTGCTTCTCAAACCTAAACCATTCTGCAATCAACAATGGTTTTAGTTCTAAATATTCCTGCTTTATTTTCACAATATCAGCAAAGCACATTTCGGCTGGTTTGGTGGGAGCAATGAAATTTCTAAGCAAACTGTATGGTCTTCCACCAATTACACTCAGCTAAACTGGCACTTATTTCTCCTCAACTTTTCCATTTGCTTTAAAACACTGCTCAGTTCACTTAGTGTACATGAGCCAGTTATCCCTTATGCAATTGAACTTGTCTATCTTTCTGATGGAGCCATCCATTTCTGCTTTTTTTATCTATGATTTTTATAACCTGGACTCACTGTTTATGAAGCCATGAATTTTGTCCATTTTCTTCCTTTTTTTTTACCTGACCGTATTTCTCCCTCTTGAAAAGAAAGCATACTGTGCATTTTTTTTAAAAACTCAAACATCTCACTGCGCTTCAACAGTTAGGTACTCATCTAGGGCTCATGTTAAAACTTCCTCATCACCACTGTTATGTGTTGTAACTCCAATACAAAAAGCTAACTGAAAGAAAAAGCACAAAGCCAGGGATTATTGCGTAATTTTAGGTTTACTTTAATGAGGCACTCACCTATGATGTGGCAGCGTGATGTCATATGCTATTTGCATACTTCATACATATAACTAACAATGAATTATGCAAACAATTGAGAATGTTTAATTGAATAACATTTTTACAATATTACTTGTTACTGAAATATTAAATATGCAATAATGTTGAATGAAGATTAAAGACATAATTTTCCAGTAGACACCTATTTGTTCTATGTTCATAATCACAATCCTTCAGGATGTGAGCTCTATCCTGCAGTATCTTATACTATTCCCAAAATAAATTAGTTCTGAAAGAACATTTGCTACATGGGAAATAGAATAAACCTTTAGGTCGAGGCATAGCAAGATCATGCCAGATACAGTATGTTTCCATTGCCATTAATCGAGGGATGTGAAGGTATAAGAATACCAGTAAGATTCTGAGGCTTCTTTGGACGAGAACCAGAATCTTAGCATTGCTTGCAGTATTGGGACAGCTGGGAATTGACCTCAGTTTAATTTTTCACCTGAAGTATGGCACTTCCTGAACGCAACACTTTATCTATTTTCTCAGACATGTCAATTTAGATTACAAATTGGGACATCTTACATGCACCCAAAACACTGGCTGGAGAAATCCCAGGTATAAAGAGAACACAGGGACAAGATTTACACTTCGCTTTACGCTTATGTCAACCATTACACACAAGCTGTTTTATCTGTTTATACTGCCTGGTTTAATAGAACTGATAAAAAAGCTGCCGCAATATTTCCTGCTTGACACAGACTGCTGCTTGTATTGTGGTGTAATGCTGGTAATCTCTGTGAGAACCATGAAATGTTACAGGAAAAATAATTTCACTTACTCAGTATATTAACAGAATCCACAGATGGCAGTGCAGCTCGGGATGACATTTATTTCACCTCAGGTGAGGCATATATCAGATTATATGATGGCGTGATGTTGTAATTTAGTGCAGGAAAGCACCCAGAGGGGGCAACAGGCACATTTTTCTTATTTGCTCCTTCATAAATAACGGTGTATTTTTCTGAACATCACATCCACCTTAAAAAGTTTGGATTAATTCGATATCTATCTTCAAGAAACCACAGCAAGCACCTATTACCAATAATGGCAAAAGTAAGCACTTGCGTAATAAAAAAAGACAGATTGGTTAGAAGGAGGGGCAAGGAGCCAATTAGAAAATCAATGGAAAAATTACTGAAATAAGCAAGGGACATGGTGCAGGATATCAATATTTATTCTGGTACTAAAAGGATATTTGTATCGCATTATGTGAATAGCAAATGAATTTTTGAATCAAATCTTGAAATGCAATCTTTGTACTTTTTAAAGAAATGTCAATAATTATTCTGCTGCAGCAAATTATTTTTTGTTATATTAATGAGAATTAAAAACAAATACTGTTCTTAAAATATCTGGTAACCTCTGGAAAGTAGGCACTAAGATTCATATTTAAATTAACATTAGTAAGCATTATAAAATTTTCTTTAAATGCAGTTGTGATAATCACAAAATCAAACTATAATATCACAGGAAAAATGTTGCAGATGCAGGAAACCTTAACGATAACTAGCATTCAAAATGCGAGACACATAGGGACTTAGGAGTGCTTGTGCAAGATACCCTAAAGTTAACCTGTAGGTTGAGTCAGTTGTGAAGAAGGCGAATGCAATGTTGGCATTCATTTCTAGAGGAATAGAATATAAGAGCAAGGATGTAATGTTGAGGCTCTATAAGGCACTCATGAGACCATACTTAGAGTGTTGTGTGCAGTTTTGGGCTCCTTATTTTAGAAGGGATATTCTGACGTTGGAGAGGGTTCAGAGAAGATTTACAAGGATGAAAGGGTTACCATATAAGGAATGTCTAGCAGCTCTTGAGCTGTATTCCCTGGAGTTCAGGAGAATGAGGGAGGATCTCATAGAAACATTCTGAATGTTAAAAGTCCTGAACAGATTAGATATGGCAGTTATTTCCCATGGTAGGGGATTCTAGGACAAGAGGGCACGACTTCAGGATTAAAGGACGTCCATTTAGAACTGGGATGCGGAGAAATTACTTTAGTCAGAGGGTGCTAAATCTGTGGAATTTGTTGCCATGGGCAACTGTGGAGGCCGAGTCATTGGGTATATTTAAGGCAGAGATTGATAGGTTATTGATTAGCCAGGGCATCTACGGGTATAGAGTGAAGGCAGGGGAGTGGGGATGACTGGAAGAATTGGATCAGCCCATGATTGAAAGGGGGAGCAAACTCAATGGGCCGGATGTCCTACTTCTGTTCCTATACCTTATGGTCTTATGGTCTTATATGTGCTGCTTTTTAAAGTTGGTTAAGCCGCATATTATTTAAGCTCATAAGAAATGTTATGGATCTGCAAAGGTAATTATATTTTTATACTGTACTAAAATCCATAACATATTTCTACAAAATATAAAACCACATTAGCTTAACTATTTAAAACTATTAAATTATTTAACTATTTATAATGATGCCATGCTTTCCCCAATTCATCATCTAACCGCTTCAGAAATCGGTCAATGATTCTTTCTTATGCTGTTTATTTCAAGTACTGGCTAACATGTGAGAAGAAAAGGCCAGTAGGCAAGAAAGTAAGATGCCATGCATTTATATTGTAGCACAGGTATTAGATTGATCAGCACCTGCTCATGTAGATTCATATGCTAATTGGGCAAAGAAGTGATTTAGCACAAGGTTGATCATTCTGTTGTTCTGGTGAAATTGCAACAATTAGGAAACTAGCCCAGGCTCCTTCATGTCTAATTCTCTTTAAACTGTGACTGAATTGGAACACATCCAAAAATGTGCACACACACACACACACACACACACACACACACACACACAACCCTAAGGCATAGGACATAAACACAGGATATTCTGCAGATGCTGAAAAAAAAATCTTAAGTAACACACACAAAATGCTGGAGGAATTCATCTGAGTCCTGATGAAGGGTCTTGGCCCAAAGCGTCAACTCTTATTCCTTTCAAAAAGATACTGCCTGACCTGCTGTGTTTCTCCAGCATTTTGTATAACATAGGAGCAGAATTTGGCTACTCGGCCCATCGAGTCTTCTCCACCATTCCATCCTGGCTAATTTTTTTCTCAACCCCATTTTTTGTTTTCTCTCCATAACCATCAGTTTTCTTACCAATCAATAATTTGTTAATCTCTGCCTTAACTACACCCATTGACTTGGTCTTCTTCCACTTCCACTTCCCACTGATGGAATCACTATTCATCTCAGCTCGCGGGCAAGTCTATTTACTCTGAGACTGTGCCCTTGGATCCTAGACTCTTACACTAGTAACATCCTCTTAGTGTCCTTTTTATCCAGGCCTTTCAGTATTTGGTACAAGATACACCCTCATCATTCTGAAACTCACACACAAACAACCTCTGTGTTTGTTGTTCCTTGTACTTCCCTTATCTCCGGCAGATCTGCAATTAGAAGCATGGCATGAGGAGAATACCTCTCCGGCTAATATTCTTCACAATAATCAATGTGCCAGATAAATTGTGTTTTAATGTATAAAAATGGTGAATATCGTAAGAATATTTCCAGCATGAGTTTGACCAATTTCCCAAATTTTTGTGGAGATCTAAGTGGGTGCTTTGCATATCAAAAAAAAGTACCTAAGTTAACACAAGAGGATACCAAACATTCCTTTAGGTACATAAAGTGTAAAAGAAAGACGAGAGTGGATATTGGGCTGCTTGAAAAAAATGCTGAAGCGTTAGTAATGGGGGACAATGAAATGGTGGGTGAACTGTATAAGTACTTTGCATCAGTCTCCACTGTGGAAGGCACTAGCTGTACAGTGTAAGTTCCAGATGGCAGGGGGTAAGAAGTCTGTGAATCTGCCATAATTAGAGAGAAGGTTTTTGGAAAACTGTAAGGTCCGAAGGTAGATAAATCACCTGGGCCCAATGGTGTACAATCCAGGGTTCTAAAAAGGTGGCTGAAGAGATTGTGGAGACATTAGTAATGATCTTTCAAGAATCACTAGGTTCTGGAATGGTTTTAGAAGACTGGAAAATTGTAAATGACATTCCACTCTTTAAGAAGGGAGAGAGGCAGAAGAAAGGAAACTATAGGCCAGTTAGTCTGACCTCAGTGGTTGGGAAGATGTTGGAGTTGATTGTTAAAGATGTGGTTTGGGGGTACTTGGAGGCACATGATCAAATAGGCTGTAGTCAGCATGGTTTCCTTGAGGGAAAAACTTGCCTGACAAATCTGTTGGAATTCTTTGAAGAAATACCAATCAGGATAGACAAAGGAGAATTGGTGGATGTTGTGTACCTGGATTTTCAGAAGGCCTTTGACAAGATACCACACATGAAGCTGCTTAAATATGGTCTTACAAAAAAGATACTACCATGGATTAAGCAGTGACTGATTGGTAAGAGGCAAAGAGTGGGAATAAAGGGAGCCTTTTATATTTGGCTACTGTGGCTAGTGGTGTTCCACAGTGCTCTGTGTTGGAACTGCTTCTTTTTGCATTATACGTCAATGTCTTGGATATTAGAATTGATGGCTTTGTGGCCAAGTTTGTAGGTGATATGAAGATAGGTGGACAGATAGCTAGCAGTTTTGAGGAAGTAGAGAGGCTACAGAAGAATTTACACAGCTTAAGAGAATGGGTAAAGAGTTGGTAGATGGAATACAGTGTCCGGAAGTGCATTTTGGTAGAAGAAATAAAAGATAGGCTATTTCATAAATGAAGAGAAAATTTTAAAATCAGAGATGCCAAGGGACTTGGGAGTCCTTGTGCCAGATTCCCTAAAGGTTAATTTGTAGGTTGAGTCAGTGGTGAGGAAGGCAAATGCTATGTTAGCATTCATTTCGAGAGGACTAGAATATAAAAGCAAGAATGTAATGTTGTGACTTTAAAAAGCACTGGTGAGACCTCACTTGGAGTATCGTGAGCAGGTTTGGGCTCCTTATTTTAGAAAAGATGTGCTAAAACTGGAGAGGATTGAAAGGAGGATCACGAAAATGGTTCCAGAATTGAATGGCTGGTCATATGAAGAGCATTTGATGGTTCTGAGCCTGTACTCACTGAAATTCAGAAGAATGAAGGTGACCTCATTGAAACCTCGGTGACCTCATTGAAATCTATCCAATGTTGAGAGGCTACAACAGAGTGGATGTGGAAAGAATATTTCCTATGCTGGCAGAATCTAAGTCCAGAGGACACAGCCTCAGAATAGAGGGGCAATCTTTTAGAATGGAGATGCGGAGGAATTCCTTTAGCCAGAGGGTGGTGTAGCTTTGGATTGTTGCCATGGGTGGCTGTGGAGGCCAAGTCATTGGATATTTTTACACGAATATTGCTGGGCTTAGAGGACCTGAGTTATCAGGAAAGATTGAATCTGTTGTGACTGTATTCTTTAGATTGTAGAAGACTGAGAGGATATTTGTCAGAGGTATACAAAATTAAGAGGGGTATAGATAGGTGAAATGCAAGCAGGCTTTTTCTGTTGAGGTTGGTTGGGACTACAACCAGAGGTCATGTCTTAACGGTGAAAGATGAGAAGTTTAAGGGCAACACAAGGGGAAACTTCTTCTATCAGAGGATGGTGAGAGTATGGAATGAGCTGCCGAAACAAGTAGTCCATGCAAGCTGGATTTCAATGTTTAAGAGAAGTTTAGACAGGTGCATGGATAGTAGGGATATGGAGGGCTGTGGTTCTAGTGTAGGTCATTGAAAGTAGAAAGTTTAAGTGGCTTTTGGCATGGACTAGATGGGTCAAAATGCTTGTTTCTGTGCTGTACTTCTCTATGACTACTTAAGACAGAGGTTGATAGATTCTTGATTGGTCAGGGCATGAAGAGATGCGGGGATAATACAGGAGATTGGGGCAGAGAGGGAAAATGGATCAGCCTTAATGATATGGTGGAGCAGACTTAATGGGCCAAGTGGCCTAATTCTGCTCCTATATCTTATGGTCTTAAAATCTAAAATGCTGGAAACATGTCAACAGGTCAGGGAACATGTGAAGAAAGAGAAACAAATTTTGAAAGGTAGCATCATCATGCAAAACACAGTCCAGGCATCTTTTAATGTACGCAGTCAATATAATTGTTGATATGGTCATGTAATTGCGAGCACGCTTTGTCACAAACACAAGAGATTCTGCAGATGCTGAAAATCCAGAGTAAGACACACACAAAATGCTGGAGGAAATCAGGATCTCAGGCAACATCAGTGGAAAAGAATAAAGAGTCAGGACCTGATGAAGGGTCTCAGCCTGAAATGTCAACTTTTTATTCCTCTCCATAGATGCTGCCTGACCTGCTGAGTTCCTCCAGCATTTGGAGTGTGTATCACAGTTTGTTTCCCATCAGTCACATACTGGCCAGAACAATAAAGTATATTTAGCTAAATCATTGCACGTCTGCTTGATACTGAAGCTGTCTGTTGCAAAAGCATACCAATTGGATGATAAAGAACAGGAGATGAAGCCAGCATAGATCAGCCATTCAACATACTAAATAGCAGGGCAGGCGTGAGTGCCCGGTGGCCTACCCTTCCTCTTATTTGTTTGTGTTCTAACAGGACACCAGTCACAACAAGGACCTGCTGCAGCTTTACCTGCATGACCCAGCCTGACATGGTGCACAATCACCAGTATTAAAGAATCAGTCAGGGACAACCATGAACATATGGCAATATTTTGCCAGTTCAATGGACTTTAAAAGGTGTGCCTTTTAAATTCACTGCTAAATTGAATTAAACACTAGAAAACAATGAAAACAAAGGAAAAATGACAAAACATTCAACCAGGTGGCTGTGAAAGCAGGTATTGAAAACAATGGTATTGCTTAGAAAGGAGGAGAGTGCTAATTTTGGGGGGTGAAGGTTGGGAAGGGGGGAGTTTCTCCAAGGCACTATCAACACCACCAGACACCAAATAATGCACTCATGTCGTTGGAGTCCTTGACGAAAGGGCAGGCTACTGAACTCCCATGCTGTTATGAAAGCTTTTCTCTGTTATGAAATTCCGATTTTGTTCAGTGGTCTTTATTAGAAGTTTCAGCATTGTGCATACAGATTCCTTGTTCTATCAATGCAATCCGCATTGACAAAACAATAAAAGAATGCAGGTTTCAGCTGCTTCTCCCACTCCTTCTGCTTTTCTATGCATATCCGCCTGAGACTAAATCTGCCATTTTTACCCTGTCTGGGCTTTAGATTTATCAATATATTTGAATCAAGTGCATTCATAAAAGTATTGAAAAGATTAGTATTACTATAAATGAGTCAAAATTTAGTTAAAAATAACTAATTTTCAAATATATGGGGAAAAAATAAGAGTGTGGGATCACAGCTCTATTAATCAGAACAGACATGGTAGGCTAAGTGGATTATTTCTTCCCTGCCTGAGGATTTGATGTTCCTCAATTTTGAGAAAGTTGTTAGTTACTGCCTGTTACATCACTGGCATTTAGAGCAGCAATTTTAAGAGAGATTCGAGACAAAAATCATCAATTTGAAGAACTTCAGTTCTATTTTACAATGTGAAATAGAGCTGCTGTACATTCTGAGACAAATAATGGAAGATTCTGACCTTCATATTTTTAAAATTTGTTGTAAATGCAGTAGCTGCTTCCCTGAATAAATGCAAAGTTCTAATTCTACAATTTGATAATTATTTGTTGTTCGAAAGGAGGATACTCTCCCCTGAATTTAATGAGCAATTGCCTGGAGTATAAATCAGAGAACTGCATGCAAAGGTCAGTGTGCCCCAAACAGACTCCCATCTCAAACAATAGCCTTATCTCAAACAATAACAAGGTGGCCTACAGGGAAGAAGTCATCTCTCAGACACAGTGGTGTCAAGAAAACAACCTCTCCCTCAGTGTTGCAAAATCAAAGGAGTTGGTTGTGGACTACAGGAGGAATGGAGACTGGCTAACCCCTATTGACATCAATGGATCTGGGGTTGAAAGGGTAAACAGCTTCAAGTTCCTCGGCATCCACATCACCGAGGACCTCACGTGGTCTGTACACACCAGCTGTGTGGTGAAAAAGGCACAACAGCACCTCTTTCACCTCAGATGGTTGAGGAAGTTTGGTATGGGCCCCCAAATCCTAAAAACTTTCTACAGGGGCACAACTGAGAGCATCCTGACTGGCTTCATCACTGCCTGGTATGGGAACCGTACCTCCCTTAATCGCAGGGCTCTGCAGAGAGTGGTGCGGACAGCCAGTGCCCCTGTAATTATGAACTTCCTATGATTCAGGACATTTACAAGAATAGATATGTAAAAAGGGCCTGTAGGATCATTTTGGACCCATGTCATCCCAACCACAATCTATTCCAGCTGCTACCATCTGGGAAGTGGTATCACAGCATAAAGGACAGGACCAACAGGCTCCGGGACAGCGTCTTCCACCAGGCCGTCAGACTGATGAACTCACACTGATTTGAGTGTACTCTATACTACATTGACTGTTCTATTTATTATAAATTACTGTGATTGCACATGGCACATTTAGATGGAGACGTAACGTAAAGATTTTTACTCCTCATGTACGTGAAGGATGTAAGAAATAAAGTCAATTCAATTCATTTAAGAACATAAGACCATAAAGCATAGGAGCAGAATTAGGTCATTCAGCCCATTGAGTCTGCTCCACCCCATTCCATCATTTCCCCCATTTGATAAATGAATGACTAGAAAATTATTTTCTCTGTGTTGGCGCGTGGCCAAGTGGTTAAGGCGTTCATCTAGTGATTTGAAGGTCGCTAGTTTGAGCCTAGGCTGAGGCAGCATGTGCGTCCTTGAGCAAGGCACTTAATCACACATTGCTCTGCGACGACACCAGTGCCAAGCTGTATGAAACATAGAAACATAGAAACATAGAAAATAGGTGCAGGAGTAGGCCATTCGGCCCTTCGAGCCTGCATCGCCATTTATTATGATCATGGCTGATCATCCAACTCAGAACCCCGCCCCAGCCTTCCCTCCATACCCCCTGACCCCCGTAGCCACAAGGGCCATATCTAACTCCCTCTTAAATATAGCCAATGAACTGGCCTCAACAGTTTCCTGTGGCAGAGAATTCCACAGATTCACCACTTTCTGTGTGAAGAAGTTTTTCCTAATCTCAGTCCTAAAAGGCTTCCCCTCTATCCTCAAACAGTGGCCCCTCGTTCTGGACTTCCCCAACATCGGGAACATCGGGTATGGGTCCTAATGCCCTTCCCTTGGACAACATCGGTGGCGTGGAGAGGGGAGACTTGCAGCATGGGCAACTGCTGGTCTTCCATACAACCTTGCCCAGGCCTGCACCCTGGAAGCCTTCCAAGGCTCAAATCCATGGTCTCGTGAGACTAACGGATGCCTATATATATATATATATATATATATATATATATATATATGTGTGTGTGTGTGTGTGTGTGTTTCTGATGACTGAAAGTCTCACTAAGTGTTATAGTTCTCAAAAATAATAAATGAGTTGGAATCATTAGAGTTTCATGACCTGACATCATGAGCCCCTGTTTGATGATCAGTCTCAGCTGGAATGTTGAAGGCACAATAATAAGTTTACCTTGACAAAGAAGCAGGCCAGAATTCAATGAAATATAACATGACAACATTCACTCTCCCATTAGAAGGCGAGGACATGCCAGATACAGCTTCCTGCAGTTTATTTTTTTTTCCCACCATACCTTTCTAAAGGAATGGGATAAAAGAAATGATAAAACAGTGGTCTGTACTTCATCATTTTGGAGTTGTCTGACATCTGCTTTTGCCTTTCAAATTCCCGGTGAGTTTGCAGTTGATCATAACACATCGTTTAACACCTCTCCAAGGTAATAAATATATCATTCTTTAAATCACATGTTCGACTTAATTTTTAAAAGATTTGAGTGATCCTCTGTCACAATTTGAATGCTCAGACTTTCTTACATTTGAAAGTTTTGTGAATATCGGTAGAATTTGTAGATCCTAAAACAATTATTGAAGTCCGAGCTAAATTAGTGTATTTTGTGCCATTAGCCACCAATCAAGACCACATTCGTAAAATTTTCTTTTGATTGAAAGACACGTACAATTGAGACTAAGAATTTTATACTTCTGAAGTACAGTACAGAAAGATTTGTTTTATAAAAGAGAAAGTGATGCAAATACTCATCAGGTAAAGCACCATCTGTGAAGAATTAAGTTGATGGCCTTCCATCAGATTCTGAAATGTTATGTTGTATTTCAGATTTTAAGCATCTGCAGTATTAAGTTTTACAGATTTGTGTTTCTTCTAGATTCTGTACTTAACCATCTCTAAGGCACTTAAATAGTGCTACAGAATTTTTTTCTACTCAGCTGGGATGCACATCTAATGAAATTTATTGCAGGAAATTGGTCCTAGAAACTTAGAGTCTGTGTATCAATATTGGAGCACTTCAGCAAAGTAATGACTGTCCAAAGAATGGGAGGAGTGAAGAACAATACACCAGGGTGCTTGTGAAGAACACATATTCACTAATATAGGAAAACAGTTAAGAGGAGAAAATCTGCAGATGCTGGAGATCCAAGCCATACACGTAAAATGCTGAAGGAACTCAGCAGACCAGGGAGCATCTATCGAAAGGAGTGGTTGAATGGTGAAAGAGGGTGCAATTACCAGAAGTTTGAGAAATTGATGTTCATGCCATCAGGTTGGAGGTTACTCAGACAGAATATAAGGAGTTGCTCCTCCAACGCGAGTGTGGCCTCATTGTGGTAATAGAGGAGGCCATGGACTGACGTGTTGGAATGGGAAAGGGAAGTAGAATTGAAGTGGGTGACCACCAGGAGATCCTGCTTTTTTCTGACAGACAAGGGAAGCACTCTCCTAATCTACGTTGGGGCTCACCGATGTACAGCAGGCCACACTGGGAGCACCGGACACAGTATATGTCTCCAACAGACTCACAGATGAAGTGTCACCTCACCAGGAAGGCCTGTTTGGGGCTCTGAATGGTAGTGAGGAGAAGGTATAGGGGCAGTTATGGTGTTTGTTCCACTTGCAAGGATAAATACCAAGAGGGAAATCGGTGGGGAGGGATGAATGGACAAGGGAGTCACATGGGGAGTGATCCCTGGGGAAAGTGGAAAGTGGGGGGGGGGAGGGAAAGATGTGCTTGGTGGTGGGATCCTGTTGGAGATGGGTAACCTCCAACCTGATGGCACAAACATTGATATCTAAAAATTCCGGTACTTGCCCACTTCACCATTCCCCCATTCCCTTTTCCCTCTCTCACCTCATTTCCTTACCTGCCCATCACCTCCCTCCAGTGCTCCTCCCCTTCCTTTCTTCCATGGTTTTCTATCCTCTCCTATCAGATTCCCCCTTCTCCAGCCCTTTAGCTCTTTCACCTATCAGCTTCCCAGCTCTTTACTTCACCCTTCTCTCTCTCTCCGTTTCGCTTATCACCTGCCACCTTGTACTTCTTCGTCCCTCTCTCACCTTCTTGCTCTAACTTCTCTTTTTTTTTCCAGTCCTGGTGAAGGGTCTGAGCCTGAAACATTGACTGTTCACTCTTTTCCATAAACACTGCCCGGTCTGCTGAGTTCCTCCAGCATTTTTTGTGTGTCACCAGGAAAAAATTCCTTTTAGCTAGATGAGGTGTTCTTAACTTTTATGCTATGGACCCCTTTAGATGTCCAGTGAAGCTTATGGACCCCTTCTCAGAATGATGTATTTAAATATAGAAAATAAAATACATTGGATTACAAAAGAAACCAATTATATTGACATAGTTATCAACATTTAAAAAATAACATTATTGTGAAATATTAATACATATACTTCATTATGAACTTATTAAATAACAAAACTATACTTTTAAAATATAGACACATTAAAATTAATTTTATTTTAAAAGACATATCAGTATGAAGGCTGTTGTTGCTTGGCTTGAATAAGAACATTAAACTGTGGGGTGGTCTTTGACAAAGCAACATGCATGTCATGTTGGACATCCAATTACAGAGCTGCCCAATTGTTGGCCAGCTACGTCACATGAACAGCTGCAGACAGGAAGACTGCGATCGTGTTTGATCTAGCGGTGTGTCGAGTAACTACTGAGATCTCAAAGTGGTGGTGAGCATGCCATAAATGATATTTTGAGATATCTGTAACAACTGTAATGTGTTTTGAGAATATCTGTGATTTCTATTGATGATCCTACTGTGGTTTATTCCCTACTTTCATCATTGAAGGAAATGCTGTATTTCAGTTAGAGGTTTGTGAAAATAATGATGTACAGGTATATTTTTTTTCCCATCCAAGTTCATGGACCCCCTAGAATCTATCTTTAGATCCCTGAGAGCCCTAGGTTAAGAACCTCTGATCTAGACAAACACAACAAAACAAAATTGTTTTTTTATTGGTGATCTTCAGAGCTCTTGTTGTGCACTGACATATTTGCAGGGATCATCAATGTTAAACTCTGAAAACCAGAGTCAGGTTTGTTATAAAAATAATTTTAAACTAACAAAATCACAAGTTAGTGCACATAAAGAGTCAAGATCAATATAGCCTTTGAATGCAAGAGATTTCAAAAGCAGCAACAAGGCTTAATCCATGTATTCTTTTAACCTGCTGATCAGCTGAGTTCCTCCAGCATTTTGGGTGTGTTACTCTTTTAACTGCCTGTAGTTTCATTTAATATTTAAAGAACAAATCATGCTAAAATTAGGAAAGTAGAGTTGGTTTGAGTGACATCTTTCAGTGCAATTGTAAATTGAGGAGATGGATCATGCAAAATTGAGATCTAGCAACACCACCAGTCACACTTGGAACAAGATACATGATGAGATAGTAAAATATTTTAGTAGAACTTTGATGCAATAACAACATAACAGCTTGCATCTTTAACAAAGAAATTTGTTCCCAGATACTCCTAAACTGTTGAACTGCAGCAGAATACAAATACAAATACATTGACAGCTTAACTTGAAGAAATTGTCATGTGTGGACATCTTCAGGAATCAGTACTGCATCAAAGATAAATACAGAAGTTATAGATTTAGAGATATATGGGCTCACCACAGGCAAATGGGACTTGCTTAAGTCAACTTCGTTGTCATCTTAGACAAGTTGGGACAATGGGCCTGTGCTCTGAAACTCCATAACTCATGTTGCCAGGACTTGAGGCCTTGTTACAGAGAAAGGTTGGATAGGCTTGGACTTTAATCCCTGAAGCATGGCATTATTAGGGGAGATTTGATAAAGGAATATAAAATTATGAATGGTATAGACAGGATAAATGCAAGCTGACTTTTTCCACTGAGGTTGGATGAAACTAGAACTAGAGGTCAGAGGTTGAGGGTGAGAGGTGAAATGCTTAAAGGGAATATGAGGTTGAACTGAGGGTGGTGAGAGTGTGGAATGAGCTGCCAGCAGAAGTGATGGATAGGGGTTTGATTTCAATATTTAAGAGATGTTTGGACAAGAACATGGATGGGACTGGGCAGAATAATAGTTCAGCATGGACCCAATGGGCCAAAAGTCCTGTTTTAGTGCTGTAATGCTCTGTGACTCTATGACCATATGACTCTAACTCTAAAATGGAATTCCATGGAGTAGGAGATAATAGACTGGCATGAAATGAAGAATGACTGGTTAACAGGAAAATAGAAGAGACGTACTGTAAGTCGTTTTTTTTTCAGCTTGGCATATCTGATCTGGCATGCCACAGAAAATGGCACTTTTATAATATCCAGTTTGTAAATTATTTGAATGAAGTACTAAAAGTACAATTGCAAATGTTGCTGATGACACAAAGATGTGTAGGAGAGTGAGCTGTGAAGAGAACTCAAGGGAGCTCCAAAGACTTATAGGTAAGAGGACAAAGATTTGTCAAATAGAGTATAATGGAGGAAAATGTGAAATAGCCCATTTTTGGCTGGAAGAATTAAAAGAAACATATTATGTGATTGCAAAGCTCTGAAATGCCAAGGGGCCTAGGTGTCTTAATATATAATTTGAATAAGGCTAGTAGAAAATACAGACACTAAGTAGTAAAGCTTGCAGAAAGTTTATTAATTTAATACAGGTTATTATTTATCAGAAGAAGTTAAACATCAGATATATAGAGCATTGGTGGGGTCCTATCTAGAGTACAGTACCATTTCTGTATTTAATGATTGATGCAACATACAAGACAGATACCTGGAATCGGGCAGTTTACCTAATGGGGAAAACTTGGACAGGCTAGGCTTGTATCTACTGGAGTTTGGAAGAGTAAGAAAGAACTTATAATATCATAATTGAACTCTCATTCTCAAAGACTGGGAAAAGTGACCATGAATGCTTATTAAAGCAAAGATTGATAAACACGTGAAAAGTATGGAAATTGAAGATAACCACAGAAAGATGGGAACAGAGAGTTGAGGTTACAGTCAGATCATCCACAATCTTATTAAATGACAGAGAATACTTGAGACTTCTAATTTGTAAGTCAGCAGACTCTGAGATAATGTTGCGCTGGTTAGTGCCAGATGGGATACATGTAACTAAACATCAGAGGAGCTGAAATATGTGGGTTATGTAAGATGAGAGCCTGTCCAGATGAATATTAGAACTCTTGGGTGTGAAGATGACAAAGATACTAATAACAAATATGGAACAGATAAACCAAGGGAAGGACAGGAATGGAGGATGTTACAAACAAGGAGTGCATTAATACTGCACTCCTGTTCACAGTGAACAGAATCTTCAGTAAAATGTTAAGCTAAATTCCAAAACAGCCTCTGATGTGGAAAAGGAATGGAAATCTGCATCAGATGAAAGACTGTTGATAGATTTTCAAACACAGCTGTAGAAACTGGATCAGTTAACAACAACTTCTATTGGCCTTTTGCACCCATCAGAATCAGAATCAGGTTTATTATAACCATATAACAATTACAGCATGGAAACAGGCCATCTAGTCCGTGCCGAATGCTTACTCTCACCTAGTCCCACCTACCCGCACCCAGCCCATAACCCTCCACTCTATTATCACCGGAATGTGTTGTAAAATTTGTTAACTTTGCAACAGAAGCTCAATGCAATACGTAATATAGAAGAAAAAAGGTATAAATAAATTATAATATGCGTATATTGAATAGATTAAAAATCATGCAAAAACAATTGGGGTCTGTCATTAACTTCATTTGCTCTTCTAAGGAATTCAATACATTCATATGTCAATATGTTTCCCTCTTATACAGTACGTTGCTTCAGTGAAATCTTTGAGAGATTGTCACACAGGTTCCACGTGCTTATCGGCAGATTTTAAACATATATTTTAAAAGTTAGGTAATGTTCATGGGTTCAATGTCCATTTAGGAATCGGATGGCAGAGGGGAAGAAGCTGTTCCTGGATCGCTGCGTGTGTGCCTTCAGCCTGCTGTACCTCCTACCTGATGGTAACAGTGAGGAAAGGGCACGACCTGGGTGATGCAAGTCATTAATAATAGACTCTGCCTTTCTGAGGCACTGCTCCTTAAAGATGTCCTGGGTACTTGGTAGGCTAGTACTCAAGATGGAGCAGACTAAATTTACACTCCGCTGCAGCTCTTTTCGGTCCTGTGCACTGCATCCCCCCATACCCCCATACCGGACAGTGATGCAGCCTGTTAGAATGCTCTCCACGGTACATCTATAGAAGCTTTTGAGTTTTTGTAGAATGACTACGTACTTCCTTGTCTGTTGTTTGTATGGTATTAGATATGCAACTTGTGATATAATGCTCCCAATGCCTATTTACCCCTTACCAACATAAACTAGAGCTTAAAGGTGCAACCAGCTAGCATCATAGTACAAATAGGAGCACATTGTATTGTTTTATTGTATTTATCCTTCTGAAAGGGGACACTTTGCTGTTTCTAGACTGATGAAGAAATCAGTACAGGCTATTCAAATATCTTCCTAATATGCTAAATGTAAGCTGCTCAGATACATGTTCAATATATCATCAGATGTGACTTCATTGCTAGCACTCCATTAGTGGGAGCATCATTTCTGTAGTATATATAATATTACTTGTGAACAACAGTTATTACTTCAAGGACAGCAACATGCTGTGATTTACGCTTAAGCAGCAATACTGTATTAATTTCGGAGACAGTCTGCAAAGAGCCCTTGAATGAACAGATCTCATTTATTTGAGTTATTTTTCTGGAAATATATGTTTATTCATAATCCAGCATATACAGAAGTACAATTGGCATATGTCATTAACTTCATTTGCTCTTCTAAGGAACTTAATACATTCATATGTCAACATGTTTCCCTCTTATACAGTATGTTGCTTCAGTGAAATCTTTGAGAGCTTGTCACACAGGTTCCACATGCTTATCGGCAGGGTAGTCACAACCCTATTCTGTGCCCTGATGAACAAATCAACAAAGTAATAAAGAAGTTACAAGATCATTTCAACTTAGCATCATTAGAAATTATGAAAAATTATAGGTAACCAAAGGTTAGCAGAGAATTAATGACTATATAGTTGCTCTGAATGATCTGTCACAGCTTTCTAACTTTGGTATGTTTCTGAATCAGATGCTGAGAACCTAGTTGTCTGTAGACTAAGGAATGTTATAAGTCAATGTTACTTAATCTAAGAGTTAATTTCAAAAGACAATGCAAGATAATTGTATTTGTGGGATAACATACAATCTGCTGCTTTGCCTCCTTCTTTCTTCTATGGAGAAATCCTACAGACATTTCATTTTTGTCCCTACTCCCTAACCTCCCCTTCAACTATCCTGTCTCCTTTCTGCTTTGCTCCATCCACCCATTTCACACACAGGGTCCCCCACCAACCCCAAACCCCATCTGGTTCCAACCTCTCCCTTCTCCTCCAGTTATGCCCATTCTCACTTCTTTTACTATCCAAATCTAATTTTGGTAGCACTTTGTGTTCTTGCTTATATCCCTCCAGCAGCTGACTCCCATTTTCATTCTCCCCTCTGCCAACCTTCTGCTGTATTTTGCCTCTCTCTCTCCTCGTGTGCATCCATTTTAAATTCACCTGCAGTTGTCGCCCAACTCCAACTGCTGGCACTGCCTGCCTGTCATCTTACACCCCTCCTCAGTCCACCTATCGCCTCAACAATGTCTTCCACAGTCCTCCTCCTCTCCATGCTGGCCATCCCATCTCCCCCTCTCAGACCTGACGCAGGGTATTGATACAAAACATCAACAATTTCTCCCTCCCCCCCCCACCACACCCCATCAATGCTGCTCAGACCGCTGAGTTCCTCAAGCAGATTGTGTGTTGCTCCAGATTCCAGTGTCAGCAGTCTTACAAGTCTCAACAGCATTTTGGAGAATAGCTTCTGAAAATACAAAGGAATTTTGGCTGGAGAAAAAAAAATAATGTAAGCACAGTATCCAGACTAATGGCAGGAACAATGAAGGGAGCTCTGACATCAAGGGCAGCTCGTGTAAGAATGAGTAACATGACAGCCAGTCTGGCCAGTAACCCTGCCACTGTTGCTATGGAAATCATTCAGCATATGCATTAGATAATGGTAGTGGAGTATTTCAATTTTAAGAAAAACGAGTGTAGAGCTAGCTGGTACATGCAAAGCTGAAGGGACATATTCAATGGCATTCAAGCAGTGTCCCAAAAGGAAAATAACTACAGTCGAAAAGCCACACAAGTTCACACTGTAAAACAGATCAGACACATCATTCTACATGGTATGTACAGTATGCTAAAAATAACAGAAAGTGTTTCCTTCTGTATTTGGCTGCTGGGGTAGAGAGTCCTGCACATCACCAGTGCAGTGAATGCATATTGGTAAACAAGCACAGATGTCCTGGACTAACAATCTAGAATTCAAATCCCACCACATCAGTTGTAGAATTTAAATTCATTTAATAAATGTCAAAATAATAAACAACTCTCTATGTGGATGAATTGAAAGTGCAGATTGTTATTAATGATTATGATATAGTTGGGATCACAGAGACATGGCTCCAGGGTGACCAAGGATGGGAGCTCAACGTTCAGGGATATTCAATATTCAGAAGGGATAGACAGGAAAGAAAAGGAGGTGGGGTGGTGTTGCTGGTTAAAGAGGAGATTAACACAATAGAAAGGAAGGACATAAGCCGGGAAGATGTGGAATCGATATGGGTAGAGCTGGATAACACTAAGGGGCAGAAAACGCTGGTGGGAGTTGTGTACAGGCCACCTAACAGTAGTAGTGAGGTCGGAGATGGTATTAAACAGGAAATTAGAAATGTGTGCAATAAAGGAACAGCAGTTATAATGGGTGACTTCAATCTACATGTAGATTGGGTGAACCAAATTGGTAAAGGTGCTGAGGAAGAGGATTTCTAGGAATGTATGCGGGATGGTTTTTTGAACCAACATGTCGAGGAACCAACTAGAGAGCAGGCTATTCCAGACTGGGTTTTGAGCAATGAGGAAGGGTTAATTAGCAATCTTGTCGTGAGAGGCCCCTTGAGTAAGAGTGACCATAATATGGTGGAATTCTTCATTAAGATGGAGAGTGACATAGTTAATTCAGAAACAAAGGTTCTGAACTTAAAGAGGGGTAACTTTGAAGGTATGAGTCGTGAATTAGCTAAGATAGACTGGCAAATGACACTTAAAGGATTGACGGTGGATATGCAATGGCAAGTATTTAAAGATTGCATGGATGAACTACAACAATTGTTCATCCCAGTTTGGCAAAAGAATAAATCAAGGAAGGTAGTGCACCCGTGGCTGACAAGAGAAATTAGGGATAGTATCAATTCCAAAGAAGAAGCATATAAATTAGCCAGAAAAAGTGGCTCACCTGAGGACTGGGAGAAATTCAGAGTTCAGCAGAGGAGGACAAAGGGCTTAATTAGGAAGGGGAAAAAAAGATTATGAGAGAAAACTGGCAGGGAACATAAAAACTGACTGTAAAAGCTTTTATAGATATGTAAAAAGGAAAAGACTGGTAAAGACAAATGTAGGTCCCCTACAGACAGAAACAGGTGAATTGATTATGGGGAGCAAGGACATGGCAGACCAATTGAATAATTACTTTGGTTCTGTCTTCACTAAGGAGGACATAAATAATCTTCCAGAAATAGTAGGGGACAGAGGGTCCAGTGAGATGGAGGAACTGAGCGAAATACATGTTATTAGGGAAGTGGTGTTAGGTAAATTGAAGGGATTAAAGGCAGATAAATCCCCAGGGCCAGATGGTCTGCATCCCAGAGTGCTTAAGGAAGTAGCCCAAGAAATAGTGGATGCATTAGTGATAATTTTTCAAAACTCGTTAGATTCTGGACTAGTTCCTGAGGATTGGAGGGTGGCTAATGTAACCCCACTTTTTAAAAAAGGAGGGAGAGAGAAACCGGGGAATTATAGACCGGTTAGCCTAACGTCGGTGGTGGGGAAACTGCTGGAGTCACTTATCAAAGATGTGATAACAGCACATTTGGAAAGCGGTGAAATCATCGGACAAAGTCAGCATGGATTTGTGAAAGGAAAATCATGTCTGACGAATCTCATAGAATTTTTTGAGGATGTAACTAGTAGAGTGGATAGGGGAGAACCAGTGGATGTGGTATATTTGGATTTTCAAAAGGCTTTTGACAAAGTCCCACACAGGAGATTAGTGTGCAAGCTTAAAGCACACGGTATTGGGGGTAAGGTATTGATGTGGATAGAGAATTAGTTAGCAGACAGGAAGCAAAGAGTGGGAATAAACGGGACCTTTTCAGAATGGCAGGCGGTGACTAGTGGGGTACCGCAAGGCTCAGTGCTGGGACCCCAGTTGTTTACAATATATATTAATGACTTGGATGAGGGAATTAAATGCAGCATCTCCAAGTTTGCAGATGACACAAAGCTGGGCGGCAGTGTTAGCTGTGAGGAGGATGCTATGAGGAATCAGGGTGACTTGGATAGGTTGGGTGAGTGGGCAAATTCATGGCAGATGCAATTTAATGCGGATAAATGTGAAGTTATCCACTTTGGTGGCAAAAATAGGAAAACAGATTATTATCTGAATGGTGGCCGATTAGGAAAAGGGAAGGTGCAACGAGACCTGGGTGTCATTATACACCAGTCATTGAAAGTGGGCATGCAGGTACAGCAGGCAGTGAAAAAGGCGAATGGTATGCTGGCATTTATAGCGAGAGGATTCGAGTACAGGAGCAGGGAGGTACTACTGCAGTTGTACAAGGCCTTGGTGAGACCACATTTGGAGTATTGTGTGCAGTTTTGGTCCCCTAATCTGAGGAAAGACATCCTTGCCATAGAGGGAGTACAAAGAAGGTTCACCAGATTGATTCCTGGGATGGCAGGACTTCCATATGAAGAAAGACTGGATGAACTAGGCTTGTACTCATTGGAATTTAGAAGATTGAGGGGGGATCTGATTGAAATGTATAAAATCCTAAAGGGATTGGACAGGTTAGATGCAAGAAGATTGTTCCCGATGTTGGGGAAGTCCAGAACGAGGGGTCACAGTTTGAGGATAAAGGGGAAGCCTTTTAGGACTGAGATTAGGAAAAACTTCTTCACACAGAGAGTGGTGATTCTGTGGAATTCTCTGCCACAGGAAACAGTTGAGGCCAGTTCATTGGCTATATTTAAGAGGGAGTTAGATATGGCCCTTGTGGCTACGGGGATCAGGGGGTATGGAGGGAAGGTTGGTGCAGGGTTCTGAGTTGGATGATCAGCCATGATCATAATAAATGGCGGTGCAGGCTCGAAGGGCCGAATGGCCTACTCCTGCACCTATTTTCTATGTTTCTATGTAACTCGTTATGCGAATGATAACCATGGTGAGTATCAATCCATATTTTTCCACTGTATTTGGGAAACCATGGACTAATTACGGTCAGAGAGCACAGTTTTGTGTGGGGCAACTCATGTCTTACTAACTTGATCAATATTTTTCGAGGACGTGATGAAATGAAGATGATCAATTAAGGTAGAGCTGTGAAAGTTGTGCAGGTGGACTTTAGTAAGATGCTTGACAAGGTCATTCATTAGAGATTCAAACAGAAGATTATGATTCATAGGATCCAGGGTGAATTGGCCGTTTGGATCGGAAACAGCTTGTCTAATATAGATGGAAGTTTATGATCAGTGTAGTTTCACAGGGATCTCTGCTGTTTGTTTCATATACATATTTGTAATTTAGATTTGTAAATTCATACCCTTATAAACCTCTATAATAGCTACTGAAACTTGGATCATAGGAAGTTATGATGCAGCTTTATAAAGCTCTATTTAGGCCGCATCTGATGTATTGCATTCAATTCTAGTAAACACATTATTGGAAGGATGTGGAGAATTTGGAGAGGGTGTATGAGAAGTTTACCAAGATGCTGCTCGGATTAGAGGATATGTGCTATGAGGAGAGACTGGACAAACTTGTGTTATTTTCTCTGGAGTAGCATAGGTAGGGGAGAGATCATATAGAGGTTTTTTTATAAGGTTATGAGAAGCATAAAAGAAGAAGCATGTCATAAGGGCAATGTTATGATAGCAAGAAGAGATTTTGATATACAGGTAGATTGGGAAAATCAGGTTGGTGCTGGATCTGAAGTGAGGGAATTTGTAGAATGCCTACAGGATGGCTTAGTAGAGCAGTTTGTAGTTGAATCCATTAGGGGAAAGGCAATTCTGGATTGGGTGCTGTATAATGAACCAGATTTGAAGAGGGAGCTAAAGGTAAAGGAATCTTTAGGAGGCAGTGATCATAATATGGTAGAATTAATCTGAAATTGAGAGTGAGAAGACAAAATCAGATATATCAGTATTGCACTGAGTAAAGAGAATTAGAGAGGCATGAGAGAGGAACTGGCTAAAGTTGGTTGAAAGGGCACACTAGCAGGCATGATGGAAGAACAGCAATGGTTGGTGTATCTGGGTGCAAGTTGGAAGGCTCAGGAAAGATACACCCCAAAGGTGAAGAAGTATTTTAAAGGGAGGATGAGGCAACCGTGATGTCAAGGGAAGTCAAAGACAGCATAAAAGCAAAAGAGAGCAAAAATGAATGACAAGTTAGAGGATTGGGAAGCCATTAATAACCAACAGAAGGCAACAAAAAAGCCAAAAAAGTGTGGTGATATCATGTGCAATGATGTGCCAGTACATGATTGGACAGAGCACTGAGCATGCGCCAGAATGTTCCAGCATGTGGCTGGGTTAAAACGTGTTTGTTTATTACTGTTAAATAAATAAAAGTTCTCTAATTCTTCCAGAATATGATTCTTTACTGTTAACCCACGGTATGTTTAAACAGAAGTAACGTAACAGAGAGAAAAGATCAAAGATGAAAACAAGCTAGCCAACTATATGAAAGAGGATACCAATTCTTTTTTAAAAATATACGAAGAGTAAAAGAAAGGGAAGAGTTGATATCAGATTGCTGGAAAATGACACTGGAGAGGTAGTAATGGGGGACAAAGAAATAGTGGACAAACTTAAATATTTTGAATAAGTCTTCACTGAGGAAGACATTAACAGTAGCGAGTGTTGTGGCTTTTACTGAGGAGAAGGTGCCTGGAAGCTGAAAGGTCTGAAAGTATGAAGTTAAGTCACCTGGACCAGATGGACTACATCCCAGGGTTTGCAAAAGGAAGCTGAAGAGATTGTAGTGGCATTAGTAAGGATTGTTCAAGAATCAATTCATTCTGACATGGTTCTGGAGAATGGAAAACTGTAAATGTCACCTCCACCTTCAAGAAGGAAGGGAGGCAGAAGAAAGGAAATTCTAGGCCAGATAGCCTGACTTCAGTGGTCTGGGAAGGAGTTGGAGTGCATTATTAAGGATGAGGTTTCAGAGTACTGGAGGTGCATGCTAAAGAAGTCAAAACCAGCATGGTTTGTCAGTGAAATCTTGCCTGACAAATCTGTTGGAATTCTTTGAGGAAATAACAGGCAGGATAGACAAAGGAGAGTCAGTGGATGTTGTCTACTTGGATTTTCAGAAGATGTTTGACAAGATGCTGCACATGAGGCTGCTTAACAAGATAAGAGCAGTATTACAAAAAAGATATTAACATGAGTAGAAGATTGGCTGACTGGCAGGAGACAAAGAGTGGGAATGAAGGGGGTCTATTCTCATTGGCTGTCAGTGACTAGTAGTCTTCTGCAGGGCTCGGTATTGGGATGAGTTCATTACATATTACGAGGGGTGATTGATAATATGTGGCCTAAGGTAGAAGGAGTCAATTTTAGAAAACCTAGCACATTTAGTCGAGAGATACAAATGGACTGTTGTTGTGGTTTTTGTCGTCTCGTGTCCGGCTGAGTATTGCAGGCCATTTCTCGCTACTCCAAGCCGCGATATGAATTGTCTGTCATTGTCTGTTTTGTCGTCTTCTGTCCGGCTGAGCATTGCAGGCCGTTTGCCGCTGCTCCAAGCCGCGATACGAATTGTCCGTCGTTGTTTGGTTTTGTCACTCGGTATCCAAGTCAAATCCAAGTCCAGGCTCAGTGTCCATGTCAAGTCCAAGTCCAGGCTCAATGTCAAAGTCAAGTCCAAGTCCAGGCTCTGAGTCCAAGTCAAATCCAAGTCCAGACTCGGTGTCCAGGTCAAGTCCAGGTCCAGGCTCCGAATTCCAGTCAAGCCCAAGTCCAGGCTCCAAGTCCAAGTCAACGTTCAAGTCCGCGTAAGAATTCTAACCCACTCTCCATGCCTGTGTCCTGTACTTGGGTCCATCTCAAACGCCCCCATAGCAACAGATTTGGAGGATGGAATTGATGGATTTGTGTCCAAGTTTGAGGACAATACAAATATAGGAGGAGGAGGAGGAGGTACTGTTGGGGAAGCAGGGAGTCTGCAGGAAGTTTTAGACAGATTAGCATAATGGGCCAAGAAGTATCTGGTGGAATATAATGTAGGGAAGTGTATGGTCATCCACTTTGGTGAAAGGAATGGAGGCATAGACTACTTTCTAAATGGGGAGAAAAGTTAGAGGTGTCAACGGACTTGGGAGACCTTGTGCAGGATCTCTTAAAGGTTAACTTACATGTCGAGTTGGCGGTAGGAAAGCATTGTTAGCATTCATTTCAAGAGGACCTGAATATATGAACAAGGATGTGATGCAGAGGCTTTATAAGGTATTGGTCAGACTGCACTTGGAATTTTGTGAGCCATTTTGGACCACTTATCTTAGAAAAGATGTGCTGGCACTGGAGTGGCTGCGGCTTTAGAAGAATTAGGGGGAGATTTCATTGAATCCTATCTAATATTGAAAAGCCTAGAAAGAGTGGATGTGGAGAGCATGTTTCCTGTAGTGGAAGATTCCAGGGCCAGATTACGCAGCCTCAAAATAGAGGGATGTTTATTTAGAATAGAGATGCAGAGGGCTTTATTTAGCCAGATAGTGATGGATTTATGAAATTCATTGTCACGGATGGCTGTGGAGGCTGTGTCATAGAGTATTCTTAAACCAGATGTTGATAGGTTCTTGGTTAGTCAGGATGTCAAAGGTTACGTAGAGAAAGCAGGAGAATGGGACTGAGAAGGAAAATAAATCAGCCACGATTGAATGATGGAGCAGACTTGATGGGCTGAGTGGCCTAATTCTGCTCTTGTGTCTGAAGGTAGAAAGAGTAGACAGCTCATATATTTTTGTCAGAGTTGAAATGTCTAGTAACAGAATGAATACATTGAAACTGAGTGTGGGTAAGTTCAAAGGATATATCCGGGGCAAATATTTTACACAGAGTAGTGGGAGCCTGGAATGCGCTGACTGAGGTATTCAAGTGGCTCGGAGATATGGAAGGATATTGAAATTGTGCAGACAGAAATTATTAGCTTAAATGGGTATTTGATCACTAATTTTATTATTTTGTCACAACATTGTGGGCCAAAGGGCTTGTTCCTGTGCTGTAACATCTGCGCTGTGCTGAGGCGGGAGGAGGAGATGGCAGCACGACGCAGCGCGCACAGCTCTCGGCTGAAATGATATCGTATCTGTTAAATAGGGGCTGTGGACAATTCTGATCTGATGGAGACAGATGTGAAAGCACAGAGGAACATCTGGAGAAATTTCTGAAATGCCCGTTCGCTGCCTCTGTTATCATGCGATCGAGAATCTTCTGGAGGGTAGGCCCCAAAATCCCCGGCTTTGCCTGCTGCTGGCGACCGAGGCTGAGGTCGAAACGTTCAGATAGAGATGGTGCTCGGTACTTGGTGTCGGAGGACTGATCAGAGCTTGAAGTTTTCTGACGAATCAGAGTTGGACTGTGGTCGGGCATGGCAGAGAGAGTTTTCTTCTTCCTTTTCCCGTCTGCGTGAGATGTGGGACTTTCGAGAGACTTTGAACTTTTTTACTGTGCCATGGCCTCTTCTTCTTCAAGTTATGGTATTGTTGCACTGTTGTAACTATATATTATAATTATGTGATTTTTGTTAGTTTTTCAGTCTTGGTCTGTCCTGTGTTTCTGTGATATCACACTGGAGGAATATTGTATCATTTCTTAATGCATGCATTACTAAATGACAATAAAAGAGGACTGCGTGTCCTCATAATATAATCTAAATCTAAATCTAAATCTAACATCCTATGTTCTACCTACTTCACTTACGTCTTTCAGCAGTGCAAATCTGCCATCTTTATAAACCAGATCCACAGCAGTATGGCTGATTCTTACTTTATTCATTGAAATGCACCAAGTAGGTCGACAGATGATGGACGTTATGGTATTGGCACTGTTGGCTGATTTTTCCAGCACTCCCTACATTCTGAATTTTATTTTTAAGTTACAGCAATTATGATAAGAAGAATTGTGATGATTTTAAAGTTAAACTACTGGAGCAATATAAAGTTATGTCTAAGGATTCATACACAGGCTTTAAGTTTCATACATACAGAGTGCTTGTATATAAAACCCAGGACAATCTAAGTTTAAGCCAGCACTGAAAATTTGGGCAGAGAAAGAGCTAAACCAGCTTGAGGGGGCTGAATTCTTGGTGAACACTGGTTGACACAGTGGCCCGGCATTAGAAGAGCTTCTTTACCAATCTAGTCCCGACCTCTAGTCCTGGTGGCGTGCATGTTCCCAAGTACATCTCAAAGACATGAACATATGCGAGTTTGTAAGCTGGTTAAACACTGAAAATTATGCTTATTCTACAGGTGCCAAAGTCTTGGTGGGGAAGGGGGGTGGGGGCTGCTGGTTGTGGTGCTTATAAATTGCAGGGAAATAAATGTTGAAATGGGATTGCTCCATGAGCTAATATAGATTTGGTGGACAATAGGCCGGAATAGCTTCCTACCAGGTTGTATAGAAAGTGCGACAGAGTGACTGGGTGACACACGTCATGATGGTGCCCAAGATTAATAAAATATTCTAGGTCAATGGAGTTTGAAGAGCAGTTCTTAACAATGCATGACAAACAGTACTCCCTGTACACACTTCAAGATTTACGTTTTTTAGTTATTCATTCTGGGTATCTGGGCATCACAGACAGGGCAGCATTTATTTCCAATCTTTGATAAAAAAAAGTGACGGGCTGCCCCCTCCAACTGCAAGGAGGAACCTTCAAGATTTAGAACCAGCAATCAAGGTTAGCGTACAACTTGAAGTGGAACCTAAAGGTGTACATGCAAATGAAACCCTTGTCCTCTTTGTGGTTGACATAGGATTACGAAGTGCTGTCAGAGAGGCAACAAGACTGCATTTTAAATGTCTCATATTACATTGACTAAAGGCAGTGATGGAGGGAATGAAAGTTAGGTTGTTTGGTGAGTTACCAATCTTCTGGCCGCTTAATCCTCAATGGCTGTAGCTTCATGAGTGTTGCATGCACGGTGGGTGGTGGCAGCTGATGCCTTTGCTGAGGCAGGTGGGAGAATGGGAAGGAGGAGGGCGATGCTTTTGCATGGTGCATGGGAGGGGGGAGGGGGGAGGGGCACTTTGCAGTTCTAACATTTACCTAACATTCGTTCTTTGGTGTTTTTCACTTGTTTCATGGAGAGAGAATTTCAGGTTGTACACTGTATGCATTCTCTGATATTAAATAGAATAATTAAGCCATTGTTAGCATTGTACTCTTCCGGGTACAAATCAGGAGTGGAGAGTATTCAATCTCACTCGTGACTTGTTCCTTGAAGATAGTGGAAAGACAGGAGTGGTGTGTAGAGATATTTATAGTCATAGTCATAGTCATAGTCATCCTTCATTGATCCCGGGGGAAATTGGTTATCGTTACAGTTGCACCATAAATAATACATAGTTATAGAACCATAAATAGTTAAATAGTAATATGTAAATTATGAAATAAGTCCAGGACCAGCCTATCAGCTCAGGGTGTCTGACCCTCCAAAGGAGGAGTTGTAAAGTTTGATGGCCACAGGCAGGAATGACTTCCTATGACGCTCAGTGCTGCATCTCGGTGGAATGAGTCTCTGGCTGAATGTACTCCTGTGCCCATACATTATGTAGTGGATGGGAGACATTGACCAAGATGGCATGCAACTTAGACAGCATCCTCTTTTCAGACACCACAGTGAGGGAGTCCAGTTCCATCCCCACAACATCACTGGCCTTACGAATGAGTTTGTTGATTCTGTTGGTGTCTGCCACCCTCAGCCTGCTGCCCCAGTACACAACAGCAAACATGATAGCGCTGGCCACCTCAGACTCGTAGAACATCCTCAGCACTGTCCGACAGATGTTAAAGGACCTCAGTCTCCTCAGGAAATAGAGACGGCTCTGATGCTTCTTGTAGACAGCCTCAGTGTTCTTAGACCAGTCCAGTTTAGCCACTCTGGACTAAACTTGTGGCCACAGCAATCTCATGCTGCTTCAAACTGATGCTTCTGTCAGCTTTAGGAAGGCCACTAACATCATGGTACCAAAGAAAAACAAAGTAACATGCCCTAACAAATTCCATTCTGACTTTTGCTCTGACATCACCATCATAAAGTGCTTTGAGAGATGAGTTACAGCACATATTGACTCCAGCCTCCCAGTCAGCTTCAGTCCACTGCAATTCACCTACTGTTCAAACAGGTAGATACCAACTCCCTGGCCCTACACCCATCTCTTTATCATGTGGGCAGCAAAGACACCCACATCAGATTATTGTTTCTTGATACAGCTCCCCTTTCAATAAAATAATTCCAAGCAAACTCATCTCTAAACTCCTGGATGTGGGAAACAACACTTCCCTCTGCAACTGGATCCTTCACTTCCTGACCAACAGACGGCAATCAGTAAGGACAGGCAGCAGCACTAGTGCCTCACAAACCCATGTTCGCAGCCCCCTTCTCAACTCGCTATACTCTCACAACCACGGACTCTGTCTATACTTCTTTCTGACTCAATAAGGCTGCCAGAATAATCAAAAATCCCATCCAACCAGACATTCTCTTCTTCCCTCTCCCATCAGTCAGGAAATACAAAATCCTGAACACACGTATGATCAGCATCAACGACAGCTTCTTCTTCTTCAGGAAGCTAAAGAAATTTGGTGCGTCTGCTTTGAACCTCACCAGATGTTACTGAAACAACATAAAAAGCATCATGACTTGATACAGTAACTGCTCTGTCCATGACTGCAAGAAACCATAGATATCTATGGACACACTCATGACATTATGGGAAACAGCTTCCACTCCATGGACTTAGTGTAAACTCTCACTTTCCCAGTAAGGCAGCCAGCATTATCAAAGACCTCACCCACCCAAGACATTCTCTTTTCTCCACTCTCCCATCAGGCAGAGGATACAAAAATACCACCAGTATCAAGGATAGCTTCTATCATGTTGTTATGAGACTACTAAATGGTTCCCTAGTACAATAAGATGGACTCCGCCTTGCCACCTACCATGTTATGATCTTGCACTTTATTATCTACCTACACCAGACTTCCTCTGTAACTATTAACACTTTATTCTGAATTGTTCTTGCTTTATCTTTTTTCTATATCGGAACACTTCGGGATGAATTTATCTGAATGAACAGTCTGCGAGATAAGCTTTCCACTGTGTCTCAGTCTATGTGACAATAATAATCTAACTTCAATTCCATCTACAACTTTGTAGATGATACCACTACAGTGGGCTGTATCTCAAATAACAATGAGTTGGACGACAGGAAGAAGATAAAGAGCCTAGTGACATAGAGTCAGGACAACAATGTTTCCCTCAGTGTCAGTAAAGTAAAAGAGCTGACTATTAGCTTCAGGGATGGTGAGGTGTGGCCATTTCACATGCACTGTTCACATCAAGGGTGCTGAGTTTGAGAGGGTTCAGTGCTTCCAGTTCCTGGAGTGAAAATCACTATTGGCCTGACCTGGTGCAGACATGTTGGAGCCATGACCAAGAAACCTCATCAGCACCTCTACTTCCTCAGGTAGCTAAAGAATTTTGGAATGTCCCTTGTGATCCTCGCCAACTTTTATCGATGCACCATTGAAAGCATCCTGATGAATGCATCAGGTCTTGATATGTAATTGCTCTGCCTATGAGCACAGGAAACTGCAGAGTGTAGTGAACACAGCTCAGCACATCATGGAAACAGCCTCCCCTCTTCTACAACTCCTCCTGCCTCAGTAAAGCAGCCAGCATAAAGCTAAAATAAGACGGAGAAATATTATTCTTGCCTATGAATTTGAGGATGGTGCACCACAGTTCCTTCTGATTTCTGGAAGTAAAGGCTTTAAGGAGTTGACAA
This sequence comes from Mobula hypostoma, assembly GCF_963921235.1. Taxonomy (NCBI): domain Eukaryota; kingdom Metazoa; phylum Chordata; class Chondrichthyes; order Myliobatiformes; family Myliobatidae; genus Mobula; species Mobula hypostoma. Next base: position 38,524,584 of record NC_086099.1, on the reverse strand, counting down.
AGGTCATGGATAGGTGCGGGCTCTGGCCCCTGTTATGCGTAGGTTCACCTGAAGCAAATATAACGCATAAATGAATAAAAAACTGTTCCAATTACTCAAACAATCAGCATCATCACCATTTCTATACACTCTGTGGCCACTTTATTAGGTACACCTGCTCGTTAATGCAAATATCTAATCAGCCAATCATGTGGCTGCAGTTAGTGCAAAAACCATGCAGAGATGGTCAGACCAAACATTAGAATGATGAAGAAATGTGATCTAAGTGACTTTGACTGTGGCATTATTGTTGGTGCCGCAAGGGATAGCTTGTGTATCTTAGATATTGCTGATCCAGAATTTTCATGCACGACAGTCACTAGAGTTTACTGTACAGAGAAAGATATGAAAAACAAATAAACATCCAGTGAATGGCAATTCTGTTGGCAAAAAATGCCTTGTTAATGAGAGAGATCAGTGGAGAATGGCCAGACTGGTTCAAGCTGACAGGAAGGCACCTGTAACTCAAATAACCACGTGTTACAACAGTGGTGTGAAGAAGAGCACCTCTGAATGCACAACACGTTGAACCTTGGTGTGGATGGGCTACAGCAGCAGAACACCACAAATGTACACTAAGTGGACCCTTTATTAGGAACGGGAGGTGCCTAATAAAGAGGCCACTGAGTGTATTTCTTGATGAGTGGCTCTGTGTTTAAATAGCTCAGACTTCTGCATTAAAAAAAATCATTTTCTGTGAGGATCTCCACTTTGTAGGTGTAAACAGTGGAATGCAGTGCACTATGATATTTCTTGTGAGATTATGAAATTTAATGACCTTTTTTATGAGGGAAACAGCTGAGGACAGGAGAGAAGGATATGGAATATTGTGGAGACTATGGAAATATAAATGTCTAGAAATAGTGGAAATTATTGGATTGTACGTACTACTGAAATTGGACTGCAGACTTTTTATCACCATTGGTCTGAATGCAGGTTTGAATTCACCCTTTTTTTCCCCACATTAGAATTTTCTCACAATGTTTTTGTGACCTGATGAATATTGTGGTTCCTGCCAAATTGCATCTTCTCCCTCACACATCCCTCAATGACCTGGACTTACATAGGGTATCTCTTTGCTGCCCCTCCACACCACCATCTGATCAGATTGGCGTCTGATTGCAAACCATCCTGGATTTTGACTCACTTCATAATAAACATTGCCAATAAATATGAACTATTCTTATATTTTGTGCAGTCATCACACAATCTGAAATTAGAATGCTCACAAGAATTGACAGCAAATTGGTGAAGAAATAGCTGGAAATGCTCATCCGGTTAGGCAGCTTCTGTGGGTGAAACACATGTAATGATTCAGGCCAGCAACCTTTTGTTACAACAGCATGAAAATGTAATCCAAAAAACACACACAATATACGGAAAAGGTACAGTGGACATTTCAGGCCAAGTGCCTCATTTTTTTCTGTAGATGCTACCTGGCCCGCTGAGTTCCTCCAGCATTTTGTGTGCGTTGCTTGTTTTACTATTCCTATATCTCCTGAATTTGTGTTACTTAAAGGGCCAATACACACATTATCTGACTGAAATCTAAGACTCCTGAAACATCAGATACAGACTCTGATGTACACTCAGTGGCCACTTTATTAGGCACCTCCTGTACATAATTTATTTTAAGATGTAGAGAACCTTTATAACTGTCCTGCAACTGACCTATAATTTTTTGCCTATCTGCACAAACAATGGAAATTCTGTATTCTAAATGCACTCCAGTGGACAGCCTGACTATTTTATTTACTGAACTAAAGGGTAGCAATTGCGGTAGTGGCTGGGGAGAATATATAAATATTGATTTCACAACTTAGAAGATACAGTAAAATTCTGACCCTCCCTCACCCTTTTAGTGAGACAATGCCATAAATAAATTTTATCTCCGCATCTTTAGTAGTTCGATTGCTGTTTAATTCATCCAGTAAAGTATCTTCATTATCACTGCGCCTTTTGGATAGGATGATATGACAAGTATAATCCAGGAGATGGACTTTTTGTGCAATTCACGGCACAGGATCTTATGCAATGTCAACTAAATTCTTTATTTATGATGCACTCCAAAAGGCCGTTTGTAATGAGCAAACATTATTCTGGAGCTAAAGGCCACATCTGACAAATGTTGTTTATATAAATTCCTTCCCGCAATGAAAACAAAATCAATAAATGCAATTCTGGACTGAAGGAAAAATGTCTTTCTGCCATTTTGGGTCAAGGTCCACTCATTCATTTGCTTCTTTTTCTAAGGAGAAAGACTTTGTTACCAACAGTATTAACATGATTTTGCTTTATAAATTAAGTTCATCGCAGAAGCAAATCTCTTTCTTTCAGGAGAAGTTGGTTAGGATGAAATGGGTCATCTATTACAGGCATCTATTTTGGCTCACGGTGTGATATCAATCTTTTTACTGTCTTTCAGAGAGAATTTGCTCGATAATTTAACAAGTACAGATTTGAAGTTGGATGCCTTTGAAGTTAGATGTTTCCAGACAATGAACTGAATGTTTTTTCCCCCAGAACAAATTAATCTAAGGTGTCAAGTCTGGCTAGTGAAACATGATTAAACTCAGTTACTTAGTTACCCTGTGATACTAAGAATAATCATGAACTTGAATGCATTGGTCTAACAACATAAAAATATGCCAGGCTGAAGGTGAGGAAATCTTAAGACATTTTAGAACATCATTATTATTATCCATAGAATATTTCTTACAAATCTTAGAAGTGACAATATGGGGGCAAAGTAAGTAGAGAAAACAAATCTGTTTAAATTTTCTTAATATTTAAAAAAAATCTTGAACCTGCCTCAGTGCAAAAAATCAGTGCCAGGGAAGAATTTGAAGAAATAATTTTGCATCCAGAAAAACACCTTAATACATACTTAAAATGTTCCAAAATTCTTACAGCCATTGACTTACTTTTGAGAATGGTCACAACTGTTAAAAAGGAACTGCTAATTTTGGCGTAGCAGGCACTCACAAGTGAATGGTCACATTACATGTTTTTGGATATATGTTAGTTAAGAAAAGCACTACTTGGGAAGACAAATGGAGAGCTCTGATTTTCTCAGAGAGTGTTACTGATTTTTTTTTCTTCCTTGGTGGTCTCATGGGATCACGGATCAACCTTCTCCCCAGTTTTGTGGGTCCTAAGATGGCTGATAAGGTCAATGTGGGAATGGCCAGTGGCAGCTGGGTGGTAGTTTATAAGATGACCTGCTCCTTTGCTATCATTCCCAACCAAGTGCGCACGTATAAATGCACGCACGCTCACACGCACACTTCACAATATACCCCGACTGCTCCTCCACTTTAAAGTGATCATAGAGCAAAATTTCAACTGCTGGAGAAACTTGGCAGTTTGAGCAGCATCTGTGGGAGGAAAGGTAATGTCATTTTTTTATTTTAACACTTTATTCACAGTAATAATTTATTTACAAGAATAAACCATCCCATGCCTTTCCATTCTTTATATACCTGGTCATTGCTTTCCATACTGTTCTAGCACTGCTGCCGCTCATGACACTCCGGGGTTTCATATTAAACACAATAATTGAGGGGGCTTCCTCCCCTCACCCATCCCTCCCCTCTTCAGTAGGAGAAGAACCCCACACCGTGGTCCTTCCAATTGTCAGTGTTTTGGGTCAAAACCTTGTATCAGGACTTTCATGCTTGTTGCTTGAGATTTCAGCATCTGCATGTCTTGTGTTACCACGGGCCAGAGGCACTCACAAGTCAGTGGGGATGTTTCATTTCTTCAGGAAGTCTCAGAACACACACTTGATCTTTTTCCCTCTGTTCACATGGTAATCTCTTTCAGAGACTGGAATCGATTATCTACTCTAGGAGTCAACTGTTGGGAATAAAAGTGACATGATCTGCCCAATGTAACCCACTGATTGCAACTAAGACCTCATTACTGGGGATGGTGGCCTGGGAAACAATACTGATGTTGGTTCAAGATTAAATTTACCAAGTTCACTGACAAATAATTCACATTTTGTCCAAGGTTTTGCTTGCAGACTTTTGGCATCTACTTTGGTAATCTGAGAAAAGAGACTGATAAGGATCAGGATCAGAATGATTAGTTATAACATAGTTTTCTAAGCTTCCTCATATATTTAGGGGATATAGAATAATGTTCATTATAATATGCCTTACAAAATGTTTTCAAATAAAGAGGTACTTCTTCAATTTATATCATATCATTCTAAATGCTAAGCTGATAGACAGCAGATTGATTTTTACTTGCATACAGAACACTTGTAGCACAAACCCCGACATGCTGACGTACTGAAGGAGAATTTTGTGGAACTGAAGAAATCAGTCTTCCACTTCTGAAGAACACTAGCCAGCTTATCTTTCTACTGTGACTTCTTTTGATCAACTTCTCTGTGAAATTCAGGGACTTCAAAAGCAATTCTTATAAGAAATTAAGCTAAATTTTCCTAAAATGAACTCATTCTTATGTGACAAAAAATGTGTAAGGAGTCTACCCCGAGGTTTATTTGATACCCCTGAGCCAATTGTGCTTTGCATGTGTCCATTTCAAGTGGCTGCCTGTCTACTCCTGATGTTCATTTCTTTTCTTTCTGAGCATTTTATTTCATTTCAACCAGTTTTTTAAAAAATAGAAACTACTTGCATGTAGCATGTTACGTATGCTATGTAACCTAAGGTTAAAAGTTCATTTGATATCACGGTTCTGCTGTTTCCTGAACGATATAGAAGATTAACATATTTTCTCTGAAATTGAAATTTGCTAATTGAAAACAGAAAATTTCAGGTCAATAGACTGCCAGTTTGACAGTTCTTCCACACATACCTTCTTTCAAACTATTGCTGGTCACAATTTACAATCTTCAATACATTGAATTTTTAGACTAATATTTGATGCAATTTCATTGTATTTTTTATTAAACTTTCTTTTTTTGTAATTTATTTTTTATTGAAGTTCATCATCAAGCAAACATTTCCATAAGATGTATTTCAGATACTGTACATATATATCATATAATTATATTTGCCACAAATCTCCACATAATATTTATCTGAGGTATACACTTATAGAAAAGAGTGGAAAGAAAGAGCAAGCAAAAGGAGAAAACTATGTACAAGAAGGGAGTAATCTTTTTTTTACAACATATCCATTGATTTGTGAGAATAAAATCAGGCCTATGAGGTGTTATGTAATTAAACCATTTTCGCAGTATGAATCAAATTGTCCCAACTTATGATTAACAGATGCTGTTATCTTCTCCATTTTGAAAATGTCCATTGTAATTTCCATCCATGCATTTAAAGTTGGGATCTCCTGTGATAACCATTTCCTAGTAAGAGTCTTTTTACCAGCCACCAGCAATATATTCATTAAATATTTATCTCTTTTCAACCATTCTTGAGTTATATACCCAAAATATATGGTCTTACTCTCTAAAGGTATTTCACATTTAAAGATGTCTTGTAGGGCATTGTGTATCCCACTCCAATAGTCTCTGATAACAGGGCATTCCCAGAAAATATGATAATGGTTTGCATTTTGATTTCCACAATTTATCCAGCAAACAGGGAGGTTACTATCATAATGGGATTTCTGAGAGGGTGTAATAAAATACCCTATCAAGTTTTTCCATCCAAACTCCCTCCATTTCTGTGAACTGGTACACTTCCATTGATACCTCCATATTATTGTCCATTCTTCCTCAGATATAATTATCCCTCCTTCCTTCTCCCACTTAGTTTTAATGTATGAAATCGAATGTGTTTTAAGATTTGACAAACCCTTCGGACTTATATACTATTCTAAGTAGCTCAATCAAACATGTACTTGCCTTGATTACATTTTTATCCCTACTGTCACATCTGTAAATACCGATAAAAGTCTTGTTTTTCTAGTAAGTGTTTCTCTTTAAGCATTTCAAAACTGAACAGTGTTCCTTCTTTCGTTATATTGCAAAGAACTGTTATTCCTTTAGCTGTCCAGTCCTTAAATCTAGCATCCAGTTTATTCGGCGGAAAATCCAAGTCATATGCACACCATTTAAGAATTGCAATATCTCCCTCTAGTTTATATTCTTTTACAATAGTTTTCCATATTTTAGGAGTCCATTTCACCCATAGGTTATCAATAGTATTTATGTAACTGTGTAGGTTGTTATCAGCCAAAATGGCCTGTATGGGGATGGAAAGTATCCTCTCTTCAACATTTTTCCATTGAGCATCATATGATGTGTTGCACCAGCATATCACAGCTCTCAACTGTGCTGCAAGATATTAATCTCCAAGAGAAGGTAGGCCCCATCCCCCCTTTTCCTTGGCTAATTGCAAAGTTTTGAGACTAACTCTAGGCCTTTTACCTTGCCATATATATCTTGATAACATTTTGTTCCATTCGTTGAATTGGTTTTGGTTAATCTCTGTTGGTAGGGTCTGAAAGAGATATAATAGTCTGGACAATATATTCATTTTAATGAATTCAATCCTTGAACTGAGACTAAAAAAAGGAATTAGGTTCCATCTTGTTATATCTTCCTTAATTTTTTATATATAGGCGGAGAATTGCATTCTGATAATTTTGCCAAATCTTTTGGCATAATGATGCCCAAATATTTGAAAGGCTCTTTTGCCATGCCCAGGGATATCGAATTTCAATTTCTCTTTGTGGGCGATAGTTATATGCAAGTAGTTGGGTTTTATCTATGCTGATCTTGTATCCTGATAATTGACCATATTGTTCAAAGGATTGCATCAATTTAGGTAAAGATTATGTTGGTTGCCCTAGATAGATCAAAATGTCATCTGCGTAACAGACCAATTTATGCTCTGTCCTCTGAATAGTAATTCCCCTGATATCTTCATTTTGTCTGATGTATTGAGCTAATGGTTCCAGATATAATGCGAAGAGTATTATATCACGTGCCCCTTTCCAGGGTAAAACTAATTTATAAATACCCATTGATTTTAATTCTAGCAGTAGGATTGTCATATAATGCTGCATAGTTTTAATAATTGTGACATGTAAACCAAATCTATGTAAAACTCTGTAAAGAAGATTCCAATTAACCAAATCAAATGCTTTTTCAGCGTCCACACTTATCACTATTGCTTCAATTTTATTTTTTTGTATATGATCCATAATGTGAAGTGTCCTTCGTATATTGTCATGTGTTTGGCGTTGTTATATAAAACCTGTCTGATCAGTATGTATCAGTGTGGGTAGAAACTCTTCTAATCGTTTGGCCACGATGGAGGTAAATATTCTATAATCCACATTAAGAACAGATATTGGACTAAATGACCCACATTCCATTTTATCCTTACCTTCTTTCGGTATAGCTGAGATTATCGACTCCTTCCAGCTGGGTGGCATTTGCGCTTTTTTTAGAGCCCAGTTCAGTGTGGGGAGTAAAACAGGAATTAACTCTTTTAAAAAATTCTTTATACCACTCTGCCGTATATTCATCGGATCCTGGTGATTTGCTTAACTTAAGCCTACTAATTGCAGTTTTTAGTTCAGCTTCAGTTATGTCAGCAGTCATCGTTTTTTTTTGCTCTAAGTGGGTAACTCTAAAGAATTCAGGAAGGTGTCAATTTGGGTTATGCTTCCTCCTGGAACTTTGGAATAAAGATTTTTGTAAAAAACTTCAAAAGCTTCTTGAATTTCACTTAGCTTATTTTTTTTTAAATCATTTTTGTTCTTGGATCCCTAATTCTATGAATTGTATTTTCTGCTATCTTTTTTTTCAGTTTCCACGCCAGTATTTTCTTAGATTTAGATCCACTTTCATAGTGTCTCTGTTTCAGAAACATTAATTTTTTCCTGATTTCTTGTGTAGACTATTAATTTCTTCCTATTTTTTAAATTTCCTCTAATGTTTCCCGTGCCAAACTCAATTTGTGTTTTTTTTCTAGTTCCTTCAGCTTACTTTGTAATTCCCCTAATGTTTTATTCCTTTTTTTTTCTTATAAGAATATATCGCTATAATTTTCCCTCTTAAGACAACCTTCAGAGTATCCCATGGAATGGGAGGTGAAACCTCTCCATTATCATTGAATTCTAAGTAAACACCAATTTCTTTGGTAATTTGTTCCTTAAAATAGGGATTATTGAGTAGACTTGAATTTAGTTCCCAAATAGTATTCTTTGGTTGTAGGTCAAAATCAATAGATAAATATATAGGTGCATGCTCACTTACATCTACTGTCCCAATTCCACAGGTGACTATTTTGTCTTTATCTTTTCCAAATGTTATGAAATACTCTATTCTGGTATATACAGAATGGGGGGCAGAATAATGAGTGTAATTCCTTCTGCCGGGGAAAAGGTCCCTCCATATATCAATTAGACCAACACCCTCAAAAATTGTGCTAACTTTCTTATGTAAGGACTTTGTTTCATAGGTTTTTCTATTGGAAGAGTTTAACTTTGGTTGTAATTGTAAATTTAAGTCTCCCCCACATATCAAGAGACCCTCTGTTTCCATTACAATAATATTAGTAATTTTCTGGAAGAAACTAATATCATTTCCTGGGGGTGCATATATATTCAATAGAGTAACTGAATTTCCATCTATATTCCCCATTACCAGAATATATCTGCCCTCCTTATCTCCCATTTCGAATACTTTTTCAAAATTTAGCTTGCTTGAGATGAGAATAGCAACTCCTCTCCTATGTCTTATATGAGGAGAAAAACAAATTAGTGAAGCCCATTCTCTTTAATTTTCCATGCTCATTATCACTTAAGTGAGTTTCCTGTAAATATACTACATGGGCTTGTTCTTTCTTCATTTTTGATAGAATTTTACTGCGCTTGATTGGATTTGACAGCCCATTGACATTAAAAGAAATTAATTTTACTTTGTCTTTAGCTATGTGTATTTATCTGTCAGTATATCATTGAAATTAGCAGAATTAAACTTAATCAATCAACTCCCTGAACAAATAAGAACCAAGAAACGCGAATAATAAAAAAGGTAACAAAGGAGTGATTCCAAGGCTGAGGTCTCTAGTAGATGACCTTGGGTTGAGCTGGAGGAAACATCTAGCCGTGGGGGATAAGGGATAAGGGACCAAAATTGGGCCCTTGAAGACAAAAGCGGGTGAATTCATTATGGGGAACAAGGAAATGGCAGACGAGTTGAACAGGTACTACGGAATTGTCTTTACTAGGGAAGACACAAACAATCTCCCAGATATAATAGTGGCTAAAGGACCTAGGGTAATGGATGAACTGAAGGAAAATTATATTAGACAGGAAATGGTGTAGGTTAGACTGTTGGGTCTGAAGGCTGATAAGTCCCTGGGACCTGATGGTCTGCATCACAGGGTACTTAAGGAGGTGGATTAGAAATCGTGGACGCATTAGTAATCATTTTCCAATGTTCTATAGATTCAGGATCAGTTCCTGTGGATTGGAGGGTGGCTAATGTTGTCCCTCTCTTCAAGAAGGGAGGAGGAGAGAAAACAAAGAGTTATAGACCGGTTAGCCTGACGTCAGTGGTGGGAAAGATGCTGAAGTCAATTATAAAAGATGAAATTATGACACATCTGGATAGCAGTAACAGGATCGGTCCGAGTCAGCATGGATTTACGAAGGGGAAATCGTGCTTGACTAATCTTCTGGAATTTTTTGAGGATGTAACTATGAAAATGGACAAGGGAAAGCCAGTGGATGTAGTGTACCTGGACTTTCAGAAAGCCTTTGATAAGGTCCCACATAGGAGATTAGTGGGCAAAGTTAGGGCACATGGTATTGGGGGCAGAGTACTGACATGGATTGAAAATTGGCTGGCTGACAGAAAACAAAGAGTAGTGATTAACGGGTCTCTTTCAGAATGTCAGGCGGTGACCAGTGTGGTACCGCAAGGTTCAGTGCGGGGACCGCAGCTGTTTACAATATATATTAATGATTTAGATGAGGGAATTAAAAGTAACGTTAGCAAATTTGCCGATGACACAAAGCTGGGTGGCAGTGTGAAAAGTGAAGAGGATGTCATGAGAATGCAGGGTGACTTGGACAGGCTGAGTGAGTGGGCAGATGCATGGCAGATGCAGTTTAATGTGGATAAATGTGAGGTTATCCACTTTGCTGGTAATAATAGGAAGGCAGATTATTTAAATGGAGTCAAGTTAGGAAAAGGGGAAGTACAACGAGATCTAGGTGTTCTTGTACACCAGTCACTGAAAGCAAGCATGCAAGTACAGCAGGCAGTGAAGAAAGCTAATGGCATGCTGGCCTTCATAACAAGGGGAATTGAGTATAAGAGCAAAGAGGTCCTTCTGCAGTCGTACAGGGCCCTGGTGAGACCACACCTGGAGTACTGTGTACAGTTTTGGTCTCCAAATTTGAGGAAGGACATTCTTGCTATTGAGGGAGTGCAGCATAGGTTCACAAGGTTAATTCCCAGGATGGCGGGACTGTCATATGTCAAAAGATTAGAGCGACTGGGCTTGTATACTCTGGAATTTAGAAGGCTGAGAGGGGATCTTATTGAAACATATAAGATTATTAAGGGATTGGACACGCTGGAGGCAGGAAGCATGTTCCCATTGATGGGTGAGTCCAGAACCAGAGGCCACAGTTTAAGAATAAGGGGTAGGCCATTTAGAACGGAGTTGAGGAAAAACTTTTTCACCCAGAGAGTGGTGGATATATGGAATGCTCTGCCTCAGAAGGCTGTGGAGGCCAGGTCTCTGGATGCTTTCAAGAAAGAGATGGATAGAGCTCTTAAAGATAGCGGAATCAAAGGTTATGGGGATAAGGCAGGAACTGGATACTGATTGTGGATGATCAGCCATGATCACAGTGAATGGCGGTGCAGGCTCAAAGGGCCGAATAGCCTACTCCTGCACCTATTGTCTATTGTCTAGTGATAACCTCTCCTACCTGTGAGTTGAGGCCCACACTGCAGTACCCATAAAGTTAAGTGAAATAAACTTATGTCCATTACACGGAAAAGATTTCCCTGTGTATTCCTCTCATGTACGTATATATTCTCATTTAGGTAGGGAGAAAGGAATGAATGAATGAATAAAAAATAAAGTAATTGAGTAATATAAAATCCACATTGTAATATATATTTCTTGAGATAAGTATAGCACTGTCTATTTTTGCTTCTGTTTAGCTTATCAACGCATTTGAAATTAGTCAGACTTTATGGCTCTTCTGGAGGGGGTGAGGGCTGATAATCATATATTTTAAATTCAGTAGGTAACTACCAAAGTTGATTGTGTCAGTTTGTTTGTACTTTAAACAACCACTTAAAAGTTCTGTTACATACAGTTCTGGTCCATTGAAATGTACTTTGTTAATTAACTCTTAATGTACATCGAACTGAGAATGACAGAATTTTTTTTAAAAACTACAAACGATGGAAGCCTGAGACAAAAATGGAACATCTTGGAAATATTCAGGTTGTGTTCATAGGAAGAGAAATGTCTAATATATAACCTAGAATGGTGGGAGATATGTCTGTTTTTCCTGTTGACTACATGTAGTTGTATGATGTAAATTTGAGCTGCGTAACTGCAATCTTTGGCCTATTTAAACCAATGAAACTATCTTTAATTTGATACAAATTAGCAATAATTAGATGAATCATGCATGTCTCAGATGTGGAAAAAAATTACAGAGACGAAATGGGATTTTGCAGTGAAGACAAATTACCTCAAATTTTACATTTGTCTGTGTTTTGTTTCACTTTGACATGGCATGGCAGAACAACTAAAAGCTTTCTGGCTTACAAATTAAAATTCTTCAGACTGAGAACCACTTATTCAAAACTGTAAAACAAAGAATGTAAATAGAGAAATGTGTCAAGTATAAGGTTAAGCGCTGATACTTACCCACAGCATTACCTTCACCTTCACATTTGTCTTATGCTTTGCCACTTAACTTTACAATGAAATATCATTGAGCATAAAACAATAGTTAAAACAATCAATTAGTCCCTTTGTTGTTTCTGTCTCTCCAATTTCTTTCATTGTTTTCTGAATCCAGGGTTAAAATTTCACATATCACAAGCAGCAAGCTAATTTGCAAATTGTCATTTAAAATGCAAAAGGCATAGTGCATGATAGCAGGATGCAGTGATTGCATATTAATCAAATTAACACAATACTTCAAAGGTTTCAGTCCACCACTTTACCAGCTTCCTTTCATATCAACATCCATAATGGAAGGAGGTTACATAATGAATGACTTGGCAAGGGAATTGTTTACCAGTTCTCACCGGAACTGGATACTGGCTCATTTTAAGAGAACATTGAAGAAAAGTGTTCCAACCTTAAAATATCATGATTTTTTAAAATCTCTTTCCTGATCTATAGAAACCAAAGGTGCTCATGCTTACCTTTTTCATTTCACATTTATTATTACAATCTACATTAATTTTATGTACAGATAATATATATACCTGCAGTTACAGTCGATGTCGATAGGTGTGCATAAAACAAAATAGAAGCTGATATATACACGCAGCATAACTGTGTATTTTAGTTCAATTAAATGTTGGTGCAAAACCAGATGTATTCATAGACATTGTGTATGTATTCATACACAAATCTCAAATGATGGTTAAGCAGCTTGAGGGATCATGTTATTCATAAAGAGAGCCATAATATACAGAAGTAAAGGGATTATATTGATCTTTTACAGAAGGATGCCTCAGCTACAAGCAGAGCATTTCTGATCACTGCACTGTAGGGAGGGTGATCAGGTCACTATGAAGGAGATGAAAGACTTACTAGAATGGTTCCTGAGATTATAAGTTTGATATATGAGGATAGAATAGACAATTTTGAATTGTTTTCCTTGAGACTGAGTAGGGATTGAAAGGAATTTTTAGTTGTCTGCAAGATCATGACAGATTTAGACAGAGTAAACTGACCAAAACTGTTGTCTTCGATAAAATGATCAGAGGCCAGAGGTCACAGGTATGTGGTATTGGCAGAATATATGTTATCTGGAATGTTCTGCATGTCAGAGTAGTAGGTCCCAACTTCGTTGTGACTTGCAAAGGGAATTGATGGATATTTGAATGGATGTTGTAGAGGTTAAGGACTAGGACTGACTAGGTGGCACAGTGGTACAGTACAACTAATAATTTTACTGCCTTCATTGAGGAGGTCAGCAGAGGAAGGGGTAATCAGCTTCAAGTTCCTGGGCATCAAGATCTCAGATGATCTATTATACTGGGCTTAACACACTGATCAATCATGAGGAAAGCACGGCAGCAGCTCTAATTTGTTATGATGTTTGAGGAGACTCAATAAGACATGAAAGACTCTTACAAATCTCTATAGATGTACAGTGGAGAGCATCCTGACTGGGTGTATCACAGCTTCATATGGAGGTTCCAATGAACAGGATTGCAAGAGGCTGCAATGGGTTGTAGACTCAGGCATCTCCAGCACAGGTACAATCCTCTCCACCATTGAGGACATCTTCAAGAGGCTGTGCCCTAAGAAGGTGACATCCATCACTCAGGACAAACAAATTCCGAGTCCTGTCCTCTTCTTGTCACTACCATCAGAGAGGAGGTACGGGAGCCTGAAAACCAATAGCCAATGATTCATAAACAACTTCTTGCCTTCAGCTAAGGAAAAGTAATAAAAAATGAGGGAGGGAAATAGAATTGCAGTTGCTGTATTCTAAGTGATAGAAGCGATTCTCTTCTTTAAATCAGGGCATACATCATAAAAACAGTTCATTGACTTTTAAACATTTTGGGATAACCTGATCTAGTGTAAAGTTGAGTGACAATGAAACTGTGAGGAGGACAAAGCTTTGGGGATTCCCACTCAGCTTCAAGGGAATGTCAAGGTACTACATTCATGGGTTATGATGTGGAATATAGAATGGAATGTGGAAAAGTGATGAGATAAAAGTAAAGTTTGAAAGGGTAGATAAAAGGTTTATGTATCTACGCCAATGGGCAGGAGAGTTTAGAACCAAGGGTCATACCCGAAAAATTCAGAACTTCGTTATGAAGAAATATCAGAGGCTAGTGAATCTTTAGAATTCACCTCCAATGAGGGCTGTGAAGACAAAGACCAATAAATGTTTGGATGTTTGCACCAGTCTTCACTATGGAAGACACTAGATGTTGAAGGATGCAAGGGAGAAGAAGTGAGAGTCGTTACTATTACAAGGGAGAAGGTGCTCAAAAAGCTGAAAGGGTACGTAAGTCACCTGGACCAGATGAACAGCACCCTAGGGTTCTGAAAGAGGTAGCGGTAGAAATTGTAGAGGTATTAGCAATGATCTTTCAAAAATTATTGGAGTCTGGCATGGTGTCAGAGGACTGGAAAATTGCAAATGTCACTCCAGTCTTAATTACTATTATTATTGTGTATATTATTGTTATGTATTTTATTATTAGTTAAGTCTGCACACTGAGTATGTGTGTTTTTTTTTTAATTTTCTGCTGTAACAAAAGAATTTCCCACTCAAGATCAATAAAATATTTATTATTATTATCATTATTAGGAAAGGAGGAAAGCAGCAGAAAAGAAATTTTAGACCAATTAGAATGACCTCAGTGGTTGGGAAGACATTGGAGTCAATTGTTGAGGATGAGGTTATGGAGTACTTAGTGACACAGGACAAGATAGTACAAAGTCAACATGGTTTCTTTAAGGGAACCTGTTGGAATTATTTGAAGAGATTACAAGTATGATAGATAAAGGTATGATAGTGGATGTTGTATATTTGGACTTCCAGAAGGCCTTTGACAAGGTGCCACACACAAGGCTGCTTACCAAGTTAAGAACCGATGATATTACAGGAAGGTCACTGGCATGGATAGAGCATTGGCTGATTGGTAGGAGGTGGCAAGTGGGAATAAAAGGATCCATTTCTGATTGGCTGCCAGTGACCAGTGGTGTTTTGTAGGGGTCAGTGTTGTGATCACTTCTTTTCTATATTGCATGAAAATGATTTAGATGATGAAATATAAGGCTTTGTTGCCAAGTTTGCAAATGATACGAAGATTGGTGGAGGGGCAGGTAGTGTTGAGGAAACAGGTAGTCTGCAAAAGGACTTAGACAGATTAGGAGAATGGGCAAGAAAGTGGCAAATAAAATACAATGTTGGAAAATTCATGGTCATGCACTTTGGTAGCAAAAATAAATGTGCAGACTATTTTCTAAACAAGGAGAAAATCCAAAAATCTGAAGTGCAAAAGGACTTGGGCGTTTTTGTGCAGAACACTCTAAAGGTTAACCTGCAGGCAGGGTCGGTGGTGGGGAAGGCAAATGCAATGTTAGCATTCATCTCAAGTGGTCTAGAATACAAAAGCAAGGATGTGATGCTGAGGCTTTATGAAGCATTGGGGAGGCCTCACCTTGAGTACTGTGTACAGTTTTGGGCTCCTCATCTAAGAAGAGATGTGCTGGCATTGGAGAGGGTCCAGAGGAGGCTTACAAGGATGATTCTGGGAAACGAAAAGATTATCATATGAGGAACGTTTGATGGCTCTGGATTTGTACTTGCTGGAATTTAGAAGGATAAGCGGGGTGGGGGGGGCGGGTTGTCTCAATAAAACTGTTTGAATGTTGAAAGGCCTAGACAGAGTAGATGTGGTAAGGATATTTCCCAAGGTGGGGGAGTCTAGGACAAAAGGACACAGCCTCAGGATAGAGGGCCGTCCGTTCAAAACAGAGCCAAGAAATTTCTTTAGGCAGAGGGTGGTGAATTTGTGGAATTTGTTGCCACATGCAGCTGTGGAGGCCAGGTCATTAGGTATATATAAGGTGGAGCTTGTTTGATTCTCGATTAGCCACTGCATCAAGGGTTACTGGGAGAAGGCCAGGAAATGGGGTTGAGGAGGGGGGAAAGGATCAGCCATGATCATATGGCGAAGCAGACTCAATGGGACAAATGGCCTAATTCTGCTCCTTTGTCTTATGGTGCTATAGTCTTATGGATGTGAAGGGAATCATAGGGAGTAGAGTTATTCCACATAATTGTCACTGAATAAAAGATCACCTATGACATTACTGAATAGCAGAACAAGTACCATGGGCCAAATGACCTTATTCTCTCTTCTATTTTATATGAATTAAACAAAATCTTTTTATTATGGAATGTATTCATAATTTGCAATCTTATTTCAAAAAGGCATTAAAATATAATTGCTAACATATTTATATTAGCACCCTTACAATTGTATATAAATTGACTGTATCAAAAGTGAAGCTTTGTTATGTATGTCATGAATATAGCTCCACAAAATCTGATGGGACGTTTTACTACCATTGCCAATCACATTGTGTACTTCCCAGTCAGAATGAATCAACAAGATCCATGGTGGTGTTACTGAATGAAGAAAGTCTATGGCAAACCTTAAACAATATGTTCTGGACTGTGGTAACATAGAAACAAACAAAAATATTCCTGGTGAAGAGATGACAAAGGATTTTCTAATTTCATATAATTTTGTTTGATTTACAGAGCAGCAAATGGCATCAACATTCTTTTGGAGAGCGTGTTTTTTTTTGCCTCTTTACTTTTAGAAATAGTAGTCACTTGTCAGCAAGCAATCATCGGTTCCTTTCTCCTTACAGATATCCAGGTAAAAACACCATTCTGTATATAGCAGGTTGTGATTCCAATCACATGACACACCAACTTTCCTGATACTTTTATTGGGATTTACCAATGTGGATAGACAAGAGAAAGTAAAGGATATAATTATTTAGGCAATGCTAAGAAAGGGCTGGTGGTTGGGAAGAATTGAATTGTCAATGGTAACAATGTTTTTTAAAAAGATTGCCTTCAGTTCTCTCCAGTGCCTGGGCTTGTCAAGCAAACTAAGCTTGAAATTTTATTCAAAGGAATGTACGTAATTACAAAGGTGAGAAATTCTATTCATCCAAATTGTTAATTCTCCCATTTAGACTTGAAATTCCTCTCTCATAATGTCTAATAACTTCTGAAATGATTCAGTGTGTGTGTTCTTCAATACCAAAACTGGAAGATCAGGCTTAACTAATAAAATTCATTGACATATGGTACTTATCAGACATTATTCAGAATTAAAATAAACCTTTGGCCATCTCACCCCTGTGAATAAATTATAAAGATGTCAAGGCAAGAATGCCACTTCTTAAGCCAGTTCAGTTTCTCAGTCAGAAAGATGTAAACTTGAGAATCAATGGAAATCAGAGCAGATTATCTGTGATGTTTTGTTGGAGATTGGAAGGACTATGACATTGCTCGCTTTTAGCTAAGTTGTTAGCTTAGCCTTTGCCTGTTCAAATCATTCACTGAAGCATATGACAAGCTGGGCTTTACACTCAACATCTATAAGACAAGGGTTCTCTAACAACCTGCCCCTGCTGCATCACACATTTACCTGATAATATAGACGCATACCGAGGGCCTGAAAAACGATGAACAACTTCCCAGATCTCGGGAGCCACCTCTTGGTAAAGGCAAAATCAGAATCAGAGTCACTTTTATTATCACTGACATATGCTGTGAAATTTTCCCTTTTGCATCAGCAGCACAGTGCAAGATTTTAAAAATTATTATAGATTACAGTAAGAAATACAACACTAAATAAGTAAATAGTGCAAAAAGGGAGGAAAGTAATGAGGTACTGTTCACTGGTTCATGGGCTATTCATCAATTTGATGGCTGAGAATTTTAAAGGTGACATTTACCACCTCCTTCAATGCTCTAGCAAGGCTGTTGGTTGATCAAAGAGAAGGGCATTTGTTTTTCTTGCAATTTCTGTGGGAATTGGTGGTGTTTCTTGCATTTTGGAAATCATTAAGAACACTTCCTTTGTAAAGCATAATATTGGGAGCTTGCCTCATACTAATTTATCTCTTAGGTGTCTTGAAAATGTCCTGATTTAAAAGTCATTGCTACTTACACAGCTATGGCAAACGCTGATCCAGCTTCATAACACAGCCTGCACCAAATGTCTGAATGGGGCTTTCAATATTTGGCAGAGCAAATGGCTTGATGGTGTCCTCATTGACCGAGCTGGCTGAGTTCTGAATGACATAACTACTAGATTGTGCCCACACCATATAGTCAAGGAATCAACATGAAGGATAAAGCTTTTTGACTTCAACTTCACTAATCTACCAATGGCAGATGTATCTGCCCAAAAAGACTTTGAGCAAAGTGATCATCACATAGTCCTTTTGGAACTAAAGCTCAAAATTCATCCAGTGGAGCATCTTTAACTATGTCATGAGGTGCTACAGCTCTATTAAATGGGCTGGACCAACAGCTCTAAACTAGGCACCCATGAGGTATAATGGACGAAGACAGTGTCAGGAGTGTATACTGCCTCAATCATAACCTCAGTGACTGACCCGTTTCTCATTATGTCATTACTCTGAAGTCAGGGGATAAACCTGGGTTCAATCAGCAGAGTTAAAAGCTCATGCCTGGGACTATTAGGAGGTGTAATTTGCTAATGCTATAACACAGGTGTATGTTCATGTTAAGAGGCAAAGGTGACCCATAGCTCTGAAATCCTGCCACATCTAGCTGTAAATGATGATTAAACAGATAATAGGAAGAGGGACATCCAAGGCCAGCCCTTTTCTTAATGTTGAAGGATTGAAGCAAGCTAGTTCTTAAGACGTTTGAAGAGCAGATTAGATGATCCATCTCAGCCTCTTCCTGGGGCTCGCAGAATCACAAACGACAGTCTTCAGCTAGTTGATTCAATTCATGAAATATCAAGGAATAGCTGAGAGCACTGAAGATAGATCAAAAACTATGGAACCATAGAAACTCCAGTTGTACTACTCAAGACATACAGAACAATATTTGCTTCTTCTCTATTCCAGGTACACACAGTACAGCTATAACACCAGCACCTAATCAACCATTTGGAAAGGAGCACAGATATGAACCATTCAAAAACAAAATCATGGTAAATCTAGTCCAGGTAATCACTGGCCAGTCAGTCTATTCTCTGTCATTATGAAACTGTGAGAAATATTCCATATTTCAAAATAATGCTTTTTTTTCAAAATTTTCAAGAATTTCAGTTATACTAGAGACATTTCTTTTTGCTAACATTAAAAGTTTCACTTCTCCACCGTAACAAAACAGCTACAGAGGAAATGAAAAGGAATGCTTCTCTGTTCTGTGCATTAAAACTCTATTTTTGGCAATTGCTCTGCTTTGCAAGTTTGGTTTTTATAGGTGTTATGATATTCATAAATCTTGGTCGACTGACTCGAGAGTAAAGCAGCACCATATAAGACTCAAGAAGGTAGAAAATACCATTTTTTATGTAATTGGCTTATTTTCTTGTATTTATCATTGATTTTGCTCTTCTATTTATTCTTAGGTTGAGGTTAAGGTTAAGGTTAAAGCTTTGAAACTTTCACATATCAGTATTATTTTTTGTCTCTTTCTTTGCTATATGCATTGTCAGATTGCATATACAGGCTGGCTTTCCATGACATTTTCAATTGATTTGTTAACTTGACAATTTTATTTCTCATCATGTTGTTCAGCAACAAAAAGCCTTCCTTTCCACCATAAATTGAAAATTAATCTATTTGAGTAGCAGTTAAACTCAACTTAATTAAAATACTAGAACATGGGTGAAGCAAAGCACAGATGGAATTTGTAAAGAATGCAGTATCTTCAGTATCTCAAGGCCTTTCATTATTCTTGCTGGCAAAGAATAAAATGTAACAAGATATAGCCACCGACATTTTCAAATAGAAATTTAAAACATTTTATGAATCCACGGACACATTTCACTCTCCCCAAAGAACAATTCCTGATCCACTTGCAAAAGAAGCTTTAAACATACAGAAGACACAGAGACAGGTGGAGTAGAGGTTTCTGGTATTCTGCCAAGTTAAATCATCTAATTGTTTCTTTTTTAAAACAGGCATGGAAACTTCTTTATTTTCTCCACATTTGTGCAAATACTGCACCACCTCCGTCCATGAAGTTTGTCCATTGACATTTGGCTGCCAGTCTTGTGCACTTTACACTTTTACTTTCACTTTGAATGAGAAAACTAAATAAAAAGGACTGTTAGCGACGAGAGCATGCCAGCTAATATTAGGTTCAAAGATTCAAAATAAGTTAATTATCTAAGTACGTATATATCACCATATGCTACTTTGCAATTCATTTTCTTGCAGGCATTTATAGCAAGATGACGAACTATACATGACAAAGAATGACAAATATATAACAAAGACTTTCTGTTATATTGAACAGGTAGTACTTAACAAACTTTGGGCAAAATATGGAGATGGCAGAATGTTAGGAACCATGTTTGTTCGGAATTACCATTGTCTCTCTTTACAAACAAGAGAAAATCTGTGGAAATCCAAGCAACGCACACAAAATGTTGGAGGAATTTAGCAGGCCAGGCAGCATCTATGGAAAAGAGTACAGTCAACATTTCGGGCTGAGACATCGACTGTAGCCTTCTCCACAGATGCCGCCAGGCCTGCTGAGTTCCTCCAATATTTTGTTTGTGTTGTACTGTCTCTTTTTGTTCTTTCTAATTCACATTTAATTCACATGCTTTTCCATTGACATAACTCTCATCATAACGAATCATGATTCAAACTGCCATTTTTCTACTGCTTTACATTCTTCACATCATCTTTACAAAACATTTTGGAGAAAATTCATATTATCAGGGAGGAAGAACTTGCAGCCTTACAGCGCATTAAGGTGTCTGACCAAGTGCACCTTCAGACTTCGTGAGAGGCCTGAGAGGAAATCGCGGAGACCCTCACAAAGATAATTGCTTCATTGCTAGCCACTGGAGACGCCCCCAAAGACTGAAAAGTGGCTAATATCGTGGAAATGGGTGAAATTCAGATGGAATATTGTTTCATTGTTTAAGAAGGATAGCAAGAACAATCTCGAGAACTACAAGCCACGCAGCCTGATATCAATGGTGGGTAGGTCAGACTGACTGGCCTGTAGTTCCTTGACTTCTCCTTGCTCTCTTTCTTATGCAATAACAGTGAAGCAAATATATCCAGAAGGGTCTCCACAATTTCTTCTCAAGCCTCCCACAAAGTCTGAGAATGTAATCTGGTGGACTCAGGGGAGATTCACCTACCTTAATATGTTGTAGGTTTGCTAATACTTCCTCCCTTGTAATATGAATGTTTTCCAGAACATCTCCATATGTTTCCCTTATCTCTTGAGCAACTATGATCTCTTCCTCAGTAAACACCAGTGAGAAATATTCATCAAAAATCCCACCCATCTGCTGAGGCTCAAGACATAGGCAGTTTTGCTGAACTCTAAGGGAACAACTCTGTCTAATACTATTGCTTTACTCTTCACACTGTATCTCTATACTACCTCAGGATTTTCCTTAACCTCACTCACCAGATCCATCTCAAACCCCCTCCTTGCCCTCCTGACTTCCCTTTTAAGAATATTCTTAGTTTTTTTTTTACAGTCATCAAGGAATCCACTCATCCCAGCCTCCTAAACCCAATTTTCCTTGACCACACCCTCAACATCTGACATTAGCTAAGTTTTCCAGAACTTATCAGATTTACCCTTCACCCTAACCAGGAGCATGCTGCTCCTGCATTCTTGATATCTCACACTTAAAAGCCTCTGTCACACCATTTGTCCCTTTCTATTTGAACAGTCATTCGCCATTGGCCTCAGTTATATCCTCAAAATTAGCCATGCTCCAGTTTAGGACGCTGATTTGTGGATCTGTCTTATTTTTGCATCACTGACTTAAAACTAATAGAATTATGGTCACTAGAGCCAAAGAACTCCCTGATTTCCACCTTGGTTACTAGCCCTAATTTGCCTCAAGAGAAGATCCACTGTTACAACCTCCTGAGTAGAACCCTCTACAAGTTGACTCAGGAAGCTTTCCTGGTCCCATTTCACAAATTCCACCCCTCCAGGCTCAATCTTTCCTGGGGAAATTAAAATCTCCCAGTTATACAACCCTGTTATATTTATACCTATGAGCAAATTCTCTCTGCACCAGTTTCTCAAGTTTCCGCTTTGAGGGGGGGTTCTATAGTACTGCCCTACTCCAACCCTCTCCAACCTACATTATACCGATATGGCCTCACTGGACGATCCTTCAAGAATGTCATCTCTAAGCACTGCTGTTGCATGCCACTTCCACCACTTAACCTGGACTTAACCTGACATTGATCGTGTGGATAGTCAGAGGCTTTTTCTCAGGGCTGAAGTGGCTAGCACAAGAGGGCACAGTTTTGAGGTGCTTAGAAGTGGGTACAGCGGAGATGTCAAGGGTACGCTTTTTATGCAGAGAGTGGCAAGTGTGTCGAATGGACTGCCAGTGACGGTAGTGGAGGTGGATACAATAGGGTCTTTTAAGAGACTCCTGGATAGGAACATGGAGCCTAGAAAATTAGAGGGCTATGGGTAACTCTAGGTAATTTCTAAGGTAAGAACATGTACGGCACAGCTTTGTGGGCCGAAGGGCCTGTATTGTGCTGCAGGTTTTATATGTTTCTACCTAATGATGAAGAGTCTTGGCCCAAAACACTGACTGTTTATTCATTTCCATAGATGCTGCTAATCTGCTGAGTTCTTCCAGCAGTTTGTGAGAGTTGATTGGAGCATCTCTCAGGTTCTAAGACTGCTGCAAATGAGGCCAAATGACAGAGAAGTTGTTTTTATTATTAATTCTCAATGTCATAAACAATTGCATTGTCATTCTGTAGGACTGAGCGATTGGATAGTCCTTGTAGACAACATGACCTGCTGCTCGGAAATAAGCTGCCATGTAGTTTACAGAAATACCAAGTGTAGAATATCTAGGTTCACTTATGACACAAAGCTGGCTTGGCTTTGTGAATATGGAGAGCATTCTGTGAATATAGATAAGTTACATAAATGTCTGAGAACATGGCAGATGGAAAATGCTAAGGCAAAAACATGTGAAGCAATCCCGTCCAGTAGAAAAAATAGGAAACCTAAGTTTATTTTAAATAGTGAGAGATTCAAGAAGGCTGGGGTTCAGAGGGGCCTGAAAATGAAGTGTCAGTCTTCATCGTAAGAGAATTCAAGTACAAGAGTAACCATGTTTTTCTAATATTATATTGGACCCTGGTGAAACTGCATCTGGAAAATAATTTAAAGGTCTGGCCTCCTACAAAAGGAAGGATGTACTTGTGATCAAGGAAGTTCAGCAAAGGTTCACCAGATTGATTATCAATCTGGGATGGGAGGGATTGACATTCTGAGCAGAGATAAAGCAGGCTGAGTATTTACTCTCTACAGTTTAGAAAACTCAGTTGTGATCTCATTGAAATATACACAATGCACAAAAGGCATGACAGAACTGTTGCAAGGATGATGTTTTCCTTTGCTGATCTAAAACCAGGGGTCACTATCTCAAAATAAGGCAGCGCCATTCAGGAATAAGGTAAGAAATTTCTTTACTCAGAATGAATCTTTGAACTTCTCGACTTAAGAAGAGGGTATAGCCCTGGTCATTTTGTGTACTCAAAACAGAGATTAATTGGTTCTTTGGATTTTAAGATAATTAGCACTGAAAGAAACAAAATTGGCCATGAATTTATTGAATGGCAGTGCAGGTGCAAGGAACCAAATTGACTACTCTACTCCTGCTTCTGTTGTATACATGTTTCTTATTGCATATGTAGAGCATTTGGACAAAAAGCTTATTTATGTAAACATGCATGTCTTAGCACATGCAATAGTTGTTCAATTGGTATCTACCCTGCTTGACTGTTGTCCACCATCTTGATAAATTAAAAGCTGAGAAGACCATAAAACATAGAAAACATAGAAAATAGGTGCAGGAGTAGGCCATTCGGCCCTTCGAGCCTGCACCGCTATTTATTATGATCATGGCTGATCATCCAACTCAGAACCCTACACCAGCCTTCCCTCCATACCCCCTGATCCCCGTAGCCACAAGGGCCATATCTAACTCCCTCTTAAATATAGCCAATGAACTGGCCTCGACTGTTTCCTGTGGCAGAGAATTCCACAGATTCACCACTCTCTGTGTGAAGAAGTTTTTCCTAATCTCAGTCCTAAAAGGCTTCGCCTTTATCCTCAAACCGTGACCCCTCGTTCTGGACTTCCCCAACACTGGGAACAATCTTCCTGCATCTAGCCTGTAAAATCCCTTTAGGATTTTATACATTTCAATCAGATCCCCCCTCAATCTTCTAAATTCCAACGAGTATAAGCCTAGTTCATCCAATCTTTCTTCATATGAAAGTCCTGCCATCCCAGGAATCAATCTGGTGAACCTTCTTTGTACTTCCTCTATGGCAAGGATGACTTTCCTCAGATTAGGGGACCAAAACTGCACACAATACTCCAGGTTGGTCTCACCAAGGCCTTGTACAACTGCAGTAGTACCTTCCTGCTCCTGTACTCGAATCCTCTTGCTATAAATGCCAGCATACCATTCGCCTTTTTCACCGCCTGCTGTACCTGCATGCCCACTTTCAATGACTGGTGTATAATGACACCCAGGTCTCGTTGCACCTCCCCTTTTCCTAATCGGCCACCATTCAGATAATAATCTGTTTTCCTATTTTTGCCACCAAAGTGGATAACTTCACATTTATCCACATTAAATTGCATCTGCCATGAATTTGCCCACTCACCCAACCTATCCAAGTCACCCTGCATCCTCTTAGCATCCTCCTCACAGCTAACACTGCCGCCCAGCTTTGTGTCATCCGCAAACTTGGAGGTGCTGCATTTAATTCCCTCATCCAAGTCATTAATATATATTGTAAACAACTGGGGTCCCAGCACTGAGCCTTGCGGTACCCCACTAGTCACTGCCTGCTATTCTGAAAAGGTCCCGTTTATTCCCACTCTTTGCTTCCTGTCTGCTAACCAATTCTCTATCCACATCAATACCTTACCCCCAATACCGTGTGCTTTAAGTTTGCACACTAATCTCCTGTGTGGGACCTTGTCAAAAGCCTTTTGAAAATCCAAATATACCACATCCACTGGTTCTCCCCTATCCACTCTACTAGTTACATCCTCAAAAAATTCTATGAGATTCATCAGACATGATTTTCCTTTCACAAATCCATGCTGACTTTGTCCGATTATTTCACCGCTTTCCAAATGTGCTGTTATCACATCTTTGATAACTGACTCCAGCAATTTCCCCACCACCGACGTTAGGCTAACCGGTCTATAATTCCCCGGTTTCTCTCTCCCTCCTTTTTTAAAAAGTGGGGTTACATTAGCCACCCTCCAATCCTCAGGAACTAGTCCAGAATCTAAAGAGTTTTGAAAAATTATCACTAATGCATCCACTATTTCTTGGGCTACTTCCTTAAGCACTCTGGGATGCAGACCATCTGGCCCTGGGGATTTATCTGCCTTTAATCCCTTCAATTTACCTAACACTACTTCCCTACTAACATGTATTTCACTCAGTTCCTCCACCTCACTGGACCCTCTGTCCCCTACTATTTCTGGAAGATTATTTATGTCCTCCTTAGTGAAGACAGAACCAAAGTAATTATTCAATTGGTCTGCCATGTCCTTGCTCCCCACAATCAATTCACCTGTTTCTGTCTGTAGGGGACCTACATTTGTCTTTACCAGTCTTTTCCTTTTTACATAGCTTTTACAGTCAGTTTTTATGTTCCCTGCCAGTTTTCTCTCATAATCTTTTTTCCCCTTCCTAATTAAGCCCTTTGTCCTCCTCTGCTGAACTCTGAATTTCTCCCAGTCCTCAGGTAAGCCACTTTTTCTGGCTAATTTGTATGCTTCTTCTTTGGAATTGATACTATCCCTAATTTCTCTTGTCAGCCACGGGTGCACTACCTTCCTTGATTTATTCTTTTGCCAAACTGGGATGAACAATTGTTGTAGTTCATCCATGCAATCTTTAAATGCTTGCCATTGCATATCCACCATCAATCCTTTAAGTGTCATTTGCCAGTCTGTTTTGGCTAATTCACGTCTCATACCTTCAAAGTTACCCCTCTTTAAGTTCAGAACCTTTGTTTCTGAATTAACTATGTCACTCTCCATCTTAATGAAGAATTCCACCATGTTATGGTCACTCTTACCCAAAGGTTCTCTCACGACAAGATTGCTAATTAACCCTTCCTCATTGCTCAAAACCCAGTCTAGAATAGCCTGTTCTCTAGTTGGTTCCTCGACATGTTGGTTCAAAAAACCATCCCGCATACATTCCAAGAAATCCTCTTCCTCAGCACCTTTACCAATTTGGTTCACCCAATCTACATGTAGATTGAAGTCACCCATTATAACTGCTGTTCCTTTATTGCACACATTTCTAATTTCCTGATTAATACCATCCCCGACCTCACTACTACTGTTAGGTGGCCTGTACACAACTCCCACCAGCGTTTTCTGCCCCTTAGTGTTATCCAGCTCTACCCATATCGATTCCACATCTTCCCGGCTTATGTCCTTCCTTTCTATTGCGTTAATCTCCTCTTTAACCAGCAACACCACCCCACCTCCTTTTCTTTCATGTCTATCCCTCCTGAATATTGAATATCCCTGAACGTTGAGCTCCCATTCTTGGTCACCCTGGAGCCATGTCTCTGTGATCCCAACTATATCATAATCATTAATTACAATCTGCACTTTCAATTCATCCACCTTGTTACGAGTGCTCCTGGCATTGACACACAAAGCCTAACCCTAACCCTAACATACAAAACATAGGAGTAGAATTAATCAATTTAGCCCATCAATTAGCAGGAGTCAAAGCGTGAGAATAAAGGTGGCGTTTTCTCGTGGACTGCCACCAACCAGTGGTGTGCCACTTGGGTCAGTATTGGGAGCACTTCGTTTCATGGTTTATGTTAATGATTTGGATGAAGGAATAGATGGCTTTGTGGCCCAGATTCCAGATGATTCAAAGATAGGTGGAGGGGCAGGTAATGTTGAAGAAGCAGGGGGTCTATGGAAGGACTTAGGCAGATTGGGGGAATGGGCAAAGAGACGGCAAGTGGAATATAGTGCAGGGAAATGTATGGTCATGCATTCTGGCAGAAGAAATAAAGGCATAGACTATTTTATAAATGAAGAGAAAATTCAAAACTTAGAGGTACAGTGGTACTTGGGAGTCCCCATGCTGGATTCCATAAAGGTTAACTTGTAGGTTGAGTCAGTGGTAAGAAAGGCAAATGCAATATTATCATTCATTTTGAGAGGACTAGAACACAAAAGCAAGGATGTAATGCTGAGGCTGTATAAAGCTTTGGTCATCCTGCACTTAAAGAGAATTATGAGAAGTTTGGTCCCCTTATCTGAGAAAAATATATGCTGGTACTGGAGAATGTCTGGAGGAGGTTCAGGAGAATAATTCCAGGAATGAAAGGGTTAATTTATGAGGACCTAACCCTTTTTGATGGCTCTGGGCCTGCATTTGCTAGAATTTAGATGAATGACGGGCAATCTTATTGAATCCTATTGAAAACTTAAGGCCTAGATAGAGTGGATGTGGAGAGGATGTTTCCTATAGTGGGAGAGACTTGGACCAGAGGGCACAGCCTCAGAATTGAAGGATGTCCATTTCTGAAAAGAGGCAAGGAAAAAATTCTTTAGCCAAAGGATGGCGAATCTGTGGAATTCATTGCCTCAGATGGTTGTGCAAGCTATATTTCAGTTGGAGGTTGATAGGTTCTTGATTATTCAGGGCATCAAAGGTTACAGGGAGAAGGCAGAAGAATGGGGTTGTAAGGGATAATAAATCATCCTTCAGTGGTGGGGAAGGCTTTACCTGTGATGGATTGGGTTGCTTCTACTACTTTTAATAGGCTTTTCTATTCGAGGGCATTAGTGTTTTTGTACCAGGCTGTGATGCAAACTCCGCACCGTACATCTTCAAAAAACCTCTCCACCTCTGAGCCTCCTATGAGGATTGGGTCACGGAGCTCTGGTTTCCTTCTTTGTAACCAATAATCAGCTCCTTGGTCTCTGAAACCTTTCCAGAGCCTAGTGATTCTTGAAAAATCATTATTAAGCCATCACAATCTCTTCAGCTACCTCTTTCAGAACTCTGGGGTGTGGTTCATCTGATCCAGGTGACTTATCTATCTTGAGTTCATTCAGTTTCTCAAACACTTTATCCTTATTAATAGCAATTACACTCATTTCTACTCCCTTTCAATCTCGAATTTCTGGCATACTGCCGGTGCCTTCCATAGTAAAGACTGATACAAAATACTTATTAAGCTCATCCGCTATTTCTTTGTCCCCCATTACTACCTCTCCAGCTTCATTTTCCAGTGGTCCGATATCCACTTTTGGTATCCTCTTTGATAATACTGGCTAGCTTCCCTTCATACTTTCTCTCTTCTCTCCTTATGGCTTTTTAGTTGCCTTCTGTTGATTTTTAAAAGCTTCCCAAACCTCTAACTTCACATAAATTTTTGCTATATTATATGCTCTCTCTTTTGCTTTTATGCTGTCTTTGATTTCCTGTGTCAGCCACAGTTATCACCTTCCTTTTAGAATACTTCTTCATCTTCGGGATATATCTATCCGGCGCCTCTTGCACCTTTGTCTCTCAAACTTCATCTAATTATCTCAATTAGAAAGGTTGTTTCTAGGAAAAAGTGATTAAGAAAAGAGATCATGGAAAATATTAAATCTGAGCTCAGAGCATTTAAAATAGCAATGGCTGGTAGTAGACAATTGATCTTGGAATTTGATGCTTTTAGTAGCGAGAGACTTGAATTGAATAAGTAGGAAGACATTTTTATTATGGTAGAAAACGGGAAGATTGGTGAAAACAGGGCAGTAAACATTGTCTATATGGAATTCAGTAAGGCATTTATCCAGGTCTCCTTTGTCAGGCTGGTCTGGAAAGTGAAGGTACATGAGATCCAAGGCCAGCTGGCTATTTGGATCCAAAATTGGTTTGGTGATAGGAGGTAGGGTGTAGTGATGGAAAAAATCTTTCCTAATTGAAAATTGGTGGGCATTGGTGCACTTTAAGAATCAGCGCTGGGACATTTATTATTTGTGATCTATATTAATGACTTGGATGTGAACACAGGAGGTCTGATTAATAAGTTTGGAAATGACATGAAAGCAGGTGGTGTTGGGGAGAGCAAGGAAGGTTGTCTGAGGCTACAGCATAAGATATATCATATGGAAAATAAGGCAAAATGTTGGCAAATGGAACTTGATCTCAACATATGTAAGGTGGCAACTGGAAATTTAAATATGGGTAGGACAAACCGAGTAAATGGAGGGGGGCACAGAGCCATGCAGGTAGATAGGCCGGTGAAGAAAGGCACATGTTGTTTGTTTGGCATCTTATATTGCAACTTTACAAAGCATTATTTCGACAGCATTTGGAGTATTGTGCATGATTCTGATCAGCACACTATCGGAAGGATATGGTTGAGAGTGTTCAGAGGATACTCCTCAGGATACTGTCAGATTGGAGAGCTTTAATAAAGGAGAGAGAGTGGAAAGGCTGGGTTTGGCAGCTATAGACTGCTGTGCCTGACTTCAGTGGAGAAGTTGTCGGAAAAGATTCTGAGGGACAGGATTCGTGTTCACTTGCAAAGGGAGGGACTGATTAGTAGGAGAAAGCACGGTTTTGTGTACGGGAGACCATGTCTCACAAATGTGATTGAATGTTCCCAACCAACACTTTATTCTTTTGTTTGATAGCACAGGCCAGCTTTGTTTTCAGACCTATGAGCGTTCTCAATGAGGTAGCCGTATGAAGTAAGTACAACATCCCCCATACCATTCCTGTGGAAAGAGATGGCTAAAATTAGCAAATGAACATAAGAAAATAGACTAGGAGTAAGACACTAGGCCCCTCTAGAGTAATGGAACAGGCCCAGAGGGCTGAATAGCCTAATTCTGCTCCTGTGTCTAATGGTCTACTATTCAAAACGATCATGGTTCCTCTTCTGTGCCAGTTCTCCATAGTCCTCAATTCATTCACCTTTCAAAAATCTATCTACTTCCTCTTTCAATATCTCCATTGATCTAGGCTCCATGAGCTTCTAGGGTAAAGAATTCCAGATATTCACCATCCTCCATGTGAAGAAGTTTATGGTCCTCTGATTTTAATAACTGCTCTCTAATCTTGTAACAATGTTTCCTTATTCAAGATTCTCTCTCTAGTGGAAACATCTTAGCATCTATCCTCTCATTCATGCTGAGGATATAATATAATTCTTTAAGATCCCTCATTCTTCTAAACTCTGAAGAATATAGATCTAATTTCCTTAGCCACTCGTGATAGGAAACCTTTCTTATCTCAACATTTAGTATAATGAATTTCTTTCGGACTGCCTTTTGTTTTTTGCACACTGATAGGATGCCCAAGTTGGTGTGGTCTTTCATTGGTCCTATTATATTTGTTATTCTATTATAGATTTATTGAGTATGCTCACAAAAAAGAACACATACTGTTGTTGCTTCTGTACCTCAATCATCTTCAGGTACAGAAGATGAATGTACCTTGTTTCTCCAGTTCAGTAACAATTTGCCTTTGGACACAATGGTTCTGTCCGTAACAGTGTCTAAGACACTATTGGATTAGGTTGTGAATAGCATCACTTATGGTTCATATATGTGTGCATTGAACATGTTGATATGTAGGCATGATCAAACATATGGTAGAATCTAAGAAAATTCTACCATTCAATCTATAAGAATCTTAGGGATTATTTTCTGCAATTCATGAGAAATGAAATATAATTTCTTGATTCTGCAAGTAAGTATTAATTATCTGGAATTATGAATCAACACAGACTTAATTTCTGACATTTCTGCTAAAAAGCGGAAAAGCTAAATGCAGCAGTGACCTTCACAGCGAGCAAGGTTGTTGTACTAACCATGAGGGGTTCCAGGAGGTCACCACAAAGAATATAGTGCAATGCCTGAATTGCATCTCAGTGAATTTGGATAGATTCCAGCTCAAGAGAAGGGTGTCACAGCTGACAGACAAACAGAACAAGGGCTTTTCTTAGATTGTTCAACTTCTTTCTGACGAGTTCATTTAACATCCATGATTCAAAGTAAATTTATTATCAATGTATGTGTGCAGTACACAACCCTCAGACTCATCTTCCCACAGGCAGCCACGAAACAAAGAAACGCCATGGAACCCATTCAAAGGAGGCATCAAACAAACACCCAATGCACAAAAGGACAAATCATGCAAACAGTAAAAAATGAGTGAAAAACACAGAATATAAAACATCACAGAGTCATTGGTACAGTCAAGCAATACTCATTTCAATTTTAGCATTGTGTCATTTTTTGACTGTAGGCCTCAGAGCGAGTCTGTCCACATCAAAATTTCACAAAATAGCAATAAAAATAGGAGTAACCAGAAACCAGAAACATCATTACATTAACCACAGAGCCCAATCCACAAACTGTGTCAATTAAACCTTGCCCAAGGCCCAAGACTCTGGCAGTATAGAGTGAGAAGGAGAGAGATCGGTCAAAAGGTTAATGGAAATTTATGTACAAATTAAATTCAGTACAACCACAAAATTTTGGAGCAGCATGAAAAAAATATAGGAAGCAGCCCCAGGCCTACCACTGGGAGACCACACATCAGATTAAGTCACTCAATTGACCCGTTCCCTAAATCTTGGAGATGGGTCTAAATATAATAACACCATAAGACCATAAGCTATAGGAGCAATATGAGGCCATTTGGCCCATTGATTCTGCTCTGCCATTTCCTCATGGCTGATCCAATTTTCCACTCAGCCCCAATCTCCTACCTTCTCCCCATATTCCTTCATGCCCGGACCAAGCAAGAATCTATCAATCACTACTTTAGCCTCCACAGCTGCCTGTGGCAAAGAATTCCACTAATTCACCACCCTCTGGCTAAAGAAATTCCTCCTCATCTTCGTTCTAAAAGGGCATCCTTCAATTCTGAGGCTGTGTCCTCTGGCGTCAGACTCTCCCATCCTAGGAAACATCCTCTCCACATCCACTCTATCAAGGCCTTTCACCATTCAATAGGCTTCAATTAAACACCCCTCATTCTTCAAAATTCTAGTGAATACAGGCCCAGAGTCATCAAACACTCTTCATATGACAGCTTAATCCTGAAACCATTTTCGTGCACCTCCTTTGAACCCTCTCCAATTTCAACACTTCCTTTTTTAGATAAGGGGCCCAAAACTGCTCACAATACTCCAAGTGAGGCCTCACCAGTGGTTTATGAACTCCCAGCAATACATCTTTGCTCTTATATTTTTGTCCTCTTGAAATGAATGCTAAATTGTATTTGCTTTCCTCACCACAAACTCAACCTGCGAATTAATCTCCAGGGAGTCCTTCACAGGCACTCCCAAGTTCCTTTGCGCCTCAGTTTTATGAATTTTCTCTCAATTTAGAAAATAGTTAATCCTGTTATTTCTTCTACCAGAGTGCATGATCATACACATCCCAACACTGTATTCCATCTGCCACTTTTTTATCCATTCTCCTAATTTATCTATCCTTCTGTAGCCTCTCTACATCCTCAAAACTACCTGTCCCTCCACCTATCTTCATATCATATGCAAACTCGTCTACAAAGCCATCAATTCCAACTTCCAAATCATTGACATATAATGTGAAAAGAATTGGTCCCAACACAGACCCCTGTGAAACATCACTAGGCACAAAATAATCTGCAGATGCTGTTGTCAAAGGAACACTCACAATGCACTGGAGGAACTCAGCAGGTCAGTCAGCATCAGTTGAAAAGATTAGTCAATGTTTCGGGCCGAAACCCTTCGTCAGGACTGTAGGAAGAACTTTGGGGAGGGTTTGAAGAATGCTGGTAGTTGAAAAAACAGTGATTTTAAAGACAAAGTGGTGGGGGAGGGGAAGCAGGGAGGTGATTGGCAGGAGAACAATGTGAAGTAGTAGAAGGAGGCGGAACTATGAGGGAGGTGATGTGAAATAGGGATAGAGGAAGGGAGGGGGAGGGAATTACCGGAAGTTGGAGAATTCTATGTTCATACCAAGGGGCTGGAGACTACCTAGACGGTATATGAGGTGTTGCTCCTTCAACCTGAGTTTAGCCTCATCATGGCAGTAGAGGAGGCCAGGTATGGACATATCTGAATGGGAATGGGAAGCAGAGTTGAAGTGGGTGGCTACCGGGAGATCCTGTCTGTTGTGGCGGACAGAGCGGAGGTGCTCGACGAAGCCGTCCCCCAATCTGCATCGGGTTTCACCGATGTAGAGGAGGACACACCGGGAGCACCGGATGAAATAGATGACCCCAACAGACTCACAAGTGAAGTGTTGCCTCACCTGGAAGGACTGTTTGGGGCCCTGAATGGTGGCAAGAGAGGAGGTGTAGGGACAGGTGTAGCACTTACGCTTACAGGGATAAGTGCCGGGTGGGAGATCCGTGGGGATGGACGTGCGGATAAGTGAGTCGCGGAGGGATAGATCCCTGCGGAATGTGGAGAGGGGTGGAGAGGGAAAGATGTGCTTAGTGGTGGGGTCCTGTTGAAGGTGGCGGAAGTTGCAGAGGATAATGTGCTGGATCCGGAGGCTGGTGGGGTGGTAGGTGAGGACAAGGGGAACTCTGTCCACTAAGCATCGGCAGCCAGCCAGAAAAGGCTTCCCCCATTCCCACTCCTTGCCTGTCAATCAGCCACTGCTTTATTCATGCTAGAATCTTTCCTGTAATACCATGAGCTTGTAGCTTGTTAGGCAGTCTCATGTGTGGCACCTTGTCAATGGTCTTCTGAAAATCCAAGTACACAACATCAACTGATTCTCTTTTGTCTTTCTTGCTTGTTATTTCTTCAAAGAATTCCAACAGATTTGTCAGGCAAGATTTTCCCTTGAGGAACTATTCCAGAATCTAGCTATTCTTGAAAGATCATTACTAATGCCTCCATGGTCTCTTCAGCCTATTTCAGAACTCTGGGATGAACACCAGCTGGTAACTTATATACCTTCAGACCTTTCCCAAGAACCTTCTCTCTAGTTATGGCAACTTCACAAACTTCATGTCCCCTGACACCAGGAACTTCCAAACATACTGTTAGTGTCTTTCACAGTGAAGACATTTATTCAAAATATTTATTCAGATCACCCTCCATTTCATTGTCCCCCATTACTACCTTTCTAGCACCATTTTCCAGTGGTCCAATATCCATTCTGCCTTTCTTTTATACCCTATATAGCTGAAGAAACTTTTGGTATCCTCTTTAATATTATCAGCTAGCTTACTTTTGTATTCCATCTTTGCTTCTTAATGATTTTTATAGTTGTCTTCTGTTGGCTTTTAAAAGCTTCCCAATCTCCTAACTTTCCACTAATCTTTGCTCTATTATATGCCCTCTCTTTGGCTTTTATGTTAGCTTTGACTTCCCTTGTTAGCCATGGTTGTGTCATTTTTCCTTTAGAATACTTCTTCTTCTTTGGAATATATATACCCTGTGCCTTCCAAATTGCTTACAGAAATTTCGCCATTGCTGCTTTGCTGTCATCCCTGCTAATGTTACTTTCCAATCGATGCTGGCCAACTCTTCTCTCATGACTCTGCAATTCCCTTTACTCACTGTAATATTGATACATCTGATGTTAGCTTCTCCTTCTCAAATTTCAGTGTGAATTTTATTATATTGTGATCACGTCCCCCAAAGGGTTCTTTTACCTTAAGCTCTCTAATCAATTCTGGTTCATTGCACAACACCCAACCCAGAATAGCTGATCCTCTCGTGGACTCAATCATGAGCTGCTCTAAAAGGAGATCTCGTAGGCACTCTGGAAATTCCCCCTCCTGTCATTTAACACCAACCTGAGTTTCCCAATCTACCTGCACATTGACGTCCCCTGTGACTATTATAGGAATGCCCTTTTGACATGTATTTTCTACCTCCCATTGTAATTTGTAGGCCAAATCCTTAACACTGTTTGGGAGTCTGTATACAGCCCCCATCAGGGTCTTTTTACCCTTGCAGTTCCTTAGCTCTATCCATAATGATTCAACATCTTCCAACCCTATACCACCATCACCTCTTTCTAATGATTTGATTTCATTTTTTGCCAGTAGATCAACGCCGCCCACTTTGCATTCCTGCCTGTCCTTTCGATATAATGTGTTTCCTTGGAGATTAAGCTCCCACCTATAATCTTTCAGCCCTGGTTCTGTGACACCTACATCATCATACCTGTCAAGCTGCAACACAGCTGCAAGTTCATCTACCTTAATCTGTATACTACGTGCATTCAGATACGCCTTCAATCCTGTATTCACCCTTCTCGATTTTGTCTGCCTTTTACATTGCAACTCACCCTGTTGACTGCAATTTTGCTCTGTCAATAGCCCCTCCTAACTACCCATTGCCTCAGTTTGTAAACCAGCTACCTCATCTTCAGCGCTATTATCCGCCTTTCCTACGATACTTCTTGTATTGAAATATAGGCAGCTCAGGACACAAGTCGCACCATGCTCAATTTTTTGATTTCTAAATTTGTCTGAGATCTTACCAACATCTGCCTCCACAATCTCTCCATTAACTGTTCCAGCACTATGGTTCCCATCCCCTGCAACTCTAGTTTAAACCCCACTGTGCAGCATTAACAAACCTGCCCGCTAGGATATTAGACACCCTCCAGTTCAGGTGTAAGCCATCCCTTCTGTACAGGTCCCACCTTCCCTGAAAGGGAGCCCAATGATCCAAAAATCTGTTACCCTCCCTCCTACACCAACTTCTTAGCTACGTATTAAATTGTATAATCTTCCTAGTTCATGGCATGGTTAGCAATCCTGAGATCACCACCCTAGAGGTCCTGCCTTTTAATTTAGCACCTAACTCCCTATGTAGAACCTTGTTACTTGTTCTACCCTTGTCATTGGTACCTACATGGACCATGACTTCTGGCTGTTCACCCTCCCACTTAAGAATGCTGAGGACTCAATCCGAGATGTCCCGGACCCTGGCACCCAGGAGGCAACATACCTTCTGGGAACCTTGTTCTTGCCCACAGAACCTCCGTTCCCCTAACTAACAGATTCCCTATTACCACAACTTCCATTTCTCCACTCCTCCCTTCCAAGTCACAGATGCAGAGTCGGAGAGACACAGCCACTGTGACTCTCCGCTGTAGGTCATCCACCTCCCCCACCCCAAAAGTATCTGAAGTAATATAGCTGTTGTTGAGGGGGATGTGCACAGGGGTACTCTGCACAGGCTCCTTAACCACTTTCCCCTTCCTGACTGTCACTCAGTTTCCTGTGTCCTGCACCTTGGGTGTAACTGCCTCGCTATATGCCCTATCTATCACCCATTCTCCCTCCTGAATGATCCAGTTATCCAGTTCCAGCTCCAACTCCTTAATACGGGTTGTTAGAAGCTGCAGCTGGATGAACTTCTTGCAGTTGTAGTCATCAGGGACACTGGAAGTCTCCCTGCTCTCCCACATCCCACAAGAGGAGCATTCCACTATCCTGCCTGGCATCTCTACTGTCCTAGCTGTGCAAATATAAAGAAGAGAAAGAAACAACTTGAGCTTTTCTTTCTTTGCTTTCTCTGACTGAAGCCTCTCCTTTCTGAATCCTTGAAGAGCTAAAGCCTCACGATCACCACTCTGACTATGTCCACTCAGACCACGGCTGCTGCACTTGCCCCTACCTTCCTTTGATTTGCTCTTACAAATCAATCACAGATGTTGATTGCTCACTGGGCAAAGCCCTATTATACTGCCATGGCCTACTGCTGCCTTTTATCCTCAGGCTGTGGACCTGATGGAGTCCCGTCCTCTCCAAACTTCCAATGTCCGGATTGGCTATTGGTCAATGTCTATTACACTGCCGCGACCTGCTGCTGCCTCTTCCCCTCGGATAGTGGACCTGATTGAAGTTCCCTCCTCTCCAAACTTCCGAAATCCAGATTGGCTGCTGGTCAAAGCTCTTTGCATTTTCAAGCTGGAAGTCAGAAGGAACATTTATCTTTACCTGTAGTTTTGTTCCACCAGTTCTTTCCAAACCCATTCCTATCCCAACCTTCATTATGAGAGCCATAGAGTCATTGAGTTATACAGTTCAGGAAAAGGACTTTCGGACCCACTTATCCATGCTGATCAAGTTGAGATGCTCACATTTGTCTGCACTTGGCCCATATCCCAGTCTAAACCTTTCTAATCCATGCAATTGTCCAAATGCATTTGTAAATGGTGTAATTGCACCTGCCTTTACTACTATTTCCAGCAGTCGCCTATTATTGCCAAGTTGCTCCCCTACTTTTAGCTCCTTATTTTCCTTCAACATCAGTACACTCAGTAACAAACTGTACCTTGTATATTTAGAATAGGAATCTATATATATTACAGCAACTCCATTTTCTTAAACCTTTACCAACTTCAGTTCAATTTCTACTGGGGTTGTTGTAAATTCCCAAGTAATATTCAATCATTTTGCAACATAGCACATATTTCTGTGTACCCAAAACAGTAGCCATGGATGAATGAACAGATTTGCAGTCCACAGAGAGCTAGATCAGTAGCATTTAAATTCAGTGATTCAAAACTCTACAAGAAGTCCAGGTACTAACTACAGAAGGCCATTTTGAGAGCCAAAAGGCAGAGACACATTTGGATGCACTTCAGCTGGGCAGGGTTTGCATGCCATTTCTTCCTAGAGGGCGAAACATTAACAGTATAACTGCAGAGATGCTTCAGTCCCTGATGAGTTCGACACCTTTTATGCTTACTTTGAAATGGAGAATAAAACTACACCTGCACAAATCCCCTCAATATCTGGTGACCCTGTGAAGTCTGTCTCAGAAGCCAACATCAGAACATTGTTCAAGAGGTTAAATCTTTGCAAGGCCCCAATGGTATACATGACAGGGTATTATAACCTATGCCATCCAACTAACTGGAGTGCTCAAGGATATCTTCAACCTTTCACTGCTGCAGCCGGATGTTCCCAAATGCTTTAAAAGAGCATCAATCACACCACTGCACAAGAAGAGCTGGGTGAGCTGCCTTGAAGACTATCACCCAGTTGCACTCACATCTACAATGAGGAAATATTTCAAGATGTTGGTAATAGCTAGAATTAACTCTTGCCTGTGCAAGGACCTGTACCTGCTACCATTTGCCTACTGCCACAATAGGTCTACAGCTGATGCATTCTCCCTGGCTCTCCACATGGACTACATGGACAACAGCAATACCTATGTCAGGCTGCTGGTTATCGATTACTGCTCTATGATCAGCACCATTATCTCTTCAGTAAGAATCATAACCTTCAAGACCCGGGTCTCTGTACCTTCTGCTGCAACTGGATCTGCGCCTTCCTCATTGGGATACCACAGTCAGTACAGATTGTAATAATATCTCTTCCTCACTGACAATCAGCACTGGCACACCCCCAAGGAGAGTGCTTAGCCCAACGCCCTACTCTTTCTACGTCCATGACTGCATGGCTAGACACAATTCAAACATCATCCATAAATTCACCAATAACACTACTGTTGATGGCAGAATCTGAGATGGCAACAAGGAGCTGAAAAGGGGTGAGATAGATTGGCTGGTTGAGTGGTGTTGCAACAACAACCTTGTGGTCAACATGTGTTATGCCTCAGTCTGATCACCAGGGGGCTCCAGTGTCCTCTAAGTTGTGACACTCCTCCTCCACTGATTATTAGTTGATTATTTTTGTCAACATCTCATTTTCGTTATCAGTGCATCTGTACCTTGGTTGTTTCTCCAATTAAGTTCCCTCTACGTTCTTGCCTTTTCTCAGTCTTAGCAATGTGTAGAGTGATTCTCAAGTCCTAGCTGTGTTGACTACAAACCAAGCCTGAAGTAAAGATTCTCTGTTCAACTCCATCCTTGTGTCTGGTCTCCTCTGCACTTGGGTATACTGTATGTCTCTCCTGGTAGTCCACGGAATAAAGATATTGACATTTTCCATTACTACCCCAGTTCAACCTTGCCTGGTAATCACTTCCAATAATTTGGTCTGCAATATGGAGCCAGCAGAGGATGAGCATCTTCGATCGGTACTGACCAGACAGGACGTCACAATGAGTGGAGATGAGCATGTGCTCAGCAGATCTTGACCAGCCTGCTGATGCTTACTGAGATCGTCTGGCTGAGCCAGCAAACCCTACTGCCATACCAACCCCTGAGTCATGAACCTGCCGGCACCTGAGCATTTTGATGGCAACCCAGAGACCTGCAGATGGTTTCTTACTCAGTGTTCTCCGACTATCAAGCTGCAAGCCACCAAGCTCCCTTCCAACTGCTGCAAAGTGACCTATATCATCTCATTCCTCTTTGACAATGCTCTCGGCTGGGCTACAACACTTTACCAAACAAACTCTCTAAGCTCATCAGGAAGATGAAGAAGGTGTTTGAGCAACTAGTCAGTGGGTGAGAGGCAGTCAACTGACTCCTCCATCTTTGTTAGGATACCCGTAACATGGCTCACTATGCAATCGAGCTATGCACCCTGGCGGTATAAAGTGGTTGGAATGCTGAAACCTTTATAGCCATGTTCTACCATTGGCTATCAGGTGAAATTAAAGATGAATTGGCAGTCAGAATTTCGGTTGAAGATCTAAAGACTTTCATTGATACCTTTATCCAGGTTTACAATTGCCTCTAGGAAAGGAAAAGAGAGTGCCCCAGTGAGTCCTCTAGAGTTGCCAACGTCCGAGCTTCTCCAGCCCCATCACCCTCAGTAGAGTAGTGTACACGTCCCAGCTCCCCTCAATTGATGCATCTGGGCAGAACTCAACTTTCTCCAGCTTAGCCAGACCAGACAACGAAAGGAAAATTCTACCTCTACGATGGTAATCTGGGCCATTTCTGTTCTGCCTGTCAGGAAGACATCCAGACCCATCCAGGGAATAGAGGTCTGTGATGGCTTCCACCACTCCTCCCAGGTCTGCTACATGCTGTCTATCTCCATCTCCTAGAGTGAACAGCAACATATCCTTGGAACATTCATGGATGCTAGGACAGCAGGCAACTTCATGGACCTTGGGTTAGCTAAACATCTCCCAGTTCCCCTAACCCATCTTGGTCAACAAGTCATGACCACGGCTCTGGACAGAAGACTTCTGGGCAGCAGAAGGATCATCCATTTCTCTGCTCTTATATAGAACAGCATTCCAAGATGATCCAGTCTCACCTTATTCATTCTTCTTAGTTCCTGTTGATCTCAGAACATTTCTGGTTAGACCTCCACAATCCACAAACTGACTGGTCCACTCCTCGGATGACCTCCGCTCTCTTGGGATGCCTACCCACCTCTCCTGGGCTGCCTCCTGCCTTTCCCAAGCTGTCCCAAGCTCCTCCCGAGTATGCAGACCTTCTAGAAATTTTTAGTAAGAACTACAACATTCCCATTTCATCGAACCTATTAATGCTCAATTAAATTGCTGCCAGAAACCTATCCGCCCCAAAGAAGACTCTACTTCAGAAAGAGTGGCCATGGATGAGTACATCCGAGATGCCCTAGTGCCCAGCTTTATCTACCCCTCCACATCCCTTGCTAGTG
Organism: Mobula hypostoma; assembly: GCF_963921235.1. Taxonomy (NCBI): domain Eukaryota; kingdom Metazoa; phylum Chordata; class Chondrichthyes; order Myliobatiformes; family Myliobatidae; genus Mobula; species Mobula hypostoma. The sequence continues at coordinate 38,484,047 of NC_086099.1, read as the reverse complement.
CACAATTCTTGGTGGCAAAGAAAGATGGTGGACTCTGACCAGATTATCAAGCCCTCACTAAGATCACAGTGTAGAACTGCTATCCCTTGCCACTGGTGATCATGGCCTTCAAGTTGCTGCAAGGGGCAACCCTCTTTACTAAACTGGACCTCCAATAAAGTATGCAATCTCATCCACATTAGGGAGATGATGAATGGAATGGCCACTATGAATATCTCATGATGCCATTCAGTTTAATCAGTGCCCTGTCTGTCTTCAGGCCTTTATCAATGACATTCTCTGTGAACTGCTAATCACATTATCTTCATGCACCTGGATGATATACTGATCCTACCATGAATATGTCCAACATGTTCAACATCTTCAATATTTTCTCCAGAACCAACTATTCGTCAAACTGGTGAAGAGAGAGTTCCATGTCTCCCACAGTCTTTTTCCTTGGGTTTACTAAGGGAATCTGCAGAAGGACCCAGCAAGACTCAGGCCATCAGGGTTTGGCTGCGACTTCCAGGATCAAGCAGCTCCAGCCAGTTTCTGAGGTCAGCTAAATTTTACGAGTGATTCATCTGTAACTTCAGTTCCATCGCAGCACCCCTTACTGCTCTGACTAGGGGAACCTCCAGCCCTTTTCGCTGGACTCCAGAAACGGAGGTAGCTTTCTAGGAAATGAAACATTGCATCATATTGGCTTCTGTCTTTGCTCTCTCTGACCCAGAGCTACCAGTCAATGTTGAAGAAGTCGGCTTAGAAATTAGGGTTGGGGCTGTTCTCTTGCAACAACCCATCTGACCAGAAACTCCTTCCCTGTGCTTTTGTCTCCTGGCTTTTCTCTCCTGCAGAGAAGAATGATGACCAAGGGAATAGAGAGCTGTTGGTAACTAAAGTAGCCCAGGAGAGGTGGAGACGTTGGCTGAAGTGGGCCCAAAATCCACTTGTGCTCTGAACAGACCATAAAAACCTAGCCTATCTTCAAGAGGAGAAGAATTAAGTTCCTGCCAGGCTCGGTAGTCTGGCTTTTTTAACTGTTTTGACGTATTCATTACCTTCCATCCAGCTATGAAACATCAGAAACCAGATGTTATTCCAGGCAGTTTGAACAGCCAGAGCTCATCATTGTCCCAGAGCCCATCCTCCAAACAGGACAGCACGGCAGAAGAAGGAAGGCCCAGGGGACAGCCCACCAGGTTGCTTTTTCATCCTTAACTGTGTCCATTCAGATGTGTAATCGTTGGGACACACATCAGGTATCATGTCTGGGAAACGCACGAGCAGTGTAGTTCATCAAGAGGTGGTTCTGATGGCTGGGCATGGATGGAGAAGTTCAATAATACATGGTGGCCTGTCACATCTGTGCACAGAACAAGAAACACAGATTACATCCACAGGGGCTGCTACACCCACTGCCCATTCCTTCCCATCCATGGATTTTATTACAGGTCCACCAGCTTTGCGAGGCAATAGCTGTAAGCAGAGAGCACAATGTGGCAAGCAGCATGCACTAACTACTGCACTACTGCACTAGGCACTTCATACACACCCTGTGAGCTAATACTCCCACCCACACACACACCCACTCCGTACAGAGCGGGTCCTGGAGCTACAGTATGCAGACAACTCTGCTCTTGTGGCCCATACTCCGGAGGATCTTCAGACTGTCCTTGCTGTGGCGGTGAGAACGTACAGCAGGATGGGGCTGACTGTCAATACCACCAAGACAGAAGTGGTTTGCTAATGGAGTACCAGTGTCCCACCCACTCTACCTGCCTTCGCTGTGGGTGATGAAAAGTTGTCAGTAGCGCCATGTTTCAAATATCTGGGGAGCATTCTCTCTGAGGATAGCGGCATTGACAACAACGTCCAGAGCCACATTAAACAGGCATCAGCTGCCTTTGGGAGACTTCAGCGTAGAGTCTTTCAGAACAGGAGCCTTCGTCCCTCCACAAAGGTCACCGTATACCAAGCGGTCTGTGTCACCATCCTCCTTTATAGCTGTGAAGCTTGGGTAACCTACAGCTGACACATCAAGTCCTTGGAGTGCTTCTACATAAGCTGCCTCCAGCGCATCCTGGGAATCACCTGGCGTGAGCAGGTGCCTCACACTGAAATACTTGTAAAGACCAACTGCAGAAGTATTGAGGCCATGATCACCCAGTGTCAGCTGCAGTGGCTGGGGCACGTGATAAGGATGCCCCCATGTCGGCTACCCTGCAGAGTGTTATACGGCCAGCTACATCATGGTCGACGCTCAGCTGGAAGGTCGAAGAAGCGCTGTAAGGATCAGATGAAGAATGCTTTAAGGAAGTGCAAGATCAGACCTGAGGACCTGGAGGATGTTGCTGCTGACCGTACCACTTGGTAACAGCTGTGTAGGGATGGGGGTCATATTCTGGAGATGGAAAGAACAACCAGAAGACAGCAGAAGAGAGCTAGGAGAAATGCAGCCGTGGTTGCCACCACTACTACATATACATGTCCCACCTGCAACAGAGCTTGTGGGTCCAGGATAGGACTGTATAGTCATCAAAGATCTCACCGTTACAGGAGTGGACGTCGTCATCAGATTTCGATGGACAACCGAAGAAGAGAGGTGGACCAGTTCTCCAAGGCATGCCACTTTGTGTCCTTACCAGGCTTCCAGTTTGGGAGACAACCAAGCTTATGCTGCAGTGCATGTTTGGAGTGCACAGTTTTCCATGGGAATGTTGTTTCTAACCAATGCCCTCAGTTTACCTTCTGGTTCCAGAAGGCCTTCCATCGGTTCATTGGAGCTATGGTCAGCCTCTCATCAGGATTCTACCTCCAGTCCTATGGGAAGACAGCACCAACCATTCTGGACATGGCAAAGACCCTGAGGTGCCTTGTGTCGGGCTACCCATTCATAGTCATAGTCATACTTTATTAATCCCGGGGGAAATTGGTTTTCGTTACAGTTGCACCATAAATAATAAATAGTAATAGAAACATAAATAGTTAGATAGTAATATATAAATTATGCTAGTAAAATATGAAATAAGTCCAGGACCAGCCTATCGGCTCAGGGTGTCTGACCCTCCAAGGGAGGAGTTGTAAAGTTTGATGGCCACAGGCAGGAATGACTTCCTATGACGCTCTGTGTTGCATCTCGGTGGAATGAGTCTCTGGCTGAATGTACTCCTGTGCCCAACCAGTACATTATGTAGTGGATGGGAGACATTGTCCAATATGACATGCAACTTGGAGAGCATCCTCTTTTCAGACACCACCGTGAGAGAGTCCAGTTCCATCCCCACAACATCACTGACCTTACGAATGAGTTTGTTGATTCTGTTGGTGTCTGCTACCCTCAGCCTGCTGCCCCAGCACACAACAGCAAACATGATAGCACTGGCCACCACAGACTCGTAGGACATCCTCAGCATCATCCGGCAGATGTTAAAGGACCTCAGTCTCCACAGAAAATAGAGATGGCTCTGACCCACTGGGAGTGATCATCTGCTCTGGGCAGAGTTTGCTCATAATGCCCCACACCACTCTTGATGGATATGTCTCCCTTTGAGCGCCAGTTTGGTTATCCACCCCTTCTGTTTCCTGAGCAGGAGTCAAAGGTGGGAATCCCTTCTGCTGAACAGCTGAAAGTGGAAAAAAGCTAAAAAAATAGCTTGGGCAGCCATGCTGAAAGCCTTTGCAACAACAGTGGCATGCCACCATCGAAGGTGCTGGGGCCTTGCTTCTGTCCTTCTCAAAGGGTCTGGCTCTCCACCAACGACCTCCCTCTGTGGATTGAGTCTCCAGAACTGGTGTTATGTTCAAGGTTTTCCATCAGGTCAGCTAGTCACTTACCATCTCCAGTTACCACATACCATGCACATAAATCCCAGCTTCCATGTCTCCTATCTGAAGCCCCTTTTGTGCAGTCCGCTGGAGCCAGGCCCGAGACTGCCCCTGGCTGCTCACTTCATCAATGGTCTGGCAGCATACACTGTCCGTCAGCTTCTGAAATCCCATCTGGTTCATGGCCATCTCCAGTAATGGTGGACTGGCAGGGTTACGGCCCAGAGAAAAGGTCGAATGTTCCCTCCTGTGATATCCTGAACCTGGACCTGATCAGAGATTTCCAGTATCACCACTCAAATCACACTAGGCAATCAACTGCCAACTGTAGGGGTGGGAGGTTCTGTTATGTTTTAGTCTCATCACCAAGACGCTCCTCCTGCCCTGATTATAAGTTAATTGTTTGTTTTAGTTGTTAGTAGCCCTCTGCCTCGTTTTGTTTCTCGATTTAATTTCCAGCTGTTTTGATTGTCTTTGCTTAGTCTTGAGTTTACCTACCCTGTATGTAGTGATTCTTGAGTTCTAGCCTGTGCTCGCTACAGACAAAACCTCAAGTAAAGATGCTTCGTTCAACTCCGTCCTCGTCTCTGGTCTCCTCCACACTTTGGTCCACCTGATCTACATCTCTCCTGCTTGCCCACGGATTAAAGGTATGGAACATCCCCAGGCAGTTCAAGCCAGCCTGGCAATGTCAGTAAGACAAAGGAATTGATTGTAAACTTCAGGAAGGGGAAGGCAGGAGAATACATATTAGTCCTTATTGAGGGATCGGTGGCGGAAAGGGTGATCAGTTCAAGTTCCTCGTTGCCAACATCTCAGAGGATCTAACCTGAGCTCGATATGTTGATTCAAAGGCATGCCAGGACTATACTTCATGAAGATTTTGTGGAGACATAGTATGTCACCAAAGAATATCAGTTTTTTGTGGATGTACCACGGAGAGGATTCTGATTGCTTGCATCACCATCTGGTATGGAGGTACAAATTACACAGGATGGCGAGAGGCTTCAGAGGGTAATAGACTCAGCCAGTTCCATCATGGGCACAAAACACCCAGCACTGAGGATATCTTCCTAAGGCAGCTACCTCAAGTAGACAGTATACATCATTAATGATCTCCACCATCTGGGACATGCCCTCTACTGGTTACAACCATCAGGGAAGCAGTACAGGATCCTGGAGACACTTTAGGAACAGCTTGCTTCCCTCTGCCATCAGATTTCGGAACAGTCCATGTTATTCCTCTTTTGCACAATTTATTCATTTATTTATTTTTATTGTACTGTTGCCACGAAACAACAAATTTCATGACTTATGTCAGTGACAATAAATCTGAATCTGATTGGTGGTCTGTAGATTACATGATTGATCCTTCATTATATTTTATTTCTATTCATATATAGTCTATCCTTATTTTCTGATAGCAAGAAACATCATTACATTCATTGTCATCCTAATGCCTCAATTCGACCTCTCCTTTCCATTTCTGTGTTTTGAAATATTGTATACCTTGCAAAACCCAGTTCTCCTTTTCCCTCTTGACTTCTCTCAGTAATCTCTATATGATATGGCTTCCTCCCAACTCTTGATTGCTTCCTTTGTATATAGGCTTTTGGTACTTTAAATTAATCCCTGCCCTCTTCTTACTAGTGGAAAGTATTTACCACATCCCTATTTATCCTTTCCATTAGCATCCTATCCCGTTTCACAAGGAGTTTTCTTATCGATATCTGGGGATTGGAAGTTGATTAGCTGGTGCAAGTCTGGAGATGGACTAATGGAAGAAAGGGTGGTGGATAGTTCAGTTTCTCCTTGGATATGGGTTCCTAAGGAGAAAAAGAAATGAATCAATTTAAATTCAAGCAGATTTCTCTTCCTCCCTCCAGCAGGAGACCCACTTTAGATTGCACCATTGAAGGGCAAATCCCACTGTCTCAATGTGCCCATAAAGAGGTGCGCTTTTGAATCATATGAAAGTAATTCATCAAATACCATTCCAAAGGACAGTTGGAAATGGAAATCATGTCAGCAGATATAAAAACAGAAAATACTGGAAACGCGCACAGGTTAGGTACTGTATATGTTGATGAGAAGCAGGTTTAATGTTTCTTCATCAGATCTGGGAAAGAAAGAAGTGAGTCTTAAGTTACAGAGAACATGGAAGAGGATGATAGGATAAAAGGAATACCTCTCAGAGGGTGAGACCAAAATCACTGAGATGAATTGAGGAGATTGTCTGACCAATGGGTTAATGGCAGCTGGGAGGCAGAGAGAAACAGAAAAGAACAATTAGACAATTAGAGTGAAAGTGCAAACAAAGCAATGTAAAAATGATTAGAACATGCACAACAAGTCATAGTCATAGTCATACTTTATTGATCCTGGGGGAAATTGTTTTTTGTTACAGTTGCACCATAAATAATAAATAGTAATAGAACCAAGTCCCACAAATTTTATAAACTAGAACAATTAAGTGGAAATGTGAGGCTCATAGCTTCATTTGGTAATAATACATTTGAAAAAAAAATTGCACAACGTAATCCTAAACTTAAAAAGTACAGAGCAATGCCACAGTAACCTAGCAAGAAATAGTCTGATCCTAGAAGGACATCATGAGTTCAGGACTCGATCTTTCAAAGAGGAATCCCTCTAATATCTTTCCTAAGCTCTTTACCAGTCTTGCTGTTATTTTTCTTCAATATTTTTATCCAACTCCCCCTTGAAGATAATGCTGAACATTCATTGACAATTCATCAACATTTCAAGCAGTGTGTTTGAAAACCCACCGAGCCATTGTGTACAATTATCTCCTTCAACTTGTTTCCATTCCTTCTACCAAACCCTATAAACCAATACTCAATGGCCATTGATACTTCAGACTTAAAAATAATAGATTATTCCAGGTTTTTTTTGTTTCAGTCATTTTGATCATATATAGCCTTTTCTGCTCTCAGAAAAAGTCGCTATTCAACATATCTCCAGGTGCTCTAATCTCTGAAACCATTTGTCTTATGTCTTCACTCCTTTTGTAAAGTGTGATGTCCAAAACTGAGCATCACTTTGAGTAAGGTAAAAACTATAATTGATTTTATCAATAGTGTTAATCAGTCCATACCATTTGTAGCTTAAAATGGGCATCATAATAAGTTCCATAATACTCAGATATCTACTGAATAAAGCTTGAAAATCTAAACTTTCCGTCAATGCAAATGTTAGGAAATAGATCTCCTTGTAAATTTACTTCAAGTACCTTTAAAGGGTCTTACTCACAATATTTCCTCTAAGCAGCTGATTTGTTAGTTGAAGCAAAGTGGGGGCAGTGCAATAATCAGCGAGGGAAATTAGGAATCCAAAATATTTATAGCCATACTGATTTATCCATCACGGAGAGGCAGGTCTTTATCTGCCTGTTATTTTGTAAATTTTATGTTGCCTTTATAGGGATGTATCTCTATATTGCCAACTGGAAAAAAAGAATAGTGATGCAAGAATATGGGACATTTGTCACTAAGAGTCCAATTATATAATGTGGGTGTTTAACTCCTACATATAACAGCCCTCTCTGCTTAGGTATTGATTTTGAAGTATTAGTTTAGAAGGACCTTGGAACCTGGCTCACCAGGAAAGCTACTATTGTGCAGACTATAAGACAATTAAGCAGACATCTTTTATGATAAGATGGACCCTTGACCTCCCATCCTAACTCGTTATAACCTTGCACCTTTTGTCTGCCTGCACTGCGTTTTCTCTAAACCGTAACAGTATATTGTTTTTCCCTTGTACTACCTCAATGTATTGATGTGGAGATATGGTCGGTATGAATAGCATGCAAGAGAAAGTTTCTTCACTATATCTTGGTGCAGGTAACAATAATAAACTAATTTACCAATTTAAACCAGTCAGGCTGGAACTGTCTTAGCCTGATGCAGTGTTTGGAACATAGCTGATAGGTTTTGATATTGGTTACTTTGGCTCAGTGGGATTCATCTGATGCTTGATCCATTTAATATGCATTTCACAAGACAATCAAAAATTCTGTTCATTGAATAATATGTCAGCCAGAAATCAATAGGTTTCTTAATGGGCATGAAAGAAGCAGGTGGATTTTTTGTGATCTTCAGACTGCCAGCATTATCATCTTTACCGATCCAGCCCACAAGTTACCAAATGTACTATGTTTAATTTCATTATATTTTCCAGAGTTGGCATGGATCCTATATTAAAGTTAAAGTGGACACACAGGCAAACCGTTGCGGAAATCCAGTTCTAAAGATGTCAGATTCCACTTCAGGTATTCATTGAATTAAACATCTAATTAAGTAAGCAATTTTATTCTTGGCATCTTGCTCGCTCCCTCCTTGGGGGAGTGGCTGCTATTTCCTCAGAGTATTTTTCTCTTTATTGGTCCTTTCTGCTACGTAGAATACAGAACAGGAAAGCACAGAAACAGAACACATGGCCCACCATGTCTGCACCGAACATAATGCTATATTTCAATAATTCTCTTCTGCCAGTGCATGATCTATATTATGCATGTCTGAAAACCTCAAACAAAACTTTGGTATGTGCTTCCACCACTACTCTTAGTAGCCTGCTGCAGCAACCTACCATTCTCTGTGCAAAAGACAACTTGACGTATGGTCTCAGCCTGAAACGTCGACTGTACCTCTTCCTATAGATGCTGCCTAGCCTGCTGTGTTCACCAGCATCTTTTGTGTGTGTTGCCCTGCATGTTTCCTTTAAATGTTGTCCCACACTCTTCAAAACTCTATCATCTAGTACTTGACATTTCTATTCTGGAAAAAATAATTCTGACTCTCTACCCTGTCTATGCCTTTCATAAGAAAAAGGGAAAAAAAAGAACAAAAATCAAAAAAGGGAGGGTATTGATAGCAACGGAGAAAACAGACTTATAGAATAAGAGTCTAAAGAAATTATTAACCTTCAAGTGAGAGGAAACCCTATTAAAATGAGTTAAAATTTCAATACAGCTATCCACACAGTATCCGTTCTAAATCTGGGGTCTGGAGGCATCATTAATCGGGAAGAAAACAAATAATATAGAGGTTACTGAGATAAAGTTTGGGGCTGAGAGGGAAAATGGATCAGCCATGATGAAATGGCAGAGCAGACTCGATGGGCCAAATGGCCTAATTCTGCTCCTATATCTTATGGTCTAAGTCAAATGAGGCAAAAAAAAAACTGAGTTGCGAAGTACAAAATATTTAGAAACCAAAAAACAAGGAAAGGTGAAGTGGAATGGAGGCATTAGAGATGACAATGAATATGAAAATGAATTTTGCTATCATAAAACAAGAATAGTATATGAATAGAAATAAAAAATAATAAAGGATCAATCACAATACAGATGTAACCTACAGACGACGTTAGAATCAGATTCAAGTTTATTTTCATTGACATAAGTCAGGAAATTAGTTGTTTTGTGGCAGCAGTGCAGTAAAGGCATAACAAGTTCAAGTTTAGTTATCATTCAACCATACATAAATACTCATGAATAGTCAAATGAAACAACATTACTCCAGGGACAAGCTGCAAAGCACATCACCAACAGTCATACACTGCACAAGGTAGGTATAGCACATATAAGATAGCAGCAGAATACAGTCACACAAAAAAATAGTCCAAGTCCCTGGCTCCATGAATATTGCAGCCGTCTGCAGTCGAACACAATAATGTTTGTCTTCTGTTGAGTGAACTCTGGGGGCAGCACTAATTCCAGTAGGGACATCCTGCGACACCATCTCCAGCACTTCAGTGGGGCACCCGACTCTGCTGGCTCCCCCTGGGTGACTTCAAACAAGAGACACCATGGCTTGACACCTCGCTTGGACCGGGGCCACGCAGCTCCCCACCATTTGTCAATGCAGCATTCCACCCCAATGTCCAAAAGGGCAAGACTGCACATCTCCTTCACGCACTGATGCCCCTCTGCAGCAGGCAGCAGCACAGTCTGCACTAAGTCCAATTCTTTCAGTTTCTCTGCCAACGCGCAACCGGGGTAGACCTAGAGTTCTTAATGTCCATCAACGTATTACAATCATAAAAAGTACATTTAAAAAAAGACAGTAACACCTTTGGTTGATCCCATAGAAGCCACTGTGTCCGAGCATGCCTCCATCTTACTGGAAGTCGAACAAGTTACTTACTCTAAGTTACAATAAAAACAAATGAATGAATAAATGGTGCAAAAAAGGAATAGCAAGGTGGTGTTCCAGGACTGTTCACAAATCTGATGGCAGAAGAGAACAAGCTATTCCTAAAGGGTTTTCAGGGTCCCGCACTGCCCCCTTGATGGTAATAATTAGAAGAGGTATATCCTGGATGGTGAAGGTCACAAATGATGGATGTAGTTCAAAGATGTCCTCGGTGGTAGGTGGTGTGCACCCATGACGGAACTGGCTGAGTCTACTGACATCCTCTGAAGTCTCTGACGTTCATCTACATTTGTACCTCTATACCAGGCGGTGATGCAACTACAGTACATCTGTAGAAATTTGAGAGTCCTTGGTGATATACCAAATCTCCTCAAACTCTTAATGAAGTAGAGTCCTGGCATGCCCTGGTCATGATTGCATCAACATATTGAGAACAGGGTAGATCCTCTGAGATGTTGACACCCAGGAACTTGAACCTGCTCACCTTTTCCACCGCTGACCCCGCATGAGGACTAGTTTGTGTTTCCCCCATCTTCCCCTTCCTGAAGTCTACAATCAATTCCTTTGTCTTGCTAACATTGTAACGGAAGTGGCTGCCAGACTGGCATGAACCGGGGTTGTTACCGTATCACAGCAATTTGCATAACAGTATTCTAGTTTAGGGGGCATCACAGTTTGGAGTTCAATCTCAGCATCCTCTATAAGGTCTAAATGTCCTCCCCATGGACGTTCTGTGGGTGCTCCGGTTTCGTCCCAGAGATGTGGTGTTTAGTAGCTTAACTGATCATAGTAAATTGTCCCATGATTAGGTTGGGGTTAAATCGAAGGAGTGGTGGGATGGGGTGACATGAAGGGTGAGAAGGGCTTTTTCTATGCTGTATCTCTAAATATTAAAAACCTTCATCAGATCTCCCCCAAACCTCCAGTGTTCGAGACCAAGCAACCCAAGTTTGTCCAACCTTTACCTACAGCGCATATTCTTTAATCCTCGAACTGCCCTAGTAAGCCTCTTCTGCACACTTTCTGAAGCTTTGATATTTGTCTTTTAATGGGCTATGGACCTGGACCCCAAGTTTGCTCTAACATCAATAACTGTTAAGCATCCTGCCATCTTCTGTATTCTTCCCCCTTATATTTGACCTCTCAAGTGCAATACCTCATACTTCCTCAGACAATTTTTTCCAAGCATTAAAATTCTCTTTTACTCACACTGCTACCCCCTATGTAGTTTTTGTACTCCTTTTGTAGCAATCTCCTTGGCCATGGTATGTAGTATTTTCCAATACGTTCTGTGGCATATTAAATCAAACTAAATAGAGCAGGCTGAAAGTACACAAAGAACTAAAGGGAAGTTTACAACTTTTGATATTGCTTGTTCAGAATCAGGTTTGTTATCACAGACATATGTTAAGCAGTTTTTTTTTCCCTGGCTCCACTAGAGTGCAAGACAAAAAAATTACTATAAGTTCTCAAAAAATAAGGAGATACAGGAGTCTGGAGACTGACACTTTAATGCTTTAAGAAAGCTTCTTCCCCTCTTCCGTTAGATTGCTGAACGGTCCATGAACCCATGAATACTACCTCAACGATCCTGTGCATTGAAGGCTCTGTACCAGGCTGCATTTCATCCAGTCAGAAAGCTCTGCATAACACATCCACAGAAAACTGTAAGCTGGTAGATAAATAAATGCCTTTATAGAACAAAAAGACAGAAAAAAAAGAAAAACTACAAAGTTCAAATGTTAATGCCTATCAAGGCTATTTAAGAATGTACCAAAACAAGATATATACACCAGGAAAATTAATAAATATCAGTTAAAGGATATTAAATGAAGTTGCCTCGTATTTTATTGTATATGTGAAATGAGAAGTCAAAGTATTTCTTACTGATATTGATTTCCATTTGAAATACAAGGACATCATTTCCACCTGCCAAGCCTCTGCTGGCTCAGAAAACAATCCATAAGAGCATAAGACATAAAAGCAGAATTAGGCCATTCAACCCATCAAGTATATTCCTCCATTCCATCATGACTGATCCTGGATCCCACTCAAACCCATACACCTGCCTTCTTGCCATGTCCTGACCAACCAGGAAACTATCAACTTCCGCCTTAAATATACCCACGGACTTGGCCTCCACTGCAGTTGGCGGCAGAGTATTCCACAGGTTTACTACTCTCTGGTTAAAAAAAATTACTCCTTACCTCCGTTCTAAAGGGTCACCCCTCAATTTTGAGGCTGTGCCCTCTAGTTCTGGATACCCCCACCTCTACCCTATCTAGTCCTTTTAACAGTCAGTAGGTTTCAATGTGATCCTCACGTATTCTTCTAAATTCCAGCGAGTACAGGCTCAAAGCTGCCAAACGATTCTGATATGTTAACCCCTTCATTCCCAGAATCATCCTCATGAACCTCCTCTGGACTCTCTCCAATGACAACACATCTTGTCTGAGATTTGGGGTCCAAAACTGTTGGCAATACTCCAAGTGCGGCCTGACTAGTGTCTTATAAAGGCACAGCATTATCTCCTTGCTTTTATATTATATTCCCCTTGAAATAAATGCCAACATTGTATTTACCTTCTTTACCACAGACTCAGCCTGTAAATTAACCTTCTGGAAGTCTTGCACAAGGATTTCCAAGTCCCTCTGCACCTCTGATGTTTGAACTTTCTCCCCATTTAGATAGTAGTCCACACTATTGTTCCTTTTACCAAAATGCATTATCAAACATTTCCCAACACTGTATTCCATCTGCCATTTTTTTGCTCATTCTGTTTCCCCATTAAACATTCTACTATCAACTTCCACATCTGTGGAATGTGGGAAAAACTAGACCAATCCAGGGAAAATCTATGCAGTCAGAGGGTGAATTCACAGTCTGAACTGAAGGATAGGGCTGAACACCAGTTGCAGGAGAAGCAAGGCAAGACCTCCACCAGCTGCACAACTGTGCCACCCAATGTCCTTCTCATGGACACTCACAACACGCTGGAGGAACTCAGCAGGTCGGGCAGCATCCGTGGAAAAGATCGGTCGACGTTTCGGGCCGGAACTCTGATGAAGGGTTCTGGCCTGAAACGTCAACCGATCTTTTCCACGGATGCTGCCCGACCTGCTGAGTTCCTCCAGTGTGTTGTGAGTGTTGCTTTGACCCCAGCATCTGTAGATTATTTTGTGTTTTTGTCCTTCTCATGGATACGTCTGTCCTGTTATCACACTGAACTACCTGACTCTGACTTCTGAACATGCTCCAAATGCCCCCCATCCCTAGTGCACCCCATTCTCTTTCTCACCAGAAGAAATAGTTTATCCTTTTCTAATCCAATGAATCCTGTTTTCTAGTAACTAAACACTGTAATTCAATTAAAAGAAATCTTGAACATTAAGAATGAATAACCATTGCTACAATTGTAGAATCCATGTGAAGATATTCAAGGTGTAAATTACAGACTTTTGCATCTGAAGGAGTGAAGCAGCTCCAAACAATTAAGCTAACAGCAACTATACGTCACCACCCCTGTTTGCAACATCAATCCATCCTTAATGAATTGCAATTGAAAGCAATTTCATTTACACTATGGAATCCAGAAACTGATCCTTCAAAAAAGGTGTATGTAAAAAAATCAGGCGCAGATCTTCCACCAATGTCCTGCAGTTGGACCATTGCAAGGGTATTTTATTCAAACTGAGAATACACTTCATTTTTCATTACAAAATTGGCGATGTAAGCTGTGAGGTGAACATATATTTCTTGCAAATATTGAACATGCTACCCTTATTAAGCATTTTAAGCTAATGCAAAGAAATTTAAACATGCAAAAACATTGTATATTTAATACACTTTAAGTATTGTTTTCTCTGTAACATCTGAGAATTATGTGATGGATTTTCTGCATATGACATTATCAATTGTTTAAAAATAGTTCTGACCTCCTGATAAACCTCTGAAAGTAATCTACCGCTGCTCTATACAACACATGTGTGGTATAAACACAGCTGGTTCTTGTTCAACACACGTGTGATCACTCAGATAATTGCTGTAATTCCCCTCCCTGAAGATTTTACAATTGTCACCGTGGTTTAAATATCCGAGTGAGAGGTGTTAAATGACAAAGCAGTTGTATCTGATTAACCATGTCTCATTGAGTAAATTCATATTAACATTAACGTGTTTCAAACCCGTCATGGGTTTGGAGACTAGTTGTATGTTTGTTCACAAATTTTATTATTTTCATTTCGATATATCACTGTTGTTATCCACTCTGATGACAATGCAAATTAAATATTTATATAAGATTGATATCATAGATGAGAAATTATATCAGCTGAATTTGATGCAAGTGTCTCAGGAATCTAAATTTAGCACAATTAACACTTCTTTTTCTGGTTAAGCAGAGATGAGTTAATGCTGGTGGTACATGCATGCCTGTCACTGTTTTTTCCACCATTAGCAGTGGTCTATAGATTAGAATTCTCTAACAATGAGCAGCTAGTTGTCTGCCAGAGTTTTAGTTTGAATGAATTTCTCTGCTGATGGCAAGAAACAGATAGCAATTCAAAACAATGAACACCAGTTTCTAGTTATTCTGTATTGTGTTCTATCCCTTCTTTAATCTCGAACCAGACTTGGATCTCTCATGCCAAAATGTCCTATGAACCAGTTCAATTCATATTGAGTGCATCAGTGAAAGTTTTTTTTTACACTCACCCACCTATGTCCAGATGGAGAGATACTGATCTAATTTCTGACAGGCAGCTGAAAATGCCACTGAGATAAAAAGTACAGATGCACAGTAGAGAGCACCTTAACAAGCTGCATCACTGCGTGGTATGGAAACTGCACTGTGGCAGACAGGAAAGTTCTTCAGTGGGTAGTCAAAATTGGCCAAACACTTTACTGGCACCAGCCTACCCACCTTCAAGGACATATATATAGAAAGGTTCCAGAAGGGGACTAATAACATCATAAAAGATCCCACCCACCCTACCCTGCTCATGATATGTTTGTCCCACTCCCATCAGGCGTCCACACCAGGACCACCAGACTGAAAAACAATTACTTTCACAAAACAGTCAGGCTGATTGACATTTCCAGCCACTAACCTATCCCTCTCCAGCACCAACCACTACTACTTTATCAATTACTGTCAGTTATTTTATGTTCAGATATTCTTGTGCCTACAGTGACTTTATGGATATACAATCAATCTATGTATATAAGCGATCCTATCTATTTTATTTTATTGTTTTTTAATTCATGTATTCTTTACCTTATTCGTGTTTTTTTGTGCTGCATCAGAGCTGGAGTAACAAATATTTCATTCTCCTATACACTTGTGCGCTGGAAATGACATTAAATAATCTTGAATCCTAAAGGCATTATGGAAAGCTATGACTTAAGACACAAGAACATAAGACCATTAACACATAGGAGCAGAATTAGGCCATTCAGCCCATCGAGTCTGCTCCGCCATTCCATCATGGCTGATCCCAGATCCCATTCAACCCTATACACCTGCTGTCTTACCATACCCCTTGATGCCCTGACCTATCTTATCAACTTCTAATTTGTATATACCCACAGACTTGGCCTCCACCGCAGTGTGTGGCAGAGCATTCCACAGATTCACCACTCTTTGCTAAAAAAAAATTCATTCTTACTTCTGTTCTAAAAGGTCGCCCCTCAGTTTTGACCCTCTGCCCTCTAGTTCTGGATACCTCCACTAGAGGAAACATCCTCTCCACATCCATTTTATCTAATGCTTTCAACATTTGGTAGGTTTCGGTGAGATCCCACACAGTCTTCTAAATTTCAGTGAGTACAGGCCCAAAGCTGCCAAATGCTCATTTGTTAACCCCTTCATTTCCAGAATCATCCTCGTGAACCTCCTCTTGACTCTCTCCAATGAGAACACATCCTTTCTGAGATAAGCGGCCCCAAACTGTTGACAATACTCCAAGTGCAGCCTGTCTAGTGTCTGATAAAGATTCAGCATTATCTCTTGTTTTTATATTCTATTCCCCTTGAGTGGTGGAACTTAGATTGATGGCACCTAATGGCAACTCCTTTGCTTGCATCTTTGGAAACAGCTCTATTTCTATCTTTGATATCTCTTTTTTCCCCCTTTCAAGGTTCTTTTAGAGACCCTGACCTGGAGTCACTCGCTGACCTCGGTTCTTTATGGAAATGGGCCCCGCTCTCAGGGCCTCACGACTGGCCGCTTTTCGACATGCCAAGGACGTGGCCTGGAAGACTAGCGCGCCTTCAGGGTACTAGATTTTCATGTCTCTGCAGACGGGCTGAATCAAGGCCGGTGCCACCACCTGATGTGTAGTGGGAGTACACGCAAGATCAGAAGCAGCGAGGGGGCTGTGTGCCCACAGACCCGAGTTCTTTGGGCACAGAGCTCGGAAAAAGCCATCAACTCCATTATCTAAATCAATGACAATGTGAAAAGTAACAGTACTGACCCCTGAGCAAACCACTATTCACTGGCAGCCAACCAGAAAAGGCCCCTTTATTCCCAATCACTTACTCCTATCTGTCAACAATTCCTCTATCCATGCCAGTATCCTTCCTGAAACACCTTATGATCTTATCTTGTTAAGCAGCCTCATGTGGGACTCCTTATCAAAAGTCTTCAGAAAATCTAAGTTAATAACATCCACTGCCTCTCCTTTGTCCACCCTGCTTGCTACTTCCTCAAAGAACTCTAATGGATTTGTCAGGCAAGATATCCCATTACAGAAACCATGCTAACTTATTTTACCATTCGTCTCCAAGTACCTCAAAACCTCACCCTTAATAATGGACTCCAACACTTTCCCAACCATTGAGGTTAGGCTAACTGGCCTATAATTTCCTCACTTTTGTCTTCCTCCCTTCCTAAAGAGTGGAGTGACATTTGCAATTTTCCAATCCTCCAGGACCAAATCAAGCAAATTTTGAAAGATCATGACCAATGCATCCATTATCTCTTTAGCAACCTCTTTCAGGACTTTGGGATGTAGTCCATCTTGTCCAGGTGACTTATCCACTTAAAAACCTTTCAGTTTTCCTGGCACTTTTCCCTTTGTGATAGCAATGGTACTCACTCCTGCTCCCTGCCACTCACGGACCTCTGACATACAACTAGTGTCTTCCACAGCAAAGTACTTATTATATTCATCTGCTATTTCTTTGTCCCCCATTACTACCTCACCAACATCATTTTCCAGTGGTCCAATAAGAACTCTCACCTCCCTTTTATTCTTTATATAGCTGGAAAAAAAATTCTGGTATCCTGGTTTATACTATTGGCCAATTTGTCCTCATATTTCATCCTTTCCATTCTTTTGGCTTTTTTTAGTTGCTTTTTTTTGGATTTTAAACTTCTTAATCATCCAACTTCCCACTCACTTTTGCTACTTTATATACCGTTTCCTTTGCTTTTATGCAGTCCTTAGCTTCCCATGTCACCCGCAGCTGCCGAGCCCTGCCATTTGGGCAATTCTTCTTCTGTGGGACATGTCTATCCTGCGCCTTGTGAATTATTCCTAGAAACATCAGCCACCTCTGTTCTGCCATCAACCCCGCCAGTATTCCCCCTCCAATCCACCTGGGACTTAAGCTGTTCAAGGAGGAGAAGAAATGTCCTCTTATTATTATTGACATCAGGGAGGAGGTTTATATCTAGGATGAGGTATAAAGAAAGACAGAACAATCTATAATGGCGTATAAAGAAGTGGGAGGAGAATTAAATACTTACTTTGAATCTGTCTTCAAGGAAGAACGGATAATAAATTTACTAGAAATACCAGAGAACCAAAGGTCTTGCAACAATGAAGAACTGAAAGAAATAAGTAGTAGTTAACAAATAAAGTATTTATAACTGATAATTACCTGATGATTTATTCTAATGTGTTGACATCAATTACTGAAGAACATGATTCTTTGAAAGGAATTTCTTTCTGCAAAACTATTTGAATTCTGCTATTTGCATTCTACTATCATATTGATCAATATGCACACAGTACCAGTTTATTAGGTATCTCCTGTACCTAACAAAATGGCCTCTGAGTGTATGTTTGTGGTCTTCTGCTGTTGAAGTCTATCCACTTCAAGGTTTGGCATACTGTGCATTCAGAGATGCTCTTCTGCACATTAATGTTGTAATGCGTGGTTACTTCAGTTATTATTGCTTTCCAGTCAGCTCGTACCAGTCTGACCATTCTCCTCTGATCCCGCTCAGTAGCAAGGCATATTCGCACATTTACTCGGTATTTTGTTTGTTTCTTGCACCACTCTCTGCAAACTCTAGACACAGTTTTGTGTGAAAATCCCAGGCAATCAGCAATTTCTGTGATATTCAAACTATCCCGTCTGACACCAACACTCACTGTACGGTCAAAGTCACTTATATCACTTTTCTTCCCCTTTCTGATGTTTGGTCTGAGCAACAAGTGAACCTTTTGATCATGTCTGCATGCTTTTGTGCATTGAGTTGCTGTCACATGACAGGTTGATTTTTTTATTTTATATATATATATATTTTCTTACACACACACACACACACACACACAGACACACATATATAAATTCTTAAATATATATTATATATACACACACACACACACATTAACAAGCAGGTGTACCTAATAAAGTGGCCATTGAGCACACTTTTCCTTCATACCAGATCTCCATGGTTGGCATACAGCACATATTCACTGTAGCTCAGTACATGTAAGAATTTACCAATTACCAATGGTTGCCTTTGCTTAAATTCTAAACCCTACTTTCTGACAGAATTACATCATTTTCAAAGTCAATGTAAAATTGAATTGTATTATGCCCATTCTTCATCAGAGGCTTCTCTACAAGGTCTTCAAGTTAACTGTCTTCTTTGCACAAAATAAGACTTAAGAAACTTTTACCCTTGTTAGTTCTTCAAGATATCGATCTAGAGGCGATGCAGGCATTGCTTCATACAGCTAGCTAGCTTCAGCCAGCTGCTAACATCACTCTAGACTCAGGTAAAGCTGTGTGACATGTCGGCTCATTTTTCAATTTCATATCTTCAGACTCTGCACAATAACGGACAGCAGATATAAAACTTGATCATTACATATCAGCAGTGACTATGCACCTGCCAATACATACACGTATTCATATACACATGTGCACGTATCACGATGTGCGCTGGCAACATCAGAACCCAAGTGCAGGGGAAAGACAGAATCCAATGTAGAGACAACAAACAGAGTTTGTTCGTAAAAATTCCAACAGAGCATCAGTGGCTTGGTCAAGCCATACTGCGAGATGTAACATTCTCAAAACTAGGACCCTGCAATTGGGCACCCGCTTTAACAATCAAGTAACACCGACTCTCCAAGCCTATCAAAATAAACTTGATAAGTTTAAGCAGAAAGAACCAGGAGACCGCACTACAAAGTGCGAGTCAGTCCAGTAAAAACACACAGAAATCTAAATGATTATCAAATCTGGTTAAACAACAATTAACCATTTCAGGTGCGCTAAAACCTTCGGAGCCCAACAATCTCCAGCTCCCCGCACAGGCTCGAAGAGCTCATTAGATCTTGTCTTCAAGATTACGATATTTTGATTCTTTGTCAGTTTCCTTATTAATTCAATTATTCTGCATTACAACATTTTGAGATGACATCATAAGATGAACCTAAGTCATGCATACAGAACTGTATAGTTACAGAAATAGGGAACAGATTTCTTTTTCAATATTTTTATTGATCTCTTACATAAAAGAATACAGAGTATAGTAGGATATATAATATATATCCATGACAATATATTGGAATCACAAATATAGTCCCATTACCCATACCCAAATTTATATGGGTGACTAGGAAGTTCTAGATACTTAATATCAGCAAAACAGATATAAAAACTCCAAAATAACTAAGGAAGTGTCATATACAGTAAGCAATTTTCTTTTATGAGCTTTCTGAGGCTCTCACTCTGAAGTTACAGCAATCAGAACTCTTGGAAATTGACCCTTTTAGCTTGTTCAACCTTATTTTATGAACAGTAGTATTCACATAGCTAGATTAGGTTAGATCAAAATACTATTCAGGATGTGATCACAATAAAACAACAGATGGTAAAGATAGCTTTCTTACTAAGAACATTCTGTTCTATCCATGATGGGATAGTTATATTAGTCTGTCTCTTTTTTTTCAATGTTTTTGCTTTTCAATTGAATCAGACAAAAATTTAGTTAGTAAACGCTCTCTCTCTCTCTCCATTGTTATTCCAATCGACATTTATAAGCTATCTTGAGATACTGCAGATAAATACAGTATATGGTGTGAAAAGAGAAAGTGTGTGTCTGTAACATGTCCATGAGTAACAATTCTAAAGTATGCTTGTATAATAATAGTTGTGCTTACGTCTGTGGTTGAAGGCAAATGAGCAAAGATGTTGGGGCAAATAAACGTGGTATTGACATTAAACAACAGCTGCCCAATGGACATTGGATGGGTATCATGACAGCAGGTGACATATTTTTGATACCTGATATTGGAATGGGAATAAACAGGCTATTGTTATGATTTTTAGTACAGGGACTGAAGGAAATTTTAATTGAGATATATAAAGTAATGTGTGCCCCCAAAAGGGTCAACGAGAGGGCATTTTTTCACTTAGCAGAGAGGTAAATAACTAGGGATATTTATTTAAATTCACTAGTGAAGAGAGTTGAGGAAAAACTTTTCTAAAAGAATGATAGTGTCTGGAAATCATTTCCTGAAAGGAGTTTGAAGGGAAAGAGCCATTGGCACATTTAAAAACTACAATGGTATTCTTGAAAAGTCATAGACACAACTCTGCAGACTAACAGTTGAGAAGTGAGATCCCTCACAAAGGCTTGCATGCAGAGTCAGCTGTGACAGGTCAGATTGAGAAATGACTGGAACGAACTATAGTCCTGCCTAGTTACTTTTATCCAAATCACAACAAAGTTCTACCTGCCTTTGGGTGGCTGTGAAGGCTAATTCATTAACTATATTTAAACTGGAGGTTGATAAGTTTTTGATGATGTGTCAAAGGTTAAAGGGACAAGGCAGAACAGCAGGACTGAGAGGGACTTTATTCCTTAGAACATAGAAGATAGAGAGATCTGATAGAGGTATACAAAATTCTGAAGGATACGGATAGGTAAATGCAACAGGCTTTTCCCACTGAGGCTGGGTGGGACTATAATCAGAGGTCATGAGTTAAGGGTGAAAGGTGAAAAGTTTAAGAGCAACACGAGGGGAAACATCTTCACTCAGAGGCTCGTAAGAGTGTGGACTGAGCTACCAGTACAAGTGGTGCATGCGAGCTTGGTTTCAACATTTAAGAGAAGTTTGGATAGGTGCTTGGATAGTAGGGGTATGGAGGGTTATGGTCCTGGTGCAGGTTGATGGGAGTAGGCCATGGATTAGATGGGCTGAAGGGCCTGATTCAGTGCTGTACTACTTTATGACTCTAAATCAGCCATGACGGCAAACCCATTGGATCAAATGGCCTAATTCTGCTCCAATGGCTTACAGCCTCAGTCTGTAATCCACCACCACATTCTCTGAGTAATTAAGAATGGACAATAAACGCCAGTCTTGCCAATGAAAGACTAATATATCACAAGAGCTAATATATCAAAAAGCAGGAGGTTCTGATCGAAGGTACTTCACCTTAACTCTCATGGGCACTATAGCTTAGTGGTTAGCACAATGCCTTAAAGCACCAGCGACCCAGGTTCAATTCCCACCACTGTCTGTAAGGAGTTTGTACGTTCCCCTGTGTGCATCTTCCAGATGCTCTGGTTTCCTCAGACGTTCCAAAGTTGTCCCCTGATTAGAGTAGGGTTAAATCTGGGGTTGCTCGGTGGCATGGCATGGCTTGAAGCACTGAACGAGCCACATTGTATCTCAATGAATATGACTGTAAGAACATGCGCTAAATCGTCAGATGAAACTAACCTCTCGTTTCTTTCTGTGCCTCATTCTATATTTCCACAATTCTTGCTACCCTCCCACCTGATTGGTTTCAATATTGCTCCCCCAGGTCACAAGAAAGTTCAGTACACTGTGTCAAGGGTGTATTTTGTCCATCAGACTTTAGCAGTATATTATTATACTTGAAATCTCTGAGCCACACCTGCACCTGCTTGGCTCAAATTTCATATAAAATACTTCTAAATTACAACTGAACAGGAAGGAAATGTACAGAACGGCAAGTAACAATCAGGACAGAAACTCTAATCAATGCCAAGGAAAATACATGAGTAATAAATTTTAAATGGTGCATCAGCATATGGGCAATTCGTCATGGATGCAAAATATATCTGATCTGTCCTTCAAAACATCAACCTGATAGCTGTTCACATTGAGATCTGCAAGGTTGCTGACCAGATAACAAAGTAAACTGTGCACAGATTTAGTTATATTTATTGAACAATAACTAGACATTATGATCTTAAAAAACACAATGTACTTGAATTAAAAATAAAGTAGTCAGCAATAAAGACCGGGTAGCTTCATTTCAGCATGTACCACCACACTGAGTCAAGTACATATTATGATTTTCTTTTAGCAATTCTTAAGAGCTTTATGGTGCAAAGTACTTAGCTTTACTCAGACCAATAATCAAGAAAGATTTTAGGGTACTGGTATTCCATCTCAATGTAAATGCAAGACAGTTAGAATGCAAAAAATACTGATTTTGGGAATTTAAAATAAAACAGAATATTCTGCCAAACATCATTTGTGATGGTTAAAACCAAATTCATGTTTCAGGTCAATGACCTTCCACCAGACCCTCCCCCCTTTCTGGGACTTAACAAGTATTCACACTTTTCGAATCCTGATGGCAGGTCATCAGCCTGAGATGCTATCTGTGTTTCCACTAAAGCTGACTGGCCTACAGAGTACCTCCAACACTTTCCGATTTTACACAAGTGCTAAACGGAGGGACTCAGGGAGTAGGTAGCAGAGTCAGTGACTGACCACCCAGAGTCAGAGAAGTACCTCATAATGAAATAATCCCAGCAAGTGCCTGCATTACTAGCATTCTGCCATCAATATCTGTGGCAAATGAGTGAGAGGGTGCAAAGTTCATTGAAGGTGACGAGGCCTTTGCAGATAATGACAATGTGGGATGTGAGGGGCGGAGAAAAGAAGCTTTAATTTTGAACATAGCTCCACAGGTAGTGTCACATATGATCTGGAGCTAAGGTGACAGTGTAATTCCAGGCCACTTAGCTGCACACTTGAGCTGCAATAGAAGAGTCAAAATTAATGCTACTCACTCATGTTATGTAGATGATGCAGACATTTATTATCCATCCCTAAATACCACTTGTACTGAATGACTTGTTAGGTCATTTCAGAGGACAGCTAAAAGTCAACTGCATTATTTACCCTTCAGTCTTTCATGTAAAGTAGCAATGTTGCAACGATATGATACAAAGCTAATCCATCCTGACGTCAGAGGCTCAAGTCACCAAATGGCAAATAATGAAGTCGCTTTTAAAATATCTGATAAAGTGTAGGCTGGTAGCTGGCAATTTCAATCAAAAAGATATATTTTTGTGTAAACTCGACTTGTTTATTAATGTTCCCCAGTGAAAGCAGCCTATCACTTTCTCCATAGTATCTCACATCAGCTGCTAATCACACAGTCTAATGGCAGAATCTTATTAACACCTAAAGGAGCTCAGACAGTCACTCAGATGCACCTAATCGCAATGTAATTTAACGACAATTAGAAAATTGGACAAAACTTTCAATATAAATACAGGACAAAATTCATGTAACTCCAGACCAGATGAGACTGTAAAATGTTCTTCATTGATATTTGGGAAGTAGTGTCCGAATTGTCCAGCAAGAGCCAGACATCAGACTTCCCAGCAATTACATCACCACCCTTCAAGATTGCTGAGCTCCTATTCTTGGCTGCATCCTGTCCTGTTGGCACGAAGCCACAATCAAAAGGAAAAAAATGTAAACATTTGGAAGGAAGCCAGCAGTTATATTAAGATGCTGCATTGCAAAATAAAAGGACATATTCAGAGAGTTTAGACCCACAATACAGAAGTCACACTCTACAGAAGGTTAGTTGGCTGGAAACACTCCAAGGTCTGCTCCCTGGAGTGTACAATAGAGCTACAAGTCCATTGGCCTGGATTTACCTGGATTTAGATAGACTGAGAAATATTCACCTGGAAAATTAAGTTTAAATTCAAATTTACTTTACATTTAGCCAAATGAAACTGTGTTCCTCTGTGGCCAAGGTACACACAGCACACAAAATCATGATAGCAGAAAAACATGCGATTACAAAAATTAAAATAATAATAATAATATAATCAAAGTCCCTGAGTGTCATGGCTTGTTGATTGATGGTACTTGGATAATTATACAAATACCCCGATCAAGAAGGTAAATTCGGAGTAAGGGTAAGTTCAACAGTGCTATTTTCATCAAATAATTCAAGGGATATATTCAGTGGTGTTAGCAACACTTATGCTAACTTGCAGACACCTAATTGTTACTTGGAAATTAAAGGAAATGCAGTCAACAAAGAATGAATAATATTCCTTAGAATGCCAAACCTTTCAAATAATTCCAGCTAGAAATGCACACATGGTTTTAAAATAAAATGGCACATTTTAATTTTGAAATTTGGGGCACACTTATAATATACTATTTTTGAATTTTAAAGTGACTTTGACTTGAAAGCGAGTTACTCTTCCCTTTGTTGGAAGATCCAAGTTGAATCCTCTGGGTGCTCTTTGTATTGTCCCAATTCCTGCTCCTACTCGTCTGATGTATTCCAGGTTTATTGGTGGAAGTGGAAATATGAGACTATTGCTTCTTGTAACACATATAAATGGGTTTTAGATGATACACAAGCTAACAATTAAGTTAACCATGTGGCAGTAATGTGCCAACACTTTCAGAAAAGGCAAAAAGAATATTTTTGAAAATAAAAATGAAACAATTGGCAGTGTGTCCCTCTGAAAGCAACATTAATGTCATCTGGCAAAATTTAAGCTCCATTCAGGTTTAATAACAAAGATCTTTAAAAGCACATTTTAATAAGTTCCAGCTAACCA
Source organism: Mobula hypostoma (assembly GCF_963921235.1). Classification (NCBI taxonomy): domain Eukaryota; kingdom Metazoa; phylum Chordata; class Chondrichthyes; order Myliobatiformes; family Myliobatidae; genus Mobula; species Mobula hypostoma. The sequence continues at coordinate 38,458,946 of NC_086099.1, read as the reverse complement.
ATAAGTAATGCTCCTGCTGCTATATTAATAGAATTTTGTTAGATATCAAATGATATAGAAATAGCAAAGTAAACCAAATCAATGTAATTGAACTGCAATAAAAACAGGAAGTGTTTATGGAAAACATTGAATGGGACAGGCAGCATCTGCGGATAAAGAGCAAGCTAGCATTTCAGGTCATGACCTTTCAGCATCTGCATCTTTTAAAAATTCTAATCAGTCATATTTTAATCTAATTGTATAAAAATTCAAAATTATAAATAGTTTGCTTTTGGTTCCAAGTTTCCTCAAGACCCTTTCATGTGAAAGGGTGGATGAGTTTATGTTGTTCTATTTTAATACTAAGCAATCTAAATGATCATTGTTGCTTATTTTGCTTCTTTATTAGAAGCAGTCTCCCATATCAGAATCAGCTACTATCACAATGAGACTGCTGGTTCGAGTCACTGCCCCCGGAGGGGCTGATAGTTTGAGTCGCTGCCCTCTTGGAGATGTTATCAAAATTCCAAGATTCATGAATTGGACTGTAGTTCATATTGGCCTCTTTCAGTTCCGTGTTTTTTTCATGTTCTCACCCATTCTTTCTGGTTGTGGATTGGTGGGATGAGGGTTTGGGTGATCTGTTAGTTTTTGTGCAAAAGAGGGGCTGGGGGTGTTTGAGGTTGGTGAGTTTTTGTTTCTTTTTCTTTTCATGTGGGTGGGGGTGATTGATGTATTTCTTTAATCTACCTACATGGTTTTCTGTATTCTGTGGCTCTCTGGAGTATAGACAAATCTCAGAGTTGTATTCTGCATACATACAGATAATAAAATGAACCTTTAAATCAGGTTAAATATGCTGGCATATGTCACGAAACGTCTTGTCTTTGCAGCAGCTGTACAGTGCAAAATATAATAATAGAGAAATAAAACCTATGACTTACAGTAAGTGTATATATATATATATTAAATAGTTAAATCATTACTGCAAAAATAAGAATAAAAAGGTAGTGAGGTAGTGTTCATGGGTTCAATGTCCATTCGGAAATTGGATGATAGAGAAGAGGCTGTTCCTGAATCATTGAGTGTGTGCCTTCAGCATCTATACATCCCTCCTGTTGGTAGCATTGAGAACAGGATTATGTCCTGTGTGATGGGGGTCCTGAATGATGGATGCGCCTTTTCGAGGCTTCATTCCTTGAAGATTTCCTGGATACTATGAAGGCTAGTGCCCATGATGGAGCTGACTAATTTTACAACTCATGGCAGCTTATTTCGATCCTGTACACTAGCCCCTATACCACCCGCCCCCTCCACCATACCGAACAGTGATGCAGCCAGTTAGAATGATCTCCAAAGTATATCTGTAGAAATTTGTGTGTGTCTTTGGGAACATACCAAACTCCTGAAACTCCTAATGTTGGTAGTAGTAAAAAATCTGCCAGGACACTACATTTGTTTGCCATCAGCTATGACCCAGTACTTCCCAAAAATATAAATATAAAGTTTTCCAGTTTACTCAACATCAGTTAAGTCTTTCACACTTGTAGTTCCTTATCAATTCATAGGAGATAGAGAAGGCGTGGGATGATGGAGGAAAATTACTATTTGTCAAACAAGGAATACAGCAAACTTACGGGTAGTAAATTGTTATTAGTCACTAGTGTTAAACTTACAGTATACGAACTGCTGCTCCAATGGAACTGAATTAACATATCCTGTCTTTAATACATCCAACTGAATATAAATTTCCAGTTTTCACTCCTCGATATTTTAATGGTTGGTTCACCAAAAGCATTAGCAGAAGAATGAGAATAGCACTGCACATCCCGTAGGACAGATGATAATATATGCAATGATAATAGGCATCTGAAAAAGAGAAAAAGAACTTGGCAGAATAAAGACGACAAAAAAAGGAGCAATCATACAGTGTTCATATATTATTTGTAATACAACATTTACGTATGAAGAAATAATGAAGTTTTATTTAAGACCAAAATGCTGAGATTGTTTTTCTCATACTGTGTATCATCGATCTCTTCTAACGTTGAAAATTTCAAATATATAAATATGTGTAAAGTTTTATCAAGCATACTTCTGAACATCAGACACAATTTTAGTAAATAGATTCTTGTATTTCCCATAGAATAAGAAAACAAAACCAACAAAACAAATCCATTTCACTTGCAATATTTATATGTATTAGTGGGAAGGATTTATTTGCAATGTCTGTAATCTCAAGTCTGTTTACTTCTGAATATTTCTAGAAAATCTAACAGGAATGTATCTGCATATTTGTGGACAATCTAGAAAAGATAGGAAATAAAATAGAATAATCTATTTGTTTTTTTTAAATAGGATTTATCAAAAATGTAGAGAAAAATATCCACTCTTAGTTATTCAACTTCAAAGAACTTTTCTACAATGGAGCCAAGCAACTTTCATGATCAAACACAGAAGCAGAAAATCACGCATTCCTACTCTACATTGTAACTACTGAATTTATTAATTTTAAATGGATTATGAAAAAGTGGGGGAGGTGTTATATCAATGGTTTGCTCTTTTAGAGAGATAGTGAAAAGGTGTCAGAAGGAAAGGCTGGGAATCAAATAACCTTCAGTTCTTGGGATCTCATGTAGTATTTATCTAACCTTCTGGCCCACTGCTGGTGCGCCTGAGCTAGTGTGAATTTATCAGCTAGTGTCTGGCAGGTGCAGGTGAAACTCACAGTGTCCAGAAACTAGCAGTTAGTCACAGATTAACCCTTTACTTACAGGTTACTATTTCTTCATATGAGCCTTTTAAAATAATGTATAACTTAATATAGAATGCAATCAGTCCATTAGAAATAACTATTGGGATTTTTCTTATACGCTAAAGATGTTAATGCCAATGTATTATTTAAAAAAGATAAATCCTAATGCTTTGTTATATTGAACAACTTGATACCAATGCACTAGCTTTGTAAGTAGATGGTTAAACCTTTGGTTGCTATGGTAATTATCTGTTGAGTGATTTCAAAGCTGTCATCATTGTGTTTAATTTATAAACCTAACTCACTCCAATGTTACAAGTCTATGGAAACATCCCAAATATTTTCTTCACAACTTTCCTTGATTTATTTTTTTAATGTCAGAAAGATAGAACATTTATCACACTGATGTCTCCTCACTTTAAGATGATGACATTTAGTTTTTCTTCCACTTATGAGATATTTCTGAAAATAGGATCAACTTTACACTGCTCTGCAGGATGCAGCATTATAAATGATGGGTCTGCTTTGTTTCAGTTACTCAAAAGGCTGCCTGTTTTTGTTCTAAACTCAAACTTAAAGAAATTATTGTGAAGCATTAAGGTATCAAGGATTGAAATAAATGGCACAGAAGTAGAACCGGTGATATAAAGGCATAAATGGATGGCAGACTTGCTTTACAGTGCTATTTTGCCATTGTTATCAATGTTAATAAAATGAATAACCTCAATCAAAGAACTATAATGAATGAACTTGATTCTGATAAAGCTCATCTAATGTGCTTTCAGGAAGGCAATCTGCCTGCATGGCCTATTCTGTCACTTATGCATTCTGAGATCCAGGTGAGAAGTTACGATATCAGAACAGAGCACACTCTACTATTCAATAAGATCATTGCAGCTCTGATTTGGCCTCAACACTGTTAAGTCTGTTACCCAAAAACTTGTCTTTTTATATTGTTAGAATCTATACCTGCCTGCTTTCATCACCGCCTGATATGGAGGCTTAATTGCACAGGATCAAATGAGGATGCAGATGGTTGAAGACACAGGCAGCTCCATCACAGGCACAAGCCTCCTCACTATCAAGGACGTCTTTAAAAGATGGTCATCCTAGGAGGAGGCATTCATCATTAAAGACCCTCACCATCTGGACATGCCGTTTTCTCATTAATACTATCATGGAGAAGGTACACGAGCCTAAAGATCCAAAACCAAGTCCTCTCAGAATCTCGTACACTTCAATAAGATCACCTCTCATTCTATGGGCCAGCCTCCTTTGTTTCACAAACCCTACATCCCAGGAATCATCTGTTTTTTTTCTGAGCTGCTTTCAAAGCGAGTGTGTCTTATCCTAGATAAGCTGTGCACAAACTGGGAATCACCCTTAGCCTATATATTTATAACAAGGCACCCTTTCTTGTAATAAGGCCAGCATTTACTTTTCATTCTTGATTGATTGCTGTACCTGCAATGCTAACATTCTGGGTTTCATATATGTTAGGAAACAAAGATCGCTCAGTATAGGAATATTCTGAAGTCTCTCTCCTTTTGAAAAAAAAATCTACCTTCCTACTCTGCCCAGCTAACAGAACAACATGGTATTTCTCCACATTATCTGCCAGTTTTTGTTTAGTTCTTTTAATTTTTTTCTCTGCATATTCTGTGTCCTCCTCACTACTTGCTTTCTCACCTCTCTATATTCTTAGAAAATTTATACATTAAACATTCTAAGTCACAAATACATCAAAGTTGCTGGTGAACGCAGCAGGCCAGGCAGCATCTCTAGGAAGAGGTACAGTCGACGTTTCGAGCTGAGACCCTTTGTCAGGACTAACTGAAGGAAGAGCTAGTACTACCTCAGTTAGTCCTGATGAAGGATCTCGGCCCGAAATGTCGACTGTACCTTTTCCTAGAGACGCTGCCTGGCCTGCTGCTTTCACCAGCAACTTTGATGTGTGTTGCTTGAGTTTCCAGCATCAGCAGAATTCCACGTGTTTGCGAAGTCACAAATACACTTGACATATACAGTAACTGGGTCTGCAGATCTAATCCTAGGGCACCCTACTAGTCACAACTCGCCACTATATAATAACTTATTTATCGCCCAATTCTCTATTCTCTGTTAGTTGGATAATCCTTTAGTCATGTGCACATGATAACAATTTTGAATTTGTTTTAAAGTCTAAGGGAATAGATTCCTAAAAGAAAAGAGAAGAAAGCTTACTGCAGACAGATGGGAAAATGAAGATTTGGTTACAAACAGATCTGTCATGATCTTATTAAATTGCAGAGCAAGTTCTAGTTGTGTGATAGCCCAGTCATGTACCTTAAATGTATATTCATATGTTTGCATGGTCTCTCCAATGTTATAACATTGGAGATACCATGCAAACATATGTACCTAAAGGTAATCTGATGCACCACCTGCAATCCAATTAGGCATCAAATTTGGACCATACAAAAAATAATCAGTCCAGTTGACCTATAAAGATCCCTCACTTATACTTCAGGAAGTAGCCAAGTTGCAAGAGTTAACCTGGAGACTGGTCTAGCAACAACGTCTTATTGTTATAATCATGGGAGCATGCCTTTCTGTCAATATCCTCAGATTCTTTCATCTCCATCCTTATCCCATCAAGAAGGCAAACCAAACAAAAATCATGGCAGAGTGAAAAATGTAGTTGTGAATGAATTCTCCCAGAAGTTCTCACCATGATAACTTATGGTACATGGTGCCAAGTTGAAGAAGGCAAGGAAACCTATGTTGATTATCATCCATTCCACTGCCACCTTCCAGTGGATGAACTATAATGAGCACAATAGCCATAGTGAGGGCAGAAGGAGCACAGCATATGGAGCAGTGGAGATGTAAACTTCTTCAGGGTAGGCATATACTGGATTCATGGAAGTCTGATATTAAATGTTCAAAATTGAAATTATTTTTTAACCAATAGCGTGTGTGGATTAGAAACCAAGTAAGGAAATCTTGTTGCAATTGTGCATTGCTTTGTTGTGAAGCCAGCCAGTGGACTGCCCCTATATCTTGGAAAGGGTATATTTGCCCTGGAGGTACTGCAGCATAATTGATTCCTAGAATGAGAGGATCATCTTTAAAACAGGTTGATTGCGATTAGATATTCACTGGAATTTAGAATACTGAAAGGCAATCCCAGTAAGACATGTCCAATATTGAAATAGATCGAGGTGAAGATGTTTTGTTCATCTGGATAATCTAATACTGTACTAGTGAATGTAGCCACTGGATATCTGGCCAGAGTCTGTGCACAGGAAAGAGAAGAAATTATATTACACGGAAATATATAAATCTTAGGAAGTCTGTATCCTGGAAAACTGTCAATCCTCAGTCATTCAGTATGGGCTATGACTGATATATCATTGGGCACTGAAGCAATCTTGAGACATGGGAATTAGGCAAGAAAGTGCATGATACCCAATCATACACCATTCTTACTGAGTGATAGTGCAGGCCTTAAGGATCATGTAGTTTACTCCTGCATCTTTTTCTTTTGATTTCACAAAAGAAGCACTGAAGCACCATTATTGACCTAGGTGGCAATGTTCTGAAGGACGTAACTGCCATATTGGGTCTCTGCTCTACAGGGGCAAATAACACATGCATGGCAATGAAGATCTCTAACAAAAGAGCAATTAATGCTAATGTCATAATAATGGTAGAATAACCTCCACTTGCCTGGATGAGTGCAAACCCAGCACTTGCTACCATCAAGAACAAAGATGCTTAGATAATTGGCACCCTATCCACTCCTTTCAAGGTCAGTGCATCTTGATTGCAATGCTACCTATGGAATCCACAATCAGCATCTTGCCCAGGCTTCTTTAACCCCACCCCACCCCCACTGAACCCGTAACATCCACCAGCCAGAAGACAAAGGAGACAGGCATATAGGAACACCAACATGAGCAACAGACGATCCTAACCTGGAACTATATCCTTATTCCTACTTTGATGCCAGTGCATCATCCTGGAACTTTATTCTCAGCAACTGTATTCTTCACCACACATACTACAGTAGTTACAAAGGCAGCACCTTACATTCTTCTCCATTTGGGATATATTATAAATAATGACATCTTTGACAGCAATCCCACTTCCTGTGACTCAACAGAAAAGATTCTCTGCCCAGACACTGGTCTATAATTTAACAAGGCTGCCTGTAGATTTAACTTTGTTACTGTGCAAAATCTTCTTCCTACAGTTAATTAGCAGAACAGATTCTACTTAAAAATAATCTGAGAAGCCTAATCTGGTGTAAATTTGCCCAGTTTAGTTTGACTTGCCCTCACCCCTATTAACTAGTGCTAAAGAAGGTCTACAAAAATTCCTACTTAAGGCTTCACTTTGATCGCTACATATGAAGCTAGAGACATTTTTTTATTTGATTATTCTCTCATGCCAGTAACCACTGGCATGACAACGATGCGAAGCTCTTTTTATAACTTGGGCCTGTGAATGATATTCATAACAAAAATGCATTCAGGCTAATATCTTAAGCACAATAAAGCAAAACAACACAAATATGAACTTACGTACTGTACACTACTCTTGAATGAAGTGCCAAAGTACAGCAGACAAACAATTAATATGATTAGCAACCATCTGCCTAGGTTACATTTTGGGTAAAGTGCTTTTTTTTTTGCATAAAGCTTTTCCACTAGCAAATACTCTACTTTATGGAACTCCAAGGCAGGAGATTAAAAGCTAACAACTCTCCTTCTCCATTGTACCAATGTAATGTCTCTTTCAGCGACCGCCCACAACATCAGTGCATCATCGATCGCTGCCCTTGATTTTCCTGCCACCCCCACCTTCCAGTATATAATTTTCCATCCCTACACCACTCTAGGTCTGCCAATCCCAAGGTTGGAGTATTGCTCCATTCCATAGGGAAACACCGCACTTCCATGGGCCCTGTATCCTCACTCTATGAATCACCAGCCCACACACCTACTGCATGTGCATCATCACTCTATTCCCCACCCTACCTCCTGCAACAAGCCTCCACAACTCCACCCCAGAACAGCATAATCTCTCCACAATAAAACCATTTCACATGCTCCAACACCAAGACATAATTTCTTTATCCATCATGCCACACGGAGGCTCTTCACAACTTCACCCATGTAATATTTCTCCACAAGAAGAAAGGGAGTCTTACAGCATGAAAACAGGTACTTTAGCCTAAGTTGTCCATACCAACCAGAATCCCTATCTAAACTAACAACACACATCAAAGTTGCTGGTGAACGCAGCAGGCCAGGCAGGATCTATAGGAAGAGGCGCAGTCGACGTTTCAGGCCGAGACCCTTCGTCAGGACTGACAAAGGGTCTCGGCCTGAAACGTCGACTGCGTGTCCTGACGAAGGGTCTCGGCCTGAAACGTCGACTGCGCCTCTTCCTATAGATGCTGCCTGGCCTGCTGCGTTCACCAGCAACTTTGATGTGTGTTGCTTGAATTTCCAGCATCTGCAGAATTCCTGTTGTTTCCTATCTAAACTATTCCATTTTCCCCCATTTGGCCCCTATGCCTCTAAACCTTTCCATGTACCATCCAAGTATCTTTTAAATATTGTTAATGTATATGCCTCAGCTTCTTCATCTGACAGCTCATTCCATGCAATGACCACCCTCTGGGTGAAAAAGTTTCCCCTCAGGGTCCAATGCAATCTCTGTCCTCTCACACTAACCCTATGCCCTCTAGTTCTCAATTCCCCAATCCTGCAAAAAGAGGCCTCCATTGCTCACGATCAGCCGTGGATATTATGTTCTAGTTGTTTACATCATACACAAGCCAGGGCAGTACAATATGGAGAATAAGCTGTGGCCCATGTGGCAGGCTCTACCTCTCCATGCAGCTGATGAATCCAAAGGAATGGCAGAGACCATTTTGGCCACCAGCAGCATCGCCAAAGTTGCCAGTCAGCATTTGACTCACCTAGAGACTCCAGATTTTGCCAGAAGTCTTCCACGTGAGTGGATATAACCACAAGGCAGCCGAGTTTTGAAATCAAGAGTTTTCCTTTTACGAGATGAGCTGCCAACCATGGCTAACAAGCTCCATCTGTCCAATAGAGACTGTCTGCATTAAACCCCATCAACACCCCTCGTGATTTTATACACTTGTCATTCTTCTAAATTCCAATGAAAAATGTCCTAACTCTCTCCACAAGTTGGTCCCTTGAGACCCAGCAACATTCTTGCCAATCTCTTCTGCATACCTTCCAGCTTCATGCATCGTTCCTCTAGCAGGCTGACCAAAACTGAATATAACTTTTCAAATCTTGTCTTATTAATGTCTTGTGCAATTGCAACATAACATTCTAACTTTTATACTCAATGCCCTGACTAATGAAGGCCAGTGTGCCAAAAGTCTCCTTCACAACAGTGTTCTACCTGTGTCACCACTTTTAGGAGTACTTGTACTCTGAGGTCCCTCTGCTCATCAACATTTCCCAGAGTCCTGACATTCACTGGGGAAGTCCTATCCTCAATTGACTTTCAAAATTAGGTGGTATACTATCTCTCTGCATTTGCTCCAACATAACATCCCTCTACAGCTGCACAAGTACAGCAGCTCTCCAAAACACTAGTCCTAGTGCAGCATCTCCTTCCCAGAACCAAACCACACATCATCATAGTCACCTCTCACCTCACACCTCATCACTCTACACCTACATCATTCTCCACACTGCCATAAAATCACCCCAGTGCAGGATTTTCATTTAGACACTCCCACTAACACCACATCCCCACCTCCAGTTCATAAGACCATAAGACAAAGGAGCAGAAGTAGGCCATTCGGTCCATCGAGTCTGCTCCGCCATTTTATCATTAGCTGATCCATTCTCCTACTTAGTCCCGCTCCCCCGCCTTCTCACCATAACCTTTGATGCCCTGGCTAATCAGATACCTATCAATCTCTGCCTTAAATACACCCAATGACTTGGTCTCCACTGCTGCCCGTGGCAACAAATTCCATAGATTCACCACCCTCTGACTAAAAAAATTTCTTCGCATTTCTGTTCTGAAAGGGCGCCCTTCAATCCTTAAGTCATGCCCTCTCGTACTAGACTCCCCCATCATGGGAAACAACTTTGCCACATCCACTTTGTCCATGCCTTTTAACATTCGAAATGTTTCTATGAGGTCTCCCCTCATTCTTCTAAACTCCAAGGAATACAGTCCAAGAGCGGACAAACATTCCTCATATGTTAACCCTCTCATTCCCGGAATCATTCTAGTGAATCTTCTCTGTACCTTCTCCAAAGTCAGCACATCCTTTCTTAAATAAGGAGACCAAAACTGCCCACAGTACTCCAAGTGAGGTCTCACCAGCGCCTTAGAGAGCCTCAACATCACATCCCTGCTCCTATACTCTATTCCTCTGGAAATGAATGCCAACATTGCATTCGCCTTCTTCACTACTGACTCAACCTGGAGGTTAACTTTAAGGGTATCCTGTACGAGGACTCCCAAGTCCCGTTGCATCTCAGAACTTTGAATTCTCTCCCCATTTAAATAATAGTCTGCCCGTTTATTTTTTCTGCCAAAGTGCATAACCATACACTTTCCAACACTGTACTTCATTTGCCACTTCTCTGCCCATTCTTCCAATCTATCCAAGTCTCTCTGCAGACTCTCCGTTTCCTCAGCAATACCGGCCCCTCCACCTATCTTCGTATCGTCAGCAAACTTAGCCACAAAGCCATCTATTCCATAATCCAAATTGTTGATGTACAATGTAAAAAGAAGCGGCCCCAACACTGATCCCTGTGGAACACCACTGGTAACCGGCAGCCAACCAGAATAGGATCCCTTTATTCCCAATCTGTTTCCTGCCAATTAGCCAATGCTCTATCCACGTATGTAACTTTCCCGTAATTCCATGGGCTCTTATCTTGTTAATTAGCCTCATGTGTGGCACCTTGTCAAAGGCCTTCTGAAAATCCAAATATACAACATCCGCTGCATCTCCCTTGTCTAGCCTACTGGTAATTTCCTCAAAAATTGTAATAGGTTTGTCAGGCAGGATTTTCCTTTAAGGAATCCATGCTGAGTTCTGCCTATCTTGTCATATGCCTCCAGGTACTCTGTAACCTCATCCTTGACAATCGACTCCAACAACTTCCCAACCACCGATGTCAAGCTAACAGGTCTATAATTTCCTTTTTGCTTCCTTGCCCCCTTCTTAAAAAGCGGAGTGACATTTGCAATCTTCCAGTCCTCCGGAACCATGCCAGAATCTATCGACTTTTGAAAGATCCTCGCTAATGCCTCCGCAATCTCCACAGCCACTTCCTTCAGAACATGAGGGTGCATTCCATCTGGTCCAGGAGATTTATCTACCTTTAGCCTATTCAGCTTCCTAAGTACTTTCTCTGTCGTAATTGTGACTGCTTTTTCAAAAGCTTTTAGTATCCTCTCTGATATTATTTGCTAGCTTCCTTTCATAGTTAATCTTTTCTCTCAATGACCTTCTTGGTTTCCTTTTGTAAGGTTTTAAAAACCTCCCAATCCTCTGTCTTCCCACTAATTTTTGCTTCCTTGTATGCCCTCTCCTTTGCTTTAACTTTGGCTTTGACTTCTCTTGTTAACCACGGTTGCATCCTTTTTCCACTCGAAAATTTCTTCTTTTTTGGAATATACCTGTCTTGCACATCCCTCAATTCTCGCATAAACTCCAGCCACTGCTGCTCTGCTGTCTTTCCCGTTCAGCACCATCATTGCACCCCCACCTCCAGTGCAGCACTATCAATCCACCACACGCCCAATGCAGGATCATCACACCACCTCACCTCCAATGCAGGACCATCGCACCACCTCACCTCCAATGCAGGACCATCAGGACCACCACAACACCTCACCTCCATTGCAGGACCATCACGCCACCTCACCTCCAATGCAGGATAATCACACCACCTCACCTCCAATGCAGGACAATCACGACACCACACCTCCAATACAGGACCATCACAACACCTCACCTCCAATGCAGGACCATCAGTTCACCTCACTGCACTCTATCTCCAACGCTGTACCATCACTGACGTCCCTCCACAAACTCTCTCCACAATACAGCTACAACTCTCCTTTCAGCCCTCTCTGACCTTCACAGCATGGGATATCCACTTCCTACTGCTTTTCTGCATATCCCAGTTTCTTTGCAGCATCCCTCAAACACTCCAGCATGGGGTACAATTTCTAAATCCTCTTTCACCCATTTTAGCATCTCTCTTGCCCCACCTACACCTTCACCCATGGGCTTACTCTCAGGGCATTGTCTTTCTACCTTTCACCCCAGTATCACTCCAATGGAGAAACACCTCTATCAGGAATCTCAACTCCATTTCATAATCCAATTCTACCTCCCAATCATTTCCTGTATATCCACCCAGTGCAGCACAATCACATAGCTAGTAGAGCCATTGCCTCATGCCACCAGATACTCTGCTTCAGTTCTGAGAGTTGCGATCCTGAGGTTTTGATGCTATTTGTTTGGTGTTTGCACATTCTCCTCGTGAACATATGGGTATCATCCTGCTGTCCAAAGCCATGTGAACGGGTAGGTTGACTGGTCAAGTTACGTCGAGTTTATTGTCATATGCACAAGTACGGTGAGACACAATGAAAAATTAACTTACAGCAGCATGACAAGCACATAGATTTAGACAACGGCACAGTACATAACGTATGCAGCAATTATGCCAGTTAAGAAAAACAAGACTGATCAAAAAGTGCACCAAAAAACATGTCCATTGTAGAGTAAAATATGGTCCATGGTGTTCCATTGCTAAGGAATGATTGGGGTTGGTTCAAAAAGCTGAGGGCTGTGGGAAAGTAGCTGTCCCCAAATCTGATGTTGTGGGACTTCAGGCTTTGGTACCCTCCTGTTGAATGATGGCCACAAGAATAGGGTACAACCCAGATGGCAAGGATCCTTCTTGGGGCAGCATCTCAGAGTTTCTTACAATGAGAGGGGCTGTGCTGTGGTGGGCATGGACGTGACCACCCGGTCAGGATATGATTCATCCAATCAGGATACTTTCAACAGTGCATCTGTAGAAATTTGTTCAAGTATTTGATGACATATCAAACCTGCTTTAGCTTTTAAAGGTTGTAATTCTAAATTTCAGCTAATTAGACACTAGACACTAGAATACTACAGCACAGTACAGGCCCTTCCGCCCTCGATGTTGTGCCGACCCATATATTCCTTTAAAAAAACATACTAAACCCACACTACCCCATAACCCTCTATTTTTCTTTCATCCATGTGCCTGTCCAGAGGCTCTTAAATACCCCTAATGTTTCGGCCTCTACCACCATTCCTGGCAAATCATTCCAGGCACCCACAACCCTCTCTGTAAAAAACCTACCCCTAAACTTCCCTCCGTTAAATTTGTGCATATGCCCTCTGGTGTTTGCTGTTCATGCCCTGGGAAACAGGTACTGGCTATTCACCCTATCTATGCCTCTCATAATCTTGCAGATGTCTATCAAGTCCCCTCTCATCCTTCTACGCTCCAAAATGAAAGGTCCCAGCTCTTCTAATCTTGCCTCATAAGACTTGTTTTCCATTCCCGGCAACATCCTGGTAAATCTCCTCTGCACTCTCTCCATAGCTTCCACATCCTTCCTATAATGAGGTGACCAGAACTGAACACAATACTCTTAAGTGTGGTCTCACCAGAGGTTTGTAGTGTTGCAACTTTTGAACTCAATCCCCCTATTAATGAAGCCTAGCATCCCACAGGCCTTCTTAACTATCCTATCAACCTGTGCAGCGACCTTGAGGGATGTATGGATTTGAACCCCAAGGTCCCTCTGTTCATCCACACTCTTAAGTAACCAACCATTAACCCTGTACTCAGCCTTCCGGTTTGTCCTTCCAAAATGCATCACCTCACACTTTTCCAGATTGAACTCCATCTGCCACCTTTCTGCTCAACTCTGCATCCTGTCTATATCCTCTTGTAACCTTCAACAACCTACAGCTCCATCCACAACTCCTCCAATCTTCGTGTCACCCACAAATTTACACATCCATCCTTCCGCCTCTTCATCCAGATCATTTATAAAAATCACAAAGAGCAGGGGTCCCAGGACAGAGCCTTGTGGTACTAATGTGTAGATGAGTGGTATAATATTGGGAGAAAATGTAATGAGAACAATGTTGTCATTGTTGTGGTTGGTCAGTGCCTACTTGGGAGGCCCAAGGGCCTGTTTTTCTAGAGCATCTTCCTGTGCCCTATGACTCCTGTGGAAGGCAGCATCTCTTCTGATCCCACTCACTGTGCATCTACCCCCTATCCCTAAATACCACACTGAAGGACTTCTCCAACCTCAGTTCATCATGGCCTCAACCTCACCCACTTCTCCATATCCCGTCCCCACGCTGGATACACTTCCCGCCATCTGTGGGTAAACCGTCTCCCCGTGTTCCCATCGCCAATGCCGCATCTCTCATCCGCCTCTCCCTTACCCGGCTCCTTTTTAAACTCGACAAGCTGTAGCAGCAGAATCCGTCAAGTACTTAATGCATTCCCATTTAGGGGAACGGTCTGGTAGACGCAAAGTATTTAGTTGCAAATATAATGTTAACAAATCCAGCGGTCGAAAGACGGCATTTTCTGGGGCGCAAAAGTAGGTAGCTGGATTTCTGCAGAACAACGACGCGACTCCTAAACCGGAAGCCTGTAAAAATGAAAGAAACGAGTTTTGAGCTCGGGGAAAGGCCAAAGGGGTGCACATTGGACCATTATTTTATTCCCATACACCAGGGAGCTCAATAAGAGGTTAGACGTGTGAGTGTGTTTGTTTTGTAAGAGAGAAATCTGCGAAGGCGCAACAAGCTATGCCCGCAATGATTTGGGGTCTCCCAATAGGATATCCTTTTCGAGCGCGTGATGGAGAATCCGCATTTCAGTCCTCAGAGGTCATTCTTTCAGTAAATCGGGCACAAATATGTCTTAAAGCAAGGCTGTGTTACAGAAGATTTCCTGTCTTAACCCTATGCCATGCAAGCTACAAAATTCTCCGGGACAATTTTATTTTTTTCTGATAAATTCAAATTTACTTTATTTTCCCCTCTACAGGATATTTAATTCATTATAAAACATGTTGTTACAGTAGCAACGAAGAACTGGATTAGGGGACAATCACTCGTATTTTCTTGGGAGAAATGTGCAAATTCAGATTAGTACCAGGCAGCAAGAGACCAGTTGTTAATTACAACAGCATTTCAATATGTCATGATTATGCAAACCTGCTGTCCGAAGTAACACTATGAATGAAATCATTTATCAATCTGCGCCCAAGTTAAACTATCATGGATTACTGGTAAAAACTCGCTTTAAAATATTGGTACCCACCCTATAGGACACGGGAAGTAATTGTGATGAAAAAGGGCAGCAGAATACGTGTACCCATGAAATGCGAAGAAAATGATGTCGACTTCAATCTGAAAGTCGTTCACATTACGGGATTCCCCGCCTTCCACTCTCACCTCAAATTAACGGAAGGGTCCCGCTTGGTCCTAAAGCACGGAGAAAATAGGTAAGTTTTGAAGATCAGCAGCCTTCCAAACGTTGCATTAAAACAATCAGGTTAAGTCTTAAACACAGTTTGGGGGAGCAACTCAGCGGGTCAGGCAGCGTCTGTGGAGAGAAATGGATAGTGGTCGTTTCGGGTCGTGACCCTTGACCAGTTCCCTCCCCAAAAGCTGTCTAAACTCCCGATTCCCTCCACCAGTTTGTTTCTTTTTTTTTGCTCCAGATCTTTCTTTTCCAGCCTCAATCTTTTTGTGTCTACGTTGAGTTATAACGAAGTGGAACAAAATAGTTAATTTTAGGTTCTTATTCACCAACAAAACAGCATGCTAAATCATTTTCTGAAACTGACAACGAGGGTAACAAACTTGTACAAAAATGCTTCAAATCTAAAGAACCGCGCCTACTCCCCTCCACCAAAGTTCCATGGCGCGAATTCGAAGATAAACTCAGGGGTGATTCACGGACTTTTGGCCACTACCTGTACTCATCTCTGATAAGCAATACTGAAAAACACATTATCTGGGCGCTGCAACTTATTGGATCTTACTATGCACGAGTTTTCTACCTGTTTTTTCTATAACACTACTCGTGTGTTAGGAGTTTCCAGAAGGGACGTGAAAGTCGTTATATAATTGGAGTGTGTTTTGGTTCGTGTTATTCGTTCTGCGGCTAGAACAGGGTCCACCTATTTCTTTGCAGCAATAGATCGATTGGAACAGGTTAATAACTGTTTCAAGGAAAGTAGTTGGATTGAAACATTGCGCTCACTTCCCGGTTGAGGAATACGCTGAAAGGCTCCGCTCGAGTTTTTAACCACATGTGACTCCAGCAGCGACTACTGTGCGTTGCTCGTAGCAATCCGTCGAATTTGGAAGCGATTACGCGCAGGCTAGGTTGGTCCAGGCTGCTCACAAACGACTTAATTGTAGAGACTGAAATTGCGATTGATCTTGTACAGTCTGGCATCAATCTTTTACACGGTTCCTTCTTTTACTGAGCATGAAGGGAAGCGGAAGGGAAACTGATTTGGCCGACGGAGGAAGG
This sequence comes from Mobula hypostoma, assembly GCF_963921235.1. Lineage (NCBI taxonomy): Eukaryota > Metazoa > Chordata > Chondrichthyes > Myliobatiformes > Myliobatidae > Mobula > Mobula hypostoma. The sequence goes on along the minus strand of NC_086099.1, from coordinate 38,442,578 downwards.
ACCAACATAATCCCGCTGACCCTACTACTGAATTGATGAGAATAGAGGCTGGAACGATCTGAATTAATCTACCTGTTTGCACGCTGACATGTTTATACAGGAAGTCCAACTGCAGCAGTTTACCTGAAATGTTATTGATCTGAGTGCACGTGGACTCGAACCAGAGTAGCTCGCTTGGTTTTACTTTAATCGGATTACACCTGGAGTGGAGACTGTCTGCCATTCTGTTATCCCGAATGTATGAGTTTGAGTTGCTATCCTCTGATCGGATTGTGATTTTTTTAAAATCTCACCGTGATCTGTCGTGCTCGCTTCTCATCTCCAATATCACTAATGCATCACTCTTATTGGCCGCATTAGGCAGATGTCTCCTCTTCAATCGGATTGCGAGTAATACTTTCACTCGTATTAATTGCAAACAACTCATTTTGCTTTTTATCCCCTCAATAGCATTCACAACGTGGATGTTCGTTTTTTTTTTGAAAACTCGGTGGCCATTTCCACACACGGCACGGTTTCACAGAACATTTTCAGACTGAGAAATCTCAGAATGCAGTGATTAATCGAAGCATAATCGTTCGACTTTTTAGCCCGTCTTATTTTCCTCCGCGCTCTGTAAATTATACAGCGTCGTAAGCAGTAATCCTGCATTAAGTGCCTAATGTAAATTTTGTCATCTAAACGCGGTTATATGTTAAAATTGTTACATTCAATTACATTTAACCTAAAGTTATGTAAATATCGATCGTGCTTACATAAAGCAAAGATAGTAGATACTATGTTCAAACTGTAATATTACAAATAACCACACAGCCGACTAAAAGGGCCGACAAGGGATCAGTTCGATTTTATTCAGCTAATGCTGAACGGATTTACTTAGTTTTAGCAAATGAGATGCTAGATGCTTTCTTTATCTAATCGCCTTTTCTACTGTTACTTTGTTCCTAGTTCGGATTATATAAATATGAGGATGATGCAAATAATGACAGCCCGCTCAGTACGGTTGCACGGTGTACGGCGGTTCTTTGTGTACCGTGCCCTCTCAAACCGCACACGTTACTTGTTCGCGACTCTCCTCATTAGCATGGACAGCAAATACGAGCATTTCGTCTTTTTAACACACTATATACTGGACGAGGAAAGCCCTTTTCCACTCGTGCTGCCAAGATGCTCGATTAAAATGAGCCAACAATAAACTCAAAACACAACACCGTATTTGTTTTATTTCCTCTCTTTTCACCTTAATCGACTATATTTCAGAAGCAATGAGCTATTTAGCATGTATTGCATTAAAAATTCAGACAAATAACTGATACAGGGGATGGTAGACCCGGTAAACCAGCGGGGATTGTGTTTCTTTACATTTTTTTCTAACCAGAAGTTATTAAGGTTTCATCTGTCATTTCCATGTGAATAGTTAACGCGGCGAAATCAATAGCAAACGAATCCATAAATCATCCATTATGTCAGCACAGATCAAAATATCCCGTCTGCTATTACAATCAATAAACTATTTTCAAACAACAGAAAATATGACAAACACATTGTAACCGATTGGGATTTTTACAGGTTCGTTCCCGTCCTCTAATTGTGAACTAAAACAAATTCCATGCAATGACCTGTTCGAATTATAAATAACAACATCTCATATAAACCAACAAACATTGCAATAGTCTACTGTCAATCATTTGTATTATTAGTATTATGCCGTTTCCGTTCTGTTCGGTTTGCCACATAAAAAACGCCCACAATTAGAACTGAAATTTTTATTCCATAGCGATGTGTTTATTTCTTGTTGCACTGTATAACATAAATCTATCAGATGCCACAACTAATCTGCAGCATGTTACGTCCACATTACAGTAGTAGAGGTATTAAAGGTACAATTAAATCTTCATAGATACAAAGACGAATCATCATGGATCTGGCATATTTGTTGGAGAGCACTGGCAGATGTTAGCAAAGGAAAAGGTCAACGCAGAATACAGCCCGCGTTCGCAAATGTATTTTCAAACGATTTTTAAAGAAGTAGACTCACGGCTTGCTCAAGCGAGCTTGAGCTGTGCTTGTTAGTGTATGAGAGCGTTTGTGTATATGTATGAGTGTGTGTGAATACATGTTTATGTGCTACGTGAATGTGTGAGAGACGGATATTTTTGCAGCAGGTTACTACTAACAATCTGCACAAATATCTTCCCGACCCTCTATCACTGACACCTAAAGCATTTGCATGACCAAACGTTTGTGCAAGATATTTTCATACAAATATCACTTTAGTTATAGTTAGTTAAGTTCATCTGTTAACAAAAAACGTCATTGGATACAGTAGTGTCTGTGCTTTGACAGTAAATAACTCCACATAAAGCTTTGTGCATTTTCATTATTCTTTTGTTCTGCCTAAACTAAATGTAGATAACATTATTACGAAGTTTCTCATAATTATTGCGCAATATGTAATACATAGAAAATCCCAAATTTATTTTTCAGAAAGTAGAACTGACTCCAACAAGTATGTTTTCTGCTTTTTCTATAATGGGGAGGGCAGCCGACCAGAGCACCCAGCACCAAATGCCACAAGGTGCAGTTTTAAAGACACTGAAATACAAGTGCAGTGATAAATCTAATCCACTCTTTTATTATTAGCTAATCAAAAATCCGATGTCCATTAATAATTGAGAAGGAACTCACAATAATGCAACTGACGGCTGCCGAACAATATGGACAAAGCCCAGTTTCTCCCCACACAAATAAAATGAAATGCTGATACATTATCCCTTGTCATTCAGTTATAAATTGGAATTATTTAACATTGTTTTGTTGCCGTATCCTTAATAAACTTAATTAGTTTTGGCAAGGTTAACCCAACCGTTCTCTGTGTGGCTGGGCGTTTCTACTTTAATAGAAAACTCGCCCACTTGGAAACAACGGCATCGTTCGTCGGTTTACAACCAGAAGTGGCGGCTCGACTAGAGTCGCATTTAGTATTTTAACGTTGCTGCTTTAGTCACTACAATTCGCCATTTCCTCCTTGAAAATGGAGAAGAGGTGATACTTAGATGTCAAAACTGTAATCAGTCAGCACCTAGTGTTGTTTTAACTCTCCATATTATTCTGTTTAAAAATGAACAGCAGCATTAAGGCGGGGAACTCGTCGTAAAGAACCTGTTTCTTGACAAACCACGAATCCGCCCAATGATGCAGACTCTATTTGTATTAAAAAGGAAAACAGAAAACCACGCGAATTTTCAGTTCATAAAATCTGTTTATTGAAGAGGAGTTCGCCTAGCACTAGTTAGTAATCTTCTGAACGGCTTAAAGGAAATGCATCTTATAACTTCTAAAAATGCCCATTTTCTTGAGTCACTGACTTTGCCCTTTTTTTTACATTTACACTAAAAGGAAAGTAAAACGCCTGGTCAGACGAGGTTTCCTCCCTCCCTGTCCCCTTACTTTTCATCTTGTGTTAATAGCAGGCCGCCCCTTCCCCAACCCATCCAGATCTAAAGCTAACATTCTCCTTTACTCGTAGTTCCCCTAAAACTCAAAGCTGCAGGCTTGAAAAATTGCTTTGAGATTAGCCAATTATGTGCCATTAATCACTAATATGTCCAGGAATAAATCACAAAAAATGTTGTAACTCGTATATCCTTCTATTCCTATCTTAAATAGCGGTTATTACTGAATATTACTGTGTACGAATCACCTGATCTTTAGCTGAAGAATTTATGCTAACTGCACGAGATAATGCTGGAGAGAAGTTAAAGGTAGACCAATAGATAAATTGATTGATTGATATCACAATAGATTCTCAAAATTGGAAAATCAGAAACGAATCAATTTTAAAACTAATTCCAAATGATCGGTGTCAGATTTTTTTAAATTTTCATCTTTTCTATTCACAATGGCACCCTTAAAAACGTTAGATATTCGTCGCCTGAGTGGCTTGATAAAGTGTTGCCAAAGCGTTTGAAATTCCATCCCTTCCCTCCCTCGAAATTTACATTCGTTGCTCTTGTTTCCTATATGATTCGTTCGTTTAGCTCCTCGAATTCAGAATGATGGCTGTCAGTCATTTTTGTGAAAATGGAGAGAGAAGCAAGCCTTAAATCACGGATTGAAGCTGCGTACCACGAATGAAATTTCATAAAGAAAAAAAAGCAACTAATTGTACGGCTTCTGCTCTTTTTACCGAAACAGTCTCTTTAGTCAGTGATTTTTCCATTAACGGGCACTGAAAAAACTTTCAGATAAAGACAACGGAAAGCATGATGTGGCCCTGATATTCTACTAATCTTGTCGACAACAGAATTAAACATTAAATCTGAAATAAAATAATTTCATAAATAAAATTTCAATCCAATGAAATAAATTCAAACAGTTTTCTTACAGAATACAATGGAAACAAAGAATTGGAAAAATAATTTTATGTAATCATTTATAAGTGATAAATAGCTGATCTGTATGGATTTTCAATTGTATTTCACTATTGATATCACGAAAATTATGTCATAAAATAATACAACTCTACATTCCTGCCTTTCATTACATTATTGACATAAATAGTAAAGCAAATATAGTGAAATTAAAGAGATTTTAAACACGCAATATATTTACATTTCTAATATTTGCATTCTATTCAAACTAAAATATTTATTTACATTATTTCCGTACGCTACTGTTCTTTGCGTTACAAGAATGTATAAGGCTCATTGATAAAGGTAACCTGTAGCAAAGCTATCAGTTACTAATTCATATATACAGCATACCTTTTCTGCAAAATAAACATTCCCTTCATAGTTCCAACCCGTCCTGCGGCCCAACATTTTGGGAGATGGGGGGAAAAGCTGGACCTTCCCTTGATTAAGAAATCTTCAGCAATTTATTCTGTTCTTTTCTGTCTAATACAGCCCAGTGCAGGTGGCCGGCTAAACCAACACTGAGTCTTTTCAATAGCACGGCCTCCCTTCTAGTCAAGTACCATATAATTAATTTTAAGTTACTCTGCGCACCATATTATTAAGATCAAAATCAAAAAGCTGTGTCAAAAATAATTGATTTGCATACAGTTTTTCGTCTTTTGGTGTCGGAGTGTTAGAAGGGTTATAGCGTTTATCGCAAAATATAAATATTCAGGTTAATATGGATATGCTAGCAAGACTATATTTAACATTAAAAAGTGTTTAAAATCTGCCAAGTATCGAAGGAAAACAGTCGCGTTCTCCACTAACCAGGCTGCAGAATCTTTAATGAAAACACAGACGAATCTGAGAGTTATAATAGGAAAATTCGCTCATCTTTAGATCGACACCATTGTTGTTTGCAATTCCAATGGCTTAATATTAAAACATACTTAAGCTTGCCTTGTCTTTCCCCTCAGCCAGAGGGCGAGAGTTAGAAAAGGCAATCGTCACAAAACATTGTTGCATTTCAACTTTACCTCACAGCATACGAACATCCTCACAACGGGTCCCTCCTCCGGAGCAAACTCGCCATCTAGTGAACCGAACGAAACATATACATTTGTGTTCATTTTATGGAGATATTCTGCGGTCTGATACCGCCCCCTAACGCGGCTCCGTTAATAATAAAAATAAGTCGCCTGCTTGTACTTCTTTCCGTGAAAACATTCTGAAAATATCAGTGACTCGGATCATTCTGTGATCTATATTGTGATTCCTAACAACAATTATAATGTACGATTTGCTGAAACCAAAGTGATTTATTAAGAACTTCACAAAAGATATAAACGTTTTAATTACGAATCGACTACATTCATCGAGTTCTTTTTTGTCTTCATTTTCCAAATGCTGTTCGGTATCACGTCAATTTTCTTCTGGAGTTATTCAAAACAATTTGTAAATAAGTTTCCTTTTCCAGTTTAACTTGTGATTGGTATCACTGGATCATTTCATCGTGTTAGTTCCTTCTAGTGGACAAATTCGGTATCACGGCTGTACAAAAACACGGCAAGAAACTTTAGTCATCGCACAGAAACAGACCATTCGGCCCATCTAATCCATACCGAAATCTTTTAAACTGTTTACTCCGATCGACCTCAACCGGGACCATAGACCCCATATCCCTACTACCCACGTACCTATCCAAACTTCTCTTAAACGTTGAAATCGAGCTCCTTGCACCACTTGTGCTGGCAGCTCATTCTACACTCTCACGACCTTCTGAGTGAAGAAGTTTCCCCTCATGTTCCCCTTAAATTTCTCACCTTTCACCCTTATCCGATGACCTCTGGTTGTAGTCCTACTCAACCTCAGTGGAAAAAGCCTGCTTGCATTTACCCCATCTATACCCCTCAATTTTGTATACCTCTATCAAATCTCTTCTCAGTCTTCTACATTCTAAAATACACAGTCCTAACCTATTCAATATTTCCTTATTTCTGAGGTCCTCCAGTCCTAGCAACATCCTTCTATTTTTTTTTGCAGTTTTTCAACTTTGTTTACATCCTTCCTGTAGGTCGGTGACCAAAACTGCACACAATTCTCTAATTCAGCCTCACCAACATCTTATTCAACTTCTTCAACATAACAACCCATCTTCTGTACTCAATACATTGATTTTAAGGCCAGTGTGCCAAAAGCTTTCTTTACAACCCGATCTAACGTGACACCGCTTTCAATGAATTATATTCCTGTATTCCCAGATCCCTTTGTTCTACCACAATCTTCAGTGCCCTACCGTTCACTTTTTAAGACCTATCTGGTTGGACCTACCAGCATGCAAAACCTTACACTTGGCTGCATTAAATTTCATCTGCTACTTTTCAGCCCATTTTCCCAGTTGATGCAGATCCTTCTGCAAGTCATGATAGCCTTCTTCACTGTCCACTACACCCCCAATCCTGGTGTTATCCACAAATTTGCTGATCCAATTTACCACATTATCTTCCAGATCATTGATATAGATGACAAATAACAAAGGATCCAATACTGAGGCCAACAGCCCATCACTATGCACAGGCTCCCAGTCAGAGAGGCAACCCTCTACTACCACTCTCTGGCTTCTCCCACAAAGCCATCCTGAATGCCAAGTGACTGAACCTCCTTGGCCAGCCTCCCATCCGGGACGTTGTCAAATGCTTTATTAAAGTCCATACAGACAACTTCCACTGCCCTGCCTTCATCTACTTTCTTGGTAACTTCCTCAAAAAACTCTATAAGATTGGTTAGACATGACCTACCATGCACAAAGCCATGCTGACTATCCTTAATCAGTCCATGTCTACGCAAATACTTATATATCCAGTCCCATAGAATACCTTGTAATAACCTTCCCACAAATGTTATCAGACCCATAATTTCCTAGTTTCTGGTTGGAGCCCTTTTTTAAACAGCTGAACAACATTGGCTATCCTCCAATCCTCTGATACCTCTCCTGTTGCGAAGGGTGTTTTAAATATGTCTGCTAGGGCCCGGTAATTTCTGACAACTGTGGGGTCCAAGGGAACACCTTGTCTGGCCCTAAAGATCTGTCCACCTGATTTGCCTCAGGGTAGCAAACACCTCTTCCTCTGTAATCTGTACAGGGTCCATGGACTTGATGCTGCTTTGCCTCACTTCCATAGACTCGGTATCCACCTCCCAAGTAAATGCAGATGCAAAGAATGCATTTAAGACCTTACAGCAGAAAGTCTTGTTAAATTTTTAATGTTGCAACAGCATATTTGCCATATAAACTAAATATTTAGTTATTGAATTAAATTTGAATTAAGTATTCAGAGAGATAGACAACATTGAGTCTGTGCAGATATTTGCACTCATGCCACAATTAATACATTTTATTCTCCCCACTTTCTTATATACTCCCCTCGATTCTACCACCCACCTAGATGCTGGGACCAATTTAGAACATGGGAGGAAACCAGAGTGTGTGAGTGAAATTGGAAATGGATTTTTTGTCACATGAACTAGGACACGGAAAATATTGTCTTGCATATCTTACAGCATAGATTTGATTTATGAATGTTTTGATCTGTAGATCAAATTATTGCACAGTGCACTGAGGAAGTACAAGACAAAACAATGGCAGGATGCAGAATAAATTGTAACAACAGTAGGAAAAGTGCAGTATAAGTGGACATAAGACTATATGATATAGGAGCAGAAGTAGGCCATTCAGCCCATTGAGTCTGCTCCGCCATTCAATCATGGGCTGATCCAAATTATTCCAGTCATCCTCACTTCCCTGCCTTCCTCCATACCCTTTGATGCCCTGGCTAATCAAGAACCTATGTATCTCTGCCTTAAAATATCTCTGGACAGTGTAAGTCAAGAGTACATCTTATCATACAAAAGGACTATTCAATAGTTTTATAACAGAGGGGTAGGAGCAGTCCAAGATTTAACCCTGGTCAGAGCTGTGAGGCAGCAGCTAGCCTGGCTGCATCACAGTACTGCTTCTATGTCTTATCAAAAGACGTAATATAAAAGTGTAACAATTCCTTAAAGATGCTGAACGATGTCAACCAAAATGCACGATTCCCAAAATAGAACTGTATTTAGATAGCAGTCTTAGTTAAGTGGGTGACAAGGGTGGCTAATGTGGACTATGAGCACAAGATTGTTGCAAAATTTGCGTTTAGAATAGGAAACAATCACCATTAGAAACACTGAACACAAAATTACTCTCAACATTTGTGGTAGTGTCTGAAGTGAGTAAACCACATAAATGAGATGCATTAATTTACCCAGGTGTGCTAATGGTGTAAAGTTAAATAGGGCCTTAAAAAGGCTACAAAAGGACTAAGACAGTTTAGTAACTGGGCAAAAATATGACATAAGGGAGTGTTGATAATGTTAAGGACTGTAAGGTAACTGACATTGGTAGGAAACACTATTTATTTTCAGGAATGAAAGGTGAAAGTATTGAAAAATGCAGTTTGTTAAAAGGAATTGTTTTATAAGTTTGATGCCTTTGCTGGGGAGTACAGATGTAGTCAAATTGAGGATTGAATTAAGAAGCAATTTCTTTACTTGGGGTGCTGTAAATCATTGTGATTTCATGTCCAAGGTGTGAATAATGAGATATTTAATATATTTAAACTTGTGTGATAATATTTTCTCTATTTCAGGGAATAATGTATTTGGAGAACAGGTAGACAAGTGGAATTGATGTCGACGATCAGTTTTTATCTTACCAAATGGTGAAGTGAGGCGGAGGAATTCCGTGTCCATTTATGTTCTTAATTTTTTAAAATTTTCTTATAATTTTATGTATTTCTGATAGAGCATTTGTTAATAAATAGAAGAAAACATAATATGAAATAAAATAGGAAAAGATTTACTCAAAATATACTTCACATGAAATGTTTAACGTATTTCATGTTTATTGTTTTTTTTGTTGTAATTTTTACCACAAAAGTTCTTTTTCCAGTGCTTGCTTTTATTTCAGATTTCCAGCAACTGTTCAATCTCAGCATTGCTTTTTACTGTCTGCATACATCCTCTTCTGTTTACACTCAGTGACCACCTTATTAAGTACACCTGTAGACATACATTAATGCAACTATCAGCCAATCGTGAGGTAGCAACTCAATACATAAAAGCATGCATAAATGGTCAAGAGGTTCAGTTGTTGTTCAGACATCAGAATGGAAAAGAAATGTGATCTAAGTGACTTTGACTGTGGAATGATTGATGGTGCCAGATAGGGTAATTTGAGTACCTCAGAAAATGCTGATTTCCTGCTATATTCATGTGCTACAATCTCCAAAGTTTACAGAGCATGGTGCAAAAATCTAAAAAACATCCAGTGAGCGGCAGTAAAAATGCCTTGTTGATGAGAGAAGGCAGAGGAGAATGGCTAGACTGGTTAAGCTGACAGGAAGACAACAGTAACTCGAATCACCATGTGTTACAGCAGTGGTGTGCAGAAGAGCATCTTTAAGTGTACAACACATTGAACCTTGATGTGGATGGGTTCCAGCAGCAGAATACCAACTACAGTCCCACTCCGATACTTAATACACCCTTCTCCACTCCTATACCTAATAAAGTGGTCACTAATTGTATGGTCCTCTAGACAAATCTGCCATGATGTATAAACCTTCAGCAACTTGTTTCATTTGACAGTATCCATGTCATTCAATCTTTCTTGGGCTCTACTCTTACAGAGACATTTATTCTGTCCTCGTTACCCCTCACATTCTCTGCAACTTGAAACACATCCGTTTCGTCACTTTTCTAGTTTTGTAGATAGATTTCCAAACTCAGAATATCTTTCCCCACAAAAGATATTTGTTATAATGTGGAATGCATGTTGACTGTTAGCAAATAGCATTTGAAACAATACTTGGGATTAGTCACTAATTTCTTTGTTTTCCCTTTCCTCTGAGTGATGCCCAGCCTTACAGCTCCACAAATGGGTCCATTAACTACTATTTTAAACAGAATGTTGATGGAGGTTATAATGGTCTACCCCTGAAGATTTTAGAAAAAAATCTTTTGCTGTGAAGGTGAAGTCATTGGTTATATTTAAAACTGATGTTGGTAAGTTCTTGATTACTAAGGGTATCAAATATTATGGGGAGAGGCACAAGAATGAGGTTGAGAGGGACAAAAGATCAACCATGATAGAATGGCAGAGCAGTCTCAATGGGCTGAATAGCCTAATTCTGCTCCTATGTCTTATGGCCTTATTACAGCTTACTGCTGACAATTTAGACCATATGTATTTACATGGATGCCCCTCTATCTCGAGGCTGTGCTGAGGAGATATTAAAGCATAGTGGAACTCATAGTGGTTGCTATTATTTTAACGGGCATCCTGGCAGATGGCATTGATGTTAAGGTTTCCCAATAAAAGCCATTGATATTCCACTCCCTCCATAGGCTCTTAAATCCTTACTATGAATGCTGTGAAGAAATGGAGGAAGTTTAAGTCTGGAAATGTCTACTTTGTGACACCTTAGCTGCCAGTCAGACTGATTCCAGGTGTTGATATCTGCCACTGTGCATGGAGAGAAGCTTATGAAGTTAGCTCCACCATAAATGATGATAATGCCAAGATAATATCAGCACTAGCAAAGTGATCTCGATAATGCCATCCATTCAAGAATGTCCTAATTAAGAGCAAAAAATTCAACAGGAAACAACATGCCACTGGTAAAATATACGACCATATCAGAGAACATAGTAGAAACTTGCTGAAGACAGGAGTGTTTAACTCAACAATGACAGAAGATCAAAACAAAGATGAACTTCTGTTTGGTTTTGTGGAACTGAAAGTAAGAAAGAGGCTATTTTGACAAGCTAAAGATGGATAAGACTTTCAGTTTCTGAGATCAACACTTGTTCACTGGGAAGTTTTAAGGATAGAATGCATGTGAGATACTTACAGCTAGGGAAGTTCCAAGATGGGACACGGATAGGCTTTGGGAAAATGGTAATGACACTATAGAGCCTTGTGAGTCCTGGAAACATGGAAGATGGATAACTTCCACAAGAGAGGGGAACATGTTCATGCTCTGGAAAGGTATGTGAAAATTGCAGAGCAACCATTTTGCAACAAATTCCAAAGAAAAGGATTATCTTCTCATAGACCCCTGGACCAAATGACGAAGAACTAAAGACAGAAGAATCTCTTATTATGAACCTTATTAGGTTAAACAATTTGATTTAAATATCGGATACTACATCAGTCTGAAGTCTGGCAATGGCTTAAGATTTTCAATGCTAACAGACATCATTGAGCATAACAAAAATAACAAAATTTACTGGGATAACAACATCCATCACCAACAAGTGGTAAGATGATCAGAGAAAGAGTGGTTAATATTGAAATACTTTCGTTAGTTAGAAATGAGTTAGGATAAAGTAGGATAAGAAGTATTGAGTTAGATTTGTCAATGCAGTAGATGTAGTATAATAATCCAGTGCTGCTCAAATTTGGACAAGCTGCAGTTGGTCTAGACAGCCTCAATGTTTCCATAACAATGACATAACTTAATGGCTCTTATGGATCATTTCAGTGGTCAGACAAACAATGGCTCTGCCACAATCTGGCTTAGATCCTGACTGGAACAAAGTGATCAAGTGAGACCTGTTTAAATTGAAGCAATTGTGTAATGAGGCAGTGTTCATGGGTTTATGGGCCATTCAAAAGATGACAGAGGGGAGGAAGCTGTTTCTGAATGGTTGAGGAGGCTCCTGTACTTCCTTCCTGACAGTACTAATGAGAAGAGGATGATGAGGGCCCTTAATGATAGCTGCCATCTTGCTGAGGCACTACTTCTTCATAATGTTCTGAATGGTGGGGTGGGTTTGTGCCTGTGATGGAGCTGGCTGAATTTACAATCCTCCGCGGTCTCTTACAATCCTGTGCAATGGAGCCTCCATATTGGGCTGTGATGAAACCAGTCAGAATGCCTTTCACCATACATCTGTCGAAATTTGCAAGGATCTTTGGTGACAAACCAAGTCTTCTCAAACTCCTCATAAAGTGGAACTGCTGCTGTCCTTTCTTTGTAATTGCATCTACTGTATATGTTGGACTCAGGAGAGATACTCTGAGATGTTGACAACAAGGAACTTAAATCTGCTCACCTTTTCCACTGGCAACCACTTAATGAGGACTGGTTGTTGGACAGGAGAGGAAATGGAAATATATCATGGCACCATTTTACCTAGGTAAGATTTCTTTCTGTTTAATGTGTGATCAGAAGTAGCCATTTTAATTCCTGTAGCTCATTTCTCTAATTCACAATTTACTTTCCCTGACTGCACATTATTATTCTCTTATTATTTTGTGATTTTATAATAGACACATGTTGTTAATATCTTCCATATGATAATGATGTTCATGATATCAGGAAGTTATGGAATACTGTGATGACTCATTTATTAAACCAAATCCAATACAACATTGCTTCATAATCATTTTAACAATACGAGCAAACTATGGTGAAGGCAGCCCCTCTAATTTGCATAATCATCATTTGAATCTTTGGATTGCATTTAAAATTTTATGAATAAATAAAAATACTGAGAAAGTGGATTGTGCAATAGGTATTTTGAAAAGTGGCATTATGGAATTATTTTTCAGTACAAATACTGAATAAACTATTGGTTTGTTTAATGTACATAGTACATGCCTCATTCTGGATCTTGTGGTGTCTTGAACCACACTTCACATACAAATTTCGATTTTTTTTTTATGTTTAGATTATCAATACATAACAAGAAGAGCAGTGTTTTTTTTTATATATGTCTGGACCTGCATCCTCACTTTACCTCATTTCTGAGACCTGGGTCACTGAATATTATTCACTTCATTTTCCGGTAACTTAAATAAGAAAGAAAAGTGCTTCCATTGCTGGTTCCTGAGAGGAACTTGTCTATTCTTCCCTCAAATCTGAAAATAAAATGTGCACTATTATATTCTAGTTCCTGTCTCTTTGTCAATGTAATATTTCGATTTTAGTCTACCAATCTTTTACAAATGCTGTGTAGGAAAATTTTGGGTAGTACAAATATCAAAGCAAATATAATATTTGAAAGCCTGCATCTATTTTATCCAACAAAAGTAAAATACTGGACTCTTCAGAAAATTGTACATTTCTTACTTCAGATAAAATTGAATTTTAACTCATTTTCTGTCCAATCCATTGATGACAACACAGAATAATCTCCTTTTAACAAATAAAGGCAGAGATTGAATTATTTCAAAAACAAACCTAAGACCAAGAGAAAGTCACACAGCTAAGAAAATGTGAATCACATAGATGGCCCTGTTGCAAGGCTAATGCTCCACGTTCCCATTATATTTCACGAAGCGACTCAATGACTGAACCAAGCAATTATTGAGAATCAAGTCTTTTTTTTATTAAGTCTCTATAGCATCCATATATAGGTTGACCTGTAGCAAGGTATGACTTTCAAGAGCTTTTACAGTAGTGGAAAGATAAAGGAGGATGTGTAAAGTTACCTGAAATAAAATAAACCAGCACATGAAATAACGGCCAAGCTAAGATAACTATAGAGAATAGCAAGCTGGCTTCAGAAAACTCTAGTTTGCTTTGAAAAGAAAGTTCTTTTCCTACTGAAAATACCTCAGGCCTAATGCAAGCACTGCCACAAATGCTAATGGTTTAGAATAAAACCAGTAAAATACCCAGTCAGTCAGGCAGAAAAGGGGTGAAACAGTTAACATTTTATGTGACTGACCTTAGGTTCAAACTCTTTATTTCAGGTTTATAGTGTCCATCATTTGTGGCTTTTCTATAAACTGTTTAGGCCCTGGATCCATTTCTGTGATACAACTGTTCAAAAAGGGTTAAGCTGAAAAGGAATGCAACAAGTCCTGTTTGTGCTCGCTGCTTTATTAGGCGCAAGTTCTAAATGCAACTTAGATGACCGATTACAAAGTGACCTCATAAGAAATTTCTATGTGACACTAGCTAAAGCATCAGCTCAATACTGTTCATGCTGGTAAACCATGTGGTTGTTCACTGGGAAACCCTCTGAAAACTGCTTTGTACCTATGCTGTGACACCAGGATCTACCTACCCAAACAAAATATTTAAGGGCTGAGAGCTATTGCACCAAATGGTGCCCGGAAATTCAGTGCAGGCCTCTTGTTTGCTGCTGAGTGGTAACAAGAGCGTAATATTCAATAAACTATGCTTTTTTTGTGTTTTTCTGATGAATTTTACAAACAATGTGTCACCTTCACTCTGAAGAACCAGTGTTGCACTCTGCAGAACAACTATGCAGCCAATTGTTTTTAGAAGTCACATAATTAGACAAATAGACATCTGTTCTTGGAGTCCTTATGCAGTCAAAATATATCTGTACCTGGAAGGTCTAACTGCTAGCGAGTCAGTATCCTGGCAAAAACTACACCATGAAGACAAAAGAAAACTCCAAGAAACTCCACAAAAAGGTTATTAAAAAGCACAAGTCAGGAGATGGATACAAGAAAATTTCTAAGCCAGTGAATATCCCTTGGAGTACAGTTAAGTCAATCACCAAAAAATGGAAAAATATGGCACAGCTGTAAATCTGACTAAAGCTGGCCATCTTCAAAAACTGAGTGACCATATAAGAAGGGGACCAGTGAGGGAGGCCACTAAAAGACCTATAACAATTCTGGAGGAGCTACAAGCTTCAGTGGCTGAGATGGGAGAGGCTGTGCATACAACATCTGTTGCCCAGTCACACCATTATGGGACAGTGGCAAACAGAACGCCACCATTGAAAAAAATTCACATCTACAAAGTGCATCTACTAAATATGAAAAACGTATTCACCCCCCTTGGAAGTTTTCAGGTTTTATTGTTTTGCAATATTGAATGACAGTGGATTTAATTTGGCGTTTTTGACACGATCAACAGAAAGACTTTTTCATGTCAAAGTAAAAACAGATCTCAACAAAGTGATCTAAATTACTTACAAGTATAAAACACTAAATATTTGATTGCATAAGTATTCACCCCCTTCAAGTCAGTGTTTAGTAGATGCACCTTTGTTAACAATTATAGCCTTGAGTCTTTGTGGCTAGGTCTCTATCAGCTCTGCATATCTGGACACTGCAATTTTTCCCCATTCTTTACAAAACTGCTCAAGTTCTGTCAGATTGTGAGTGAATAGCTATTTTCAAGTCCAGCCACAAATCCTCAATTGGATTGAGGTCTGGACTCTGACATGGCCACTCCAGGTCATTAACTTTGTTGTTTTTAAGCCATTCCCGTTTAGCTTTGGCTTTAAGCTAGGGGTCATTGTCTTGCTGGAAAACAAATCTTCTCCCAAGACGCAGATCTCTTGCAGACTGCATCAGGTTTTTCTCTGGGGGGGCGGGGGGAGGAATACTCATGCAATCAATTATTTTGTGTTTTATATCTGTAATTAATTTAGATTATTTTGTAGACATCTGTTCATCTGTTTCCACTTTGACACGAAAGAGTATTTTTCTGTTGATCAGTGTTAAAAAGATCCAAATTAAATCACTGTTAATTAATATTGTAAAACAATAAAATATGAAAACTGCCAAGGGGGCTGAATACTTTTTTTAGGCACTGTATATACAAGCATTTTGAATTCAACAATATTATTGAAGCTCACTCCTATTCAGGGGTGTCCATAAATCAGACATTCATAACCCAGGGACAGCCTGTAACATAAATAAATAGCTCACTTAGAGGACATATTGGATTGAAAGGTCTTCACGTGTTAGGGTAAAAGACAAGGATTATGGACCATCTAACTTTGTTTTGGAGGTGAGGTGGTAGCAGCATGTCCAAGAAATGTAGCAAGTGTGAGAAAGGGCTCCATTAACCAGAGGAAAGGACTCCTTGAAGCATATGCCAGGTCTTAGAAACATAGAAAACCCACAGCACAATACCAGCCCTTCAGCCCACAATGCTGTGCCAAACATGTATTTATTTTAAAATTTACCAAGAAGCTCCATGTACCTATCCAGGAGTCTCTTAAAAGACCCTATCATATCAGTCTCCACCACTGTCGCCGACAGCCCATTCCACGCACTCACCACCCTCTGCATGAAAAACTTACCTTTGATGTCTCCTCTGTAGCTACTTCCAAGCATCTCAAAACTGTGCCCTCTCATGTTAGCCAATTCAGCCCGAGGAAAAAGCCTCTGACTATCCATACAATCAATGCCTCTCATCACCTTATACCCCTCTATCAGGTCACCTCTCATCCTCCATTCGTCCAAGAAGAAAAGACAAGTTCACTTAACCTATTCTCATAAGGCATGCTCCCCAATCCAGGCAACATCCTTGTAAATCTCCTCTGCACCCTTCTATAGTTTCCACATCCTTCCTGTAGTGAGGTGACCAGAACTGAGCACACTACTCCAAGTCGGGTTTGACCAGGGTCCTATATAGCTGTAATATTACCTCTCAGCTCTTGAACTCAATCCCACGGTTGATGAAGGCCAATGCACCGTATGCCTTCTTAACCACACAGTCAACCTGCACAACAGCTTTGAGTGTCCTACGGACTCGGACCCCAAGATCCCTCTGATCCTTCACACTGCCAAGTGTCTTACCATTAATACTATATTCTGCCATCATATTGACCTACCAAAATGAACCACCTAACACTTATCTGAGTTGAAATCCATCTGCCACTTCTCAGCTCAGTTTTGCATCCTATTGATGTCCCGCTGTAACCTCTGACAGCCCACCACACTATCCACAACACCCCCAACCTTTGTGTCATAGGCAAATATACTAACCCATCTCTCCACTTCCTCATTCAGGCCATTTATAAAAATCACGAAATGAAGGGGTCCATGCAGAATATGACCTATCTACAACCACTCTTTGCCTTCTGTGGGCAAGCCAATTCTGGATTCACAAAGCAAGATCCCCTTGGATCCCATGCCTCCTTACTTTCTCAATATGTTTTGCATGGGGTACCTTCTCAAATGTCTTGCTGAAATCCATATACTACATCTACTGCTCTACCTTCATCAATGTGTTTAGTCACATCCTCAAAAAATTCAATCAGGCTCATAAGGCACGAACTACCTTTGACAAAACTGTGCTGACTATTCCTAATCATATATGCCTCTCCAAATGTTCATAAATCCTGCCTCTCAGGATCTTCTCCATCAACTTACTGACCACTGAAGTAAGACTCACTGGTCTATAATTTCCTGGGCTATCTCTACTCCCTTTCTTGAATAAGGGAACAACATCTGCAATCATGAAATTCTCTAGAACCTTTCCTGTCCCCATTGATGATGCAAAGATCATTGCCAGAGGCTCAGCAATCTCCTCCCTTGCCTTCCACAGTAGCCTGGGGTATATCTTGTCCAGTCCTGGTGACTTATCCAACTTAATGCTTTCCAAAAGCTCCAGTACATCCTCTTTCTTAATGTCTATAGGCTCAAGCTTTTCAGACCACTGTAAATCAGCTCTACAATCCCCAAGATCCTTTTCCACAGTGAATACTGAAGCAAAATATTCATTATGTACCTCTGCTACCTCCTCCGGTTCCATACACACTTTTCCACTTTCGCACTTGATTGGTCCTATTCTCTCACTTCTTATCTTCTTGCTCTTCATATACTTGTAGAATGCCTCAGGGTTTTCCTTAATCCTGCTTGCCAAGGCCTTCTCATGGACCTTTCTGGCTCTCCTAATTTCATTCTTAAGCTCCTTCTTGGTAGCCTTATAACTTCCTATCTTTACCTAGTTTTTTGAACCTTTTGTAAGTTTTTCTTTTCTTCTTGACTGGATTTTCAACAGCCTTTGTACACCATGGTTCCTCTACCCTACCATCCTTCCCCTGTCTCATTGGAACATACCTATGCAGAACACCACACAAATATCCCTGAACATTTGCCACATTTCTGCCGTACATTTCCCTGAGAACATCTGCTCCCAATTTATACTTCCAAGTTCCTGCCTGATAGCTTCATATTTCCCCTTATTCCAATAAACGTTTTCTTAACTTGTCTGCTCCTATCCCTCTCCAATGCTATGGTAAAGGAGATGGAATGTGAAGTTATCCACTTTGGTGGCAAAAATAGGAAAAAAGATTATTATCTGAATGGTGGCCGGTTAGGAAAAGGGGAGGTGCAACGAGACCTGGGTGTCATTATACACCAGTCATTGAAAGTGGGCATGCAGGTACAGCAGGCAGTGAAAAAGGCAAATGGTATGCTGGCATTTATAGCGAGAGGATTCGAGTACAGGAGCAGGGAGGTACTACTGCAGTTGTACAAGGCCTTGGTGAGACCACACCTGGAGTATTGTGTGCAGTTTTGGTCCCCTAATCTGAGGAAAGACATCTTTGCCATAGAGGGAGTACAAAGAAGGTTCACCAGATTGATTCCTGGGATGGCAGGACTTTCATATGAAGAAAGACTGGATGAACTGGGCTTGTACTCGTTGGAATTTAGAAGATTGAGGGGGGATCTGATTGAAACGTATAAGATCCTAAAGGGATTGGACAGGCTAGATGCAGGAAGATTGTTCCCAATGTTGGGGAAGTCCAAAACGAGGGTTCACAGTTTGAGGATAGAGGGGAAGCCTTTTAGGACCGAGATTAGGAAAAACTTCTTCACACAGAGAGTGGTGAATCTGTGGAATTCTCTGCCACAGGAAACTGTTGAGGCCAGTTCATTGGCTATGTTTAAGAGGGAGTTAGATATGGCCCTTGTGGCTACAGGGGTCAGGGGTATGGAGGGAAGGCTGGGGCGGGGTTCTGAGTTGGATGATCAGCCATGATCATAATAAATGGCGGTGCAGGTTCGAAGGGCCGAATGGCCTACTCCTGCACCTATTTTCTATGTTTCTATGAATTGTGATCACTATCTCCAAAATGCTCTCCCACTGAGAGGCCTGACACCTGACCAGATTCATTTCCCAATACCACATGAAGTACAGCCTCTCCTGTTGTAGGCTTATCTACATATTGTGTCAGGAAACCTTCCTGAACACACTAACAAACTCCACCCATCTAAACCCTTTTCTCTAGGGAGATGACAATCAATATTGGGGAAATTAAAATCTCCCATCACAACAGCCCAGTTGTTATTGCACCATTCCAGAATCTGCCTCCCTATCTGCTCCTCTATGTCCCTGTTACTATTGGGTGGTCTATAAAAAACACCCAGTAGAGATATTGACGTCTTCCTGTTTCTAACTTCCCACAGAAACTCAGTAGACAATCCATCCATGACTTCCTCCCTTTCTGCAGCCGTGACACTATCTCTGATCAGCAGTGCCATGCCCCACCTCTCTTGCCTCCCTCTCTGTCCTTTGTGAAACGTGTAAAGCCTGGCACTCTAAGTAACCATTCCTGCCCTTGAGCCATCCAAGTCTCTGTAATGGCCACAACATCATAGCTCCAAGTACTGATCCACGCTCTAAGCTCATCCGCTTTATTCATGATATTCCTTGCATTAAAATAGATACATCTCAAACCATCAGTCTCAACGCATCCCTTCTTTATCACCCGCCTATCCTCCCTCTCACACTAGTGCGCCAACTGCCCCTTCCTCCACCTCTTCAGTTCGGTTCCCACCCTCAGCAATTCTAGTTTAAACTCTCCCCAATAGCCTTAGCAAACCTCTCTGCCAGGATGTTGGTCCCCTTCGGATTCAAGTGCAAGCCATCTTTATTGTACAGGTCACGCCTGCCCAAAAGAGGTCCCAATGATCCAGAAATCTGAATCCCTGCCCCCTGCTCCAATCCCTCAGCCACACATTTATCCTCCACCTCACTCTGTTCCTACACTCACCGTCACATGGCACAGGCAGTAATCCCAAGATTACTACCCTCATGTTCCTGCTTCTTTCCTAACGTCCTGTAGTCTGTTGTCAGGCCCTCCTCCCTTTTCCTAAAAATGCTGTGGCTAACAATATGTACCACAACCTCTGGCTGTTCACCGTCCCACTTCAGGATATCGTGGACGTGATCAGAAAAATCTTCTGAGAAAGGAAAACATTGTGATGCCCTGATGTGAAAGGCTTATTTTTATTGCATCAGTTGAAGATTAGCTTGGTCTGAGAATGCAAAATTAGAAGCATCATCAGCAGAAAACAGCTCAGCTGCTGAGGTTCGGATACTCTCTACTCTGGAATGTAGTTACTTCAGCTTGAACAGCTTTGCATTAGTTCTAAAGATTAGGTCATGTAAGCGGGAAACTTGTTGGAAGATAATGCAATATTACAGCAAGGCAGTTTTCAGTGTTGGAGCAATGGCACAAACTTGTTTGACACCTATCCACCAGTTTATATAATGTTTCATATTTCAACCTCTGTAGGCAACCAGATTCGAGGAGAGTGTTCCACAGTGCCTCCCAACGGATGGAGTCCAAGGTTTTGGTTGGGTCAAAGAAAGGTACATATATTAGTTGGTGTTCCCTGCATTCTCATGGAATTGCCACACAGTGAAGATCATATTCACTGAGCTTCTAGAAGGATGGAATCCAAACTGTGATGCACAAAACAGTTTTCTGGCCACCAAGAGGAAGGAATTGAGAAGGACACTGAAAAT
Source organism: Mobula hypostoma (assembly GCF_963921235.1). Lineage (NCBI taxonomy): Eukaryota > Metazoa > Chordata > Chondrichthyes > Myliobatiformes > Myliobatidae > Mobula > Mobula hypostoma. The sequence continues at coordinate 38,421,589 of NC_086099.1, read as the reverse complement.
AATCGCCTCCTATCTAAAACAGGGTCATAATTACAACATTTCAGGGGCTTCCTGGAATATTCTCCTCTTCTCTTATGTTAGCAATGATACTGTGGACTAGTGGATGGAGCTCTTTGCTGCTCAGCTTTATGAGTTTTTTGAGTTCAACAGAGATACCATCTGCTCCACGTGCTTGTCAGTCTTGAGTTGCAATGTGGTCTTCTCGAATTCTGACTGGTAATCAGCGGCAGAAAGGTGAGATGTAGTAAGATGGAGTCATGTGTGATCACATCATGGATAGAGTTATGGTTGAAGTGCTTCTAGTGGCACTCAGTCACTGATGAGTTCACCTTCATTGCTAGTTCTTATTCAGCTTGGACCTTTTATGATGGACTTGTAGATTACTTTCACAGAACCTAAAAACTCATGCATTTTATGGTTGTCGATGCAATGCTGACTTTCCTGCCCTCTCTTCACTCCCTAGGTGTTCAAAGATTCAAAAGATTCAAAGTACATTTATTATCAAAGTATGTATGCAATATACAATGCTGAGATTCGTTCTCTTGCAGGCAGCCCCGAAACGAAGTAACACAATGGAACCCATTCCAAGAAAACATTAAACATTCAACACGCAAAAAAAAGAATAAATAATGTGAACAACAAAAAATTAACAAATAATAGAATGTGGAAAGGTTGTTTCCCTTGGTGGGTGAGTCCAGGGCAAGAAGCCACAGTCTGAAAGTCAGAGGGTACCCATTTAAAACAGAGATGAGGAGAATTTTTTTTAGCCAGAGGGTCGTGGATTTATGGAATTCATTGCCACATACAGCTGTGGAGGCCCAATCATTGAGGGTTTTTAAGGAGGAGATTGATAGGTATCTAATTAGTCAGGGGATCAAGGGATATGGGGAAAAAGCCGGAAATTGGAACTAGATGGGAGAATAGTATAGCTCATAGACATAGACATAGAACATAGAATAGTACAGCACAGTACAGGTGCTTTGACCCACAATGTTGTGCCGACGCTCACACCCTGCCTCCCATATAAGCCCCCACCTTAAATTCCTCCATATACCTGTCTAGTAGTCTCTTAAACTTCACTAGTGTATCCGCTTCCACCACTGACTCAGGCAGTGCATTCCACACACCAACCACTCTCTGAGTAAAAAACCTTCCTCTAATATCCCCCTTGAACTTCCCACCCCTTACCTTAAAGCCACATCCTCTTGTATTGAGCAGTGGTGCCCTGGGGAAGAGGCGCTGGCTATCCACTCTATCTATTCCTCTTATCATCTTGTATACCTCTAACATGTCTCCTCTCATCCTTCTTCTCTCCAAAGGGTAAAGCCCTAGCTCCCTTAATCTCTGATCATAATCCATACTTTCCAAACCAGGCAGCATCCTGGTAAATCTCCTCTGTACCCTTAACTACCCTATCCACCTGTGAGGCAACTTTCAGGGATCTATGGTCATGTACCCCCAGATCCCTCTGCTCCTCCATACTACCAAGTATCCTGGCATTTACTTTGTACTCTGCCTTGGAGTTTGTCCTTCCCAAGTGTACCACCTCACACTTCTCCGGGCTGAACTCCATCTGCCACTTCTCAGCCCACTCCTGCATCCTATCAATGTCTCTCTGCAATCTTTGACAATCCTCTACACTATCTACAACACCACCAACTTTTGTGACGTCTGCAAACTTGCCAACCCACCCTTTTACCCCCATATCCAGGTCGTTAATAAAAGTCACGAAAAGTAGAGGTCCCAGAGCAGATCCTTGTGGGACACCACTAGTCACAATCCTCCAGTCTGAATGTACTCCCTCCACCATGACCCTCTGCCTTCTGCAGGCAAGCCAATTCTGAATCCGCCTGGCCAAACTTCCCTGGATGCCATGCCTTCTGACTTTCTGAATAAGCCTACTGTGTGGAACCTTGTCAAATACCTTTCTAAAATCCATGTAGATCACACCCACTGCACGACCCTCATCTATATGCCTGGTCACCTCCTCAAAGAACTCTATCAGGCTTGTTAGACACGATCTGCCCTTCACAAAGCCATGCTGACTGTCCCTGATCAGACCATGATTCTCTAAATGCCCATAGATCCTATCTCTAAGAATCTTTTCCAACAGCTTTCCCACCACAGACATAAAGCTCACTGGTCTATAATTACCCGGACTATCCCTACTACCTTTTTTGAACAAGGGAACAACATTCGCCTCCCTCCAATCCTCTGGTAGCATTCCCGTGGACAAGGCGGACATAAAGATCCTAGCCAGAGGCTCAGCAATCTCTTCCCTCGCCTCGTGGAGCAGCCTGGGGAATATTCCGTCAGGCCCCGGGGACTTATCCGTCCTAATGTATTTTAACAACTCCAACACTTCCTCTCCCTTAATATCAATATGCTCCAGAACATCAACCTCACTCATATTGTCCTCACCATCGTCAAGTTCCCTCTCATTGGTGAATACCGAAGAGAAGTATTCATTGAGGACCTCGCTCACTTCCACAGCTTCCAGGCACATCTTCCCACCTATATCTCTAATCGGTCCTACCTTCACTCCCGTCATCCTTTTTTACTTCACATAATTGAAGAATGCCTTGGGGTTTTCCTTTACCCTGCTCAACAAGGCCTTCTCATGCCCCCTTCTTGCTCTTCTCAGCCCCTTCTTAAGCTCCTTTCTTGCTTCCCTATATTCTTCAATAGACTCATCTGATCCTTGTTTCCTAAACCTCATGTATGCTGCCTTCTTCTACCTGACTAGATTTTCTACCTCACTTGTCACCCATGGTTCCTTCACCCTACCATTCTTTATCTTCCTCACCGGGACAAATTTATCCCTAACATCCTGCAAGAGATCTCTAAACATCGACCACATGTCCTTAGTACCTTTCCCTGCAAAAACATCATCCCAATTTACACCCGCAAGTTCTAGCCTTATAGTCTCATAATTTGCCCTTCCCCAAATAAAATTTTTCCTGTCCTCTCTGATTCTATCCTTTTCCATGATCATGCTAAAGGCCAGGGAACGGTGGTCACTGTCCCCCAGATGCTCACCCACTGAGAGATCTGTGACCTGACCCGGTTCATTACCTAGTACTAGATCTAGTATGGCATTACCCCTTGTCGGCCTGTCCACAAACTGTGACAGGAATCCATTCTGGACACACTTAACAAACTCTGCCCCATCTAAACCCTTGGAACTAATCAGGTGCCAATCAATATTAGGGAAGTTAAAGTCACCCATGATAACAACCCTGTTATTTTCATACCTTTCCAAAACCAGCCTCCCAATCTGCTCTTCTGTACCTCTGCTGCTACCAGGGGGCCTATAGAATACCCCCAACAGAGCAACTGCTCCCTTCCTGTTCCTGACTTCCACCCATACTGACTCAAAAGAGGATCCTGCTACATTACCCACCCTTTCTATAGCTGTAATAGTATCCCTGACCAGTAATGCCACCCCTCCTCCCCTTTTTCCACCCTCTCTATCCCTTTTAAAGCACTGAAATCCAGGAATATTGAGAATCCATTCTCACCCCGGTGCCAGCCAAGTCTCTGTAATGGCCACTACATCATAATTCCATGTATGTATCCAAGCTCTCGGTTCATCACCTTTGTTCCTGATGCTTCTTGCATTGAGGTACACACATTTCAGCCCTTCTGCCTTACTACCTTTACACACTTTATTCTGCTTCTCTTTCCTCAAAGCCTCTCTATATGTTAGATCTGGCTTTACTCCATGCACTTCTTTCACTGCTCTATCGCTCTGGGTCCCATCCCCCTCGTAAATTAGTTTAAACCCTCCTGAACCATGCTAGCAAACCTACCTGCAAGGTTATTGCTCCCCCTCGAGTTCAAGTGCAACCCATCCAATCTGTACAGGTCCCACTTTCCCCAGAAGAGAACCTAATGGTGCAAAAATCTAAAACCCTGCTCCCTGCACCAACTCCTCAGCCACGCATTCAACTGCCATCTCCTCCAATACTTATCATCACTGTCACATAGCACTGGCAGCAATCCTGAGAACGCCACCCTTGGGGTCCTGTTCTTCAGCCTTCTGCCTAGTTCCCAAAACTCACACTTCAGGACCTCATCCCTCTTCCTGCCTATGTCATTGGTCCCAACATGTATCATGACTTCTGGTTGCTTTCCCTCTCGTATCAGGATGTTGTGCACCCGGTCAGAGACATCCCGGACCCTGGCACCCGGGAGACAACAAACCATGCGGGTGTCCTTCTCACGTCCACAAAATCTCCTGTCTGCTCCCCTGACTATAGAGTCTCCAATGACGACAGCTCTCCTCTTCTCCGTCCAATGCTTCTGCACCACCGGGTCAGACTCAGTGCCGGAAGCCCTGCCACCGTGGCTCACACCTGGTCGGTCGTCCCTGCCAACAGTATCCAGGACAGTAAACTTATTATTCAGGGAAATGGCTACAGGGGTGCTCTGCACTACTTGTCTGCTCACCTTCGCTTTCCCCCCTCTGACGGTCACTCAACAACCTGCTTCCGACAGCCTAGGTGTGACTGCCTCCCTGCAGCTCTCATCTATGACTCATGGTGGAGTGGCAGAGCAGACTCGATGGGCCGAATGGCCTGCTTCTGCTCCTTTGTCTTGAGATCTTGTAAACATCAACTAGCAGAGTCCTTGAGATGGCCAAGGCATGATCAGGTTAGTTTTGTGCATATCAATTAATTACTGTGCCATTCATTGACTGCAGGCCACAGAGCAAGTCTGCACCTCAGCACCCCAATCAAACTTGCACAAACTAACAATTAAATAAGAGTAACCAGAGACGCATGTGCCACAGAGTCCTCTAAAAATGTGTCCACAACCATGAGCAGTGCCGATCAAACCTTGCCCAAGGCCCAAGACTCCTGCACCTTACCCTGGCAACAGCGGGAAAGAGGGAGAGGAGTATCCGTCAAACACAGGAAGACAGTGCTGGACACCTGGTCACCTTCCGTTCTCACCCTCATCGATTTCAATCCTGCTTGATACTTTAATCGTCCAGACCAATGAGCAATGGAGCTGATCATAGATTGGTGCTGTGCCATCAGGCCGCACACTTTGTTCTCAACCACCCTCTCAACCTTGATGAGCTCCCCCAGAGAGAGCAAAAGTGACAGATTGTACAGTCAGCCCAAAAACACATAATCAAAATATAAATTACAGTTTCGTAGTAGAAGCATATTTAAAGGAAGAAGGAGAAGAAGAAGTAGTTTTGTGAACTAACTGCAGGACATCACCATTGGTTGCATTGTTTGTTGGTGCCATCTTGTATCTTAGCTATCAGGCTTTCTGCTGGGTCTCTGTTTCCAGGTGCCGATAAAGTTGTTTCTTTCCCTTTGAGGAAATATGGAACCTCTAAATAACATTATTGCAGGCAGGTTTGTGGGTTATCTCTTTGAATCACACCAAGTTTAATCCCTGCGGCATCCATAATAAAGTACTTGAATCACTTTCCCCGACACTAGTTTAAACACAGGCTTAAACACACAAACCACTTAATCAATTCTTACAGCAATTACGTCAGCACTCAGCATCACTGAACAATTAGACCCACAATGAAGCCCCTCCCATTGGCTCGTAAGGAAATGGGTTGTTGCCGGCCCACTAACAGCCATGGGACTCAGTGGTGAGATGGCTATCTTTCATAAACAAAATACATCTAGGGTCGATATGATTTGAGGTTCTGCCAAACAGGAACATCGTGATGTTCGGACTAAAGAAAGCTCGATTTGAACTAATGCTGTGTAAATACTGCCCATACACAATTGCTGGTCCCCACGAAATAACAGATGTACACACACAAAATTATAACGAAAGTATATTTGCAAATTTCAGCTTTATCAAAGAGCTAGTAGGAAAAAGACAAGGAAAAAATAAAGCCACCCTTGGACCACGTATTGTACTGGCCTCAAATCTTGCCATTGATGACACCACTTTATCTATTGTCAGTTCGTGCTAGCACCAAACCAGAGAGCCTGCAACAGACTGATAAGAGAACTATCCTATTATTATTTTGAGTAAAATTCTGACCTCCGCTGCCTTGTGGCCATACCCTCACCCATGGGAAAGGCTTCGGGAGTAAAGCAGGAGTCCCTAAGGCAGTTTGGTGCTGTTTACAACTTCACTCTGGCAACCTCTGCGATGATAGTGGTGCCAAGCTGTATCGGCGCTTGCCCTTCCCTTGAACTACTTCAGTGACGTGGAGAGGGGGAACCCGCTGTATGGGCAACAGCCGGTTCTTCAAATCTTCCCGCCCAGACTTGTGCCCTGGAGAGGACGCAGTCCACCAGAGGTGCAAACCCCATGATTCTCCTGGGATCGACTGCTGCCTACTACTAAAATTCTGAAAAGCAATCTGCTGAAGAAACTAAACCAAATAAATGTACTTGCATCGGATTATGCCTTTAAATTATTTAGTGATCTTTGAAATCTACACATTACAGTGTAACTGTCCAGATATGTAGTGGAGGCCTGATCCAAAAGCAGTGGAGCAGAGATGATTTTGCAGTAAATGATATTTTACTAATAAACTGGAAAATAATAAGCCATGAGAGGCCACAAAGCAAGGAAGAACAGATGCTTAACACAACAAGGCACAAGAAGGGAAGGAGGCAAAGAACGGAAATGGTAGGTTACTTAGCTTGACTTCAATGGTTGGAAAGACATTGGAGTTTATTAGTAAGGATGAAGTTCAGGTGTACTAGGAGGTTATCATGGTTTCCTAAAGGGAAAATGTTGGCTGTCAAATTTGTTGGAATTTTTTAAGGAATAATAGGTAGGATAGACAAAAAAGAGTCAGTGGATGTTGTTTATTTGGATTTTTAGAAAACCCTTGACAAGATGCTGCAAATGAGGTTGCTTAATGAGATAAGAGTCCATATTATGACAGGAATAGGACTAGCATGGATAGAAGATTGTCTGACTGGTAGGAGGCAAAAGAGTGGGAATATGCAGGCCTTTTCTGGTTGGCTGCCAGTGACTAGTGGTGTTCAGCATGGGTTGGTGTTGGGGGCCATTTCTTTTCATGCAATATTTCAATGATTCGCATGAAGGAATTAATGGCTTTGTGGCCAAGTTTTCAGACAATATGGTGGAGGGTACGTAGTGATGAGGAAGCAAGGTGTTTGCAGAAGGACTTAGATAGATTGGGAGAATGGGTTAATAAGTGGCAGATGGAATATGGTGTAGGGAAATGTAGTACCTCACTTTGCTAGAAGGAATAAAGACATAGCTTATTTTATAAATGGGGAGAAAAAAATTCAGAAATCAGAGGTGCAAAAGGACTTGGGAGTCCCTATGTAGAATTCCCGAAGATTAATTTACAGATTAAGTCAGTGGTAAGGAAGGCAAATGCATTGTTAGCATTCATTTCAAGAGGACTAGAATATAATAACAAGGACGTAGTGCTGAGGCTTTATAAAGCATTGGTTGGACCACACGTGGAGTATTGTGAGCAGTTTTGGGCTCTTTATCTAAGAAAAGATGTGCTGGCTTCGGACAGTGTCCAGAGGATGTTCATGAGAATGATCCCAGGAATGAAAGGGTTAATATATACGATGTGTTTGATGGCTCTGGGCCTGTACTCACTGGAGTTTAGAAGAATGGGGGGGGTGGGTTCATTGAAAATGATCAAATATTGAAAGAACTAGAGAGAACGGATGTAGAGAGGATATTTCCTATAGTGGTGGGGTCTCGGACCAGAGGGCACAGCCTCACAATAGAGAAGAATCCATTGAGAACAGAGCTGAGGGAAGAAGTTCTTTAGCCAGAGGGTGGTGAATCTGTGGAACTCATTGTCACAGACGGCTGTGCAGGTCATGGCATTGGGAATATTTAATGCGGTGACTGACGTTCTTAATAAATGAGGGCGTCAAAGGTAATGGGGAAAGGCAGGAGAATGGGGTTGAGAGGGATGGTGAATCAGCCATGATGGAATGGTGGAGCAGATTCAATGAGCCACCTGACCTAATTCTACTCCTATGTCTTATTGTCTTATGGTCTTAGTGAATGTCTTATATTTGCAGCTAATTTGTCTCTTGATCTCCTGTTCATTCTCAACAAACCAGTCCAGATTCTTCTTATTGGAGAAGTCAGCAGTCTCTACATTGATGGCAATTGTAGTGGCTTTAAGATTGTAATTGAGGTGATGTCTCAGAAGAGCCAACTTTCTGGAGTCCTTGAGAGTATCAATGGGTAACTTTTTGCTGCATTATTTCTGTGGACGTTGATGTTTTGGGGCTCGGTTGGTAGAGATAATAGTTTATATTGAGCAGTTATCAATCCAGCAGTTGCAGTATCAGTGCCTGTCATGTGCCTGTTGTAGATATCTTTGTGATCCTAACTCAGATGGAGGTGATGCTGTGATGGGTTGTGCTTGTCTTTCTGACACACCAGGGTGTTTGCAATGATGAATCCAGGCTCCAAGCATTTGGTTAGGGAAAAAAAAACTTTTTAAGTTAGACGCCCCTGTTGTTTCTTCGCTAATTGTGCTTTGTCGGGAGTTTGCATCCCTCCCTATCCTAGCACTGAAGTCCCCCAGCAGGATATGTTTGACTTCATTTAGGATGCAGACCAGGGTTTTCTCAAGGTCAGAGTAGAAGCCTTTCTTGGCATCATCTGAAGTTGCAGGATTGGTTGTGTGTGCACTGATGATTTAGCATGTTATTTCTGTGTTAGAGTGAACTAAAAGGTCGTCCTTTAGGACAACATTCCTTCCATAGACATGACATTCCTCTTCCAGATTACTCCTCCAGAAGAGCAAGCTCCTTTACTGGTGGCACGGTAGTGTAATGGTTAGCACACGCTTTCCAGGACCTGTGACACAGGTTCAATTCCCACCGCTTCCAGTAAGAAGCTTGTACGTTCTCCCTGTGACTGCGTGGGTTTCCTTTGCATGGTCTGGATCCCTCCCACAGTCCGAAGACGTACTAGTTGGTAGGTTAATTGGTCATTATAAATTGTCCCACAATTAGGCTAATGTTAAATCAGGGATTGCTAGATGAGGGCCAGAGGGGCCCACTCCATGCTGTATCTCAATCAATAAACAAATAAGAAGCACCCATCGCCTTGTTTTTTGGGGATGTTTGGTGATAGTTGCAAATTGTTCAATTTTAGGCAATGATAGACTCAGAATTGTGCAGAAAATTCCTCTACTCCTTATTAACCCGACTTTGTACCTTCTTTGGAGTTGTGTGGATGCATCTCTTTCCTCCTCTAATTGTATCCTTTTCCATACTCAGCTGATACTCAGCACTGTCAATGGAAAAAAAATTTTGCACAAGAATGCACATAGTCATCAATTTACGTCAGTGTACTGCAAATGAATGAGGGAAAAAGATCACACTAAATTTGTTGAAAGAAACTTAGAAAATTAGTTACAACCTTTTGTTTTATAATCCCAGTCAATATTCTTAACTTTCTCAGTTCCTCTCACTTTGTGCGCGACTCTAAATTTAAATCTTCAGTTTTCCCCTCAGTCCTGATTGATATAACGCTCTGTAAAAGGACAATGACTTGTATCTGCAGGATGACAAATTCCAATAAAGGCACATATCACCAACATCAACAAAATTTGGTCTCTTAAAATGGAACATTCTGCTACATCAGATAATGTCCCAGGCATGCTGATCAATGACTGTGTAATTCCATTCAACTCATCAGGCTCCTATTCTTTGAGATTACTTTGTGGTCATCTAGATGAAGGAAAATACGCTTTTTTAGCTCGTTTATTACTAGGCATAACATTCCCATTTTAGTTTTCAATGCGTCATCAGAATGGGATGATATTATGACTAAGAAATAACACTAAGAAGAACTATGAACCACATATTGTAGCTGGCCTCAAATCTTGCTATTGATGGCACCACTTTATCTGCTGTCAGTTCATGCTAGCACTAGACTAGAGAGCCTGCAACAGACTGATAAGAGAACTATCCTAATATTACCTTGAGTAAAATTCTGAAAAGAAATTTGCTGAAGAAACTAAACCAAATAAATGTATTTGCATCAGATTATGCCTTTAAATTATTTAGTGATCTTTGAAATCGACACATTACAGTGTAGCTGTCCAGATACGTAGTGGAGGCTTGATCCAAAAGCAGAGCAGCAGAGACGACTTAGGAGTAAATGATATTTTACTAATAAACTGGAAAATAACAAGCCACAAGAGATCACAAAGCAAAGAAGACAGATGCTTAACACAACAAGGCAGCGGAGGCTACGAACAACCGGTTGAGGCTGGCTGGTTTGTATGAGTGAACAAGGATTGTGGATGAGAGAGGGGTTGAAATGGACTGCAGGTGATGAGTTGGAAATGGGTGGCAAGTGACTCCTATTAGTTGGGTAGAGACTGGGAGGTGTCTGCCTGAATAGGCCTGATAGGACTCCTCTCCCACAGCCACCACCCGATGATTCAGGTTGATCCGTATGGGTCTGGTGGGACGCTTCGATTCGGTTATGAAACTGGATGACACCCAAAACCCCTTCCTTCAGGCCATACCCTTCCCAGTTGACGAGGTACTGCAAACCCCATCCACGATGATATGGACCATGGACACTGGACATTGCCCTCCTAGGTTTTGGAGGTGGGGGATCAGGTGGGTTGAGTGGTGTTATGGGGTAGCAGTTTCACAGGTTTGTTAGTGAGACACAAGACACTGATTATGAGTAAGCACATTAACCATGTATTGACAGAGAAACAGTAAAACATTCAACCATCTAAGTCAAACAAGTACTCATCTAAGCCACCCCAAGTTGCAAAAATGATGACACTAAACATTCAGTCACACTTCAAACTCAATAGGTATTTAATTAAGTTTTTCCAAGATACACAACTACAAAGCTAAGCATTCAATGGATATTCAGCTAAGTGTGTGTACGGGCCCTCCTATTTGCAGCATGCTTTCCCAATGGTTCTTCTGCACTGGTTGCAACCTCAGTGTGAAGAGCAGCCCCTGGAGACAAAGGAAAACAGGCGAGTCTCTCGCACATGCTACTCTAAAACCCCTGAGGCACCCAGAACCGGAAATAGGTGCAACGGCTTACAAGGCAACCAATGGGAAAAAGCTGCTGCATCCCTCAAATGGACCAATTAATGACGACATGGTGGAAATGGTTTTCGAGTGGCAAGTAAACTAGCAGTTCATATTACAAGTGGTCCATGGAAAATGGGCTTGAGGCCATCAAAGTCAGTCTTATGGCTATTACAAATGCAGTGTTCTGCTACTGCTGATTTCTCCGGGTAACCCAAATGGTTATGCCTCCTGTGCTCCTTGATGCAGGTTTCCACTGTGTGTCCCATCTGGCGGATATACACTGCCCACACTCACAGGAAATCGTGTAAGCAGCAGCAGTCCTGAATCCCAGGTCACCTGCATCACATCAAAAATTTGACCAACGTCATAAAAACAATAACCAACATCCAGCTGACACCGGAGGACATAATGGTCAGTTTCGACGTGGGGTCCCTGTTCACAAGTGTTCCTATTACGGACAGCTTGGTATTCCTCCAGTCAAGGTTTTATAAGGGTACCACTGACCTTTTTGAACACACCCTTACATCGACGTACTTCCTCTTTAACCTGGAATCTGGTAACCTCAGATATGGCATCTATCAGAAACCCACTCACACGGACTTGTACCTCAACAGTAACAGCCACCATTGCGCCTTCCAACATAAAGCGGTTCTTTCTGCTTTGATTGACCATGTGAAAACTATTTCAAACCTGGAGAGTCTCGCTAAGGAAATAAGATGATTATGCACGTCATTCCAACAGAATGGCTACAAGGTGAAGGAAATCAATCGGGCCCTTAAAAGGGCTGACAGAAAAACCGGGAAACCTAACAATGAGGAGGAGCCTATCTCTACCACCTATCTTTCCTTTATTTCCACAGTTTCTGAAAGGATCGCCAAGATCCTGAAGAAAAACCAGAATCATACCATCTACATTACTGTAAAGAAGCTCAAATCACAGGTTATGAAGGTCAAAGACCTGGTATTCAGGTTGCCGGGCATTTAAATGATTCCCTGTGAATGCGAAGCTGTGTCTATCAGCCAGATAGGACTCACGATGGAAACACACATCAAGGAACACAGGAGGTGTATCTGTTTGGGTTACCCGGAGAAATCGGTGGTAGCAGAACATTGCATTCGCAATGGCCATAGGGTTGACTTCGACAGCACAAAACTGTTGTGCCACGCCAATGGCATTTGGCACTGCCTAGTGAAGGAAGCTATTGAAATAAACCTAGAGGAAAAGAATTTTAACAAAGACAAAGGTCTCACTATATGTAAGAACTGGAATTCGATTGTAAGCAAGGTGGGACAGCAGAAACCTGATTGGATGAGGACTAACCTATCTGGAGGGACAGACGATGGGATATAAATGCCGCTGGACGAGACATGCCCAGGCATTATCACAGATAAAGATGGCAGAGTTTGTCATCGAAACGTTGGTTAAAATCGATACCTGCATCTGGCTGGAAGCCCATGAAGAGTTTATTCATGAATAATGAAGACATTATAGCACTAAAAAAGCACTGTCAGAAGAGGGAAAACAATAAGAAGGTGAAATCCAGAACCTGAAAAAGGATTGATTATAAAAGGATTGGCTGCAGCTTTGAAGTGATTTGAAGGCTTGGCAATGCTAGGAGAGCAAGACCCTAGTTTAGCTGATTACATTGAAGCTTTTAGGGAAGCCAATGAGAGTATTTGGAGCTTTAAAGACATTTTAGAAGAAAAGAACAAAGAAAACACACAGTTTTCATTTGATTTTTAAAAAAATTTTAAAAAGAAATCAGAATTTGTCACCTCCAGCTCAGCAGCATCTTTGAGGACCAGACACATCTACCTCAATACTCTGGAGATATGGTTACCATATCGACTGATTTTGTGTACATAAGGGCATGTGTAGGTGTATAAGATGATGAGAGGCCCTGATTGTGTGGATAGCCAGAGGTTTTTTCCAAGGGCTGAGAATAGAGGGGGCATAGCTTTAAGGTGCTTGAAAGTAGGTACGGGGGGGTGGGGGGGTGGATGTCAGGGGTAAGTTTTTCACACAGAGAGTGGTGGGCGAATGCTGGTGGTGGTGATGGAGGCGGATACAATAGGGACTCTTAGATAGGTACATGGACCTTAGAAAAATAAAGGGCTATGCAGTAGGGTAACTCTAGGCAGTTTCTGGGATAGACTCAACATTGTGGGCCGAAGGGCCTGTAATGGGCTTTAGATTTCTATGGTCTATGTTTTCAATTTAGCATCATCTGTGAAAATGAAACCCATGTATAACTTGGGGTTGTCCTGTGACACCATTTTTAATGAAACCTTTAAATAAGTGAATTGTTGGAATGTACACACAAGGTTATAAGTTAAATATTACAAACATTTTTATTTATAAATAGAGTTATAGAGCATGGTAATTGGTCCTTAATCCCAAATGATCCATGCTGACCAGGGTGTCTGCCTGAGTTATAGAGTCATAGATTACTACAGTACAGAAACAGGCCCTTCAGCCCACCTAGTCTATGCCAAACAGTTATTTTGCCTAATCCCATTGACCCACACCTGGACCATAATCTCCACACCTCTGCCATCCATGTACTCAACAGAACTTTTCTTAAATATTGCAATCAAACCCACATCAACCACTTCTGCAGGTAGCTCGTTCCATACTTACATCCCCCTCTAAGTGACAAAGTTCCCCCTCAGGTCTCCCTTAACTACTTCACCTTTCACCCTTAACCTATGACCTCCAGTTCTAGTCACCAAACCTCAGTGGAAAAAGCCTGTTTGAATTTTCACTGTCTATACACCTCATAATTGTGTATAACTTTATCAAATCTCCCCATATTCTATGATTCTTTAGGAATAAAGTCCTAACCTATTCAATCTTTCCCTATAATTCATGTCCTCAATTCCCTGCAAAATCATTTTAAATGTTCTTTGTTCTCTTTCAAGTTTATTGATTTTTTTTTTCCAGGTACGTGACCAGAAGTGTTGTGTATCTAATATTTCAATAATACTTGAATAATGTTGTAAATATATTGTTTGGTTAAACATTACTTTTTGTTTATATTGTTCATTATGAGTTCAATGTAAAAGTACATAAGAATATAAGAACATAAGAAATAGGAACAGGAGTAGGCCATCCGGCCCATCGAGCCTGCCCCGCCATTCAATAAGATCATGGCTGATCTGTCCGTAAACTCGCCTCCATCTACCTGACTTTTCCCCATAACCCTTAATTCCCTTACTATGTAAAAACCTATCTAACTGTTTCTTAAATATATTTAGTGAAGAAGCCTCAAATGCTTCCCCGGGCAGAGAATTCCACAGATTCACCACTCTCTGGGAAAAAGAGATTCTCCTCATCTCCATCCTAAATCTTCTCCCTTGAATCTTGAGGCAATGTCCCCTGGTTCGAGTTTCACCTACCAATGGAAACAACTTTCCTACTTCTATCTTATCTATCTCTTTCAAAATTTTGTATGTTTCTATAAGATTCCCTCTCATTCTTCTGAACTTCAGAGAGTATAGTCCCAGGTGACTAAATCTCTCCTCATAGGTTAACCCCTTCATCCCTGGAATCAACCTGGTGAACCTCCTCTGCACTGCCTCTAAAGCCAGTATATCCTTCCTCAAGTATGGAGACCAGAACTGCACACAGTACTCCAGGTGCGGCCTCACTAGTACCCTGTATAGTTGCAGCATGGTCTCCCTGCTCTTGAATTCAATCCCTCTAACAATGAAGGCCAACATTCCGTTTGCCTTCTTAATAACCTGTTGTACCTGCAAGCCAACTTTTTGCGATTCATGAACAAGCACTCCCAAGACCTTCTGCACAACAGCATGCTGCAAGCTTTCACCATTTAAATAATAATCTGCTCTTCTATTCAGACATCCCACCTCTCCCAGATGTTCCGGGAGTCTCCCGCATATCGATAGTGGCTCCCTGACGCCCGGAAATTATATACAATATCCCGGAAATAGATTTTTTTGAGAGGGAGAGGGAGAGGAAGAGCGAGCATCCTGATTGGTCTCTCTTCGTGCTAAGAGTGGTCCCCAACCACCGGGCCCCGAGGAAACAATATGATTTGGCAATATGAAACAATATGAGTCAGCTGCACCTTTCCTCATTCCCTGTCACGCACTGTTGAATTTTAACACAAGGGAAGTCATCGGTGACCCAAGATGTGCAAAGGAATGAGTCCGTGACCTATGTGTGAATGTCCCCAGTGAATCTTCCATGTCAGTGTGGGAAAAAGATCAACTCCTCCAGCTTGCAAACGACGGTGGGCTGAAAAGCATGTTTGACATAACATGTCTGCCGGCATTTTGGATCAAAGTCAAGGCTGAATATCCTGAGATAAAGCACTGAAAGCACTGAAAACGTTGCTTCCATTTCCAACATATCTCTGCGAAGCAGAGTTTTCTGCGATGAATGCAATGAAAACTAAATTGCGGAATAGACTGGACATAAGGAACCCCCTTTGAGTATCGCTGTCTCCCATCACCCCTCGATAGGGGGATGGGACCCAGAGAGATCGAGCAGTGAAAGGAGTGCATGGAGTAAAGCCAGATCTAACACATAGAGAGGCTTTGAGGAAAGAGAAGCAGAATAAACGGTGTAAAGACAGTAAGGTAGAAGGGCTAAAATGCGTGTACCTCAATGCAAGAAGCAACAAGAACAAAGGTGATGAACTGAGAGCTTGGATACATACATGGAATTATGATGTAGTGGCCATTACAGAGTCTTGGCTGGCACCAGGGAAGGAATGGATTCTCAATATTCCTGGATTTCAGTGCTTTAAAAGGGATAGAGAGGCGGGAAAAAGGGGAGGGGGGTGGCATTTCTGGTCAGGGATACTATTACAGCTACAGAAAGGGTGGGTAATGTAGCAGGATCCTCTTTTGAGTCAATATGGGTGGAAGTCAGGAACAGTAAGGGAGCAGTTACTCTATTGGGGGTATTCTATAGGCCCCCTGGTAGCAGCAGAGATATAGAGGAGCAGATTGGGAGGCAGATTTTGGAAAGGTGCAAAAATAACAGAGTTGTTATCATGGGTGACTTTAACTTCCCTAATATTGATTGGCACCTGATGAGTTCCAAGGGTTTAGATGGGGCAGTGTTTGTTAAGTGTGTCCAGGATGGATTCCTGTCACAGTATGTTGACAGGCCGACTAGGGGTAATGCCATACTAGATCTAGTACTAGGTAATGAACCGGGTCAGGTCACAGGTCTCTCAGTGGGTGAGCATCTGGGGGACAGTGACCACCGCTCCCTGGCCTTTAGCATTATCATGGAAAAGGACAGAATCAGAGAGGACAGGAAAATTTTTAATTGGGGAAAGGCAAATTATGAGGCTATAAGGCTAGAACTTGCGGGTGTGAATTGGGATGATGTTTTTGCAGGGAGATGTACTAAGGACATGTGGTCGATGTTTAGAGATCTCTTGCAGGATGTTAGGGATAAACTTGTCCCGGTGAGGAAGATAAAGAATGGTAGGGTGAAGGAACCATGGGTGACAAGTGAGGTGGAAAATCTAGTCAGGTGGAAGAAGGCAGCATACATGAGGTTTAGGAAGCCAGGATCAGATGGGTCTATTGACGAATATAGGGAAGCAAGAAAGGAGCTTAAGAAGGGGCTGAGAAGAGCAAGAAGGGGGCATGGGAAGGCCTTGGTGAGTAGGGTAAAGGAAAACCCCAAGGCATTCTTCAATTATGTGAAGAAAAAAAGGATGACAGGAGTGAAGGTAGGACCGATTAGAGATAAAGGTGGGAAGATGTGCCTGGGGTCTGTGGAAGTGAGCGAGGTCCTCAATGAATACTTCTCTTCAGTATTTACCAATGAGAGGTAACTTGATGATGGTGAGGACAATATGAGTGAGGTTGATGTTCTGGAGCATGTTGATATTAAGGGAGAGGAGGTGTTGGAGTTGTTAAAATACATTAGGACAGCTAAGTCCCCGGGGCCTGACGGAATATTCCCCAGGCTGCTCCACAAGGCGAGAGAACAGATTGCTGAGCCTCTGGCTGTGATCTTTATGTCCTCGTTATCCATGGGAATGGTACCGGAGGATTGGAGGGAGACGAATATTGTCCCCTTGTTCAAAAAAGGTAGTAGGGATAGTCCGGGTAATTATAGACCAGTGAGCCTTACGTCTGTGGTGGGAAAGCTGTTGGAAAAGATTCTTAGAGATAAGATCTATAGGCATTTAGAGAATCATGGTCTGATCAGGGACAGTCAGCATGGCTTTGTGAAGGGCAGATTGTGTCTAACAAGCCTGATAGAGTTCTTTGAGGAGGTGACCAGGCATATAGATGAGCATAGTGCAGTGGATGTGATCTATTTTATGGATTTTAGTAAGGCATTTAACAAGGTTCCACACGGAAGGCTTATTCAGAAAGTTAGACAGTATGGGATCCAGGGAAGTTTGGCCAGGTGGATTCAGAACTGGCTTGCCTGCAGAAGGCAGAGGGTGGTGGTCGAGGAAGTACATTCGGATTGGAGGATTATGACTAGTGGTGTCCCACAAGGGTCTGCTCTGGGACCTCTACTTTTCATGATTTTTATTAACGACCTGGATGTAGGGGTAGAAGGGTGGGTGGCAAGTTTGCAGACGACACAAAGGTTGGTGGTGTTGTAGATAGTGTAGAGGATTATCAAAGATTGCAGAGAGACATTGATAGGATGCAGGAGTGGGCTGAGAAGTGGCAGATGGAGTTCAGCCCGGAGAAGTGTGAGGTGGTACACTTGGGAAGGACAAACTCCAAGGCAGAGTACAAAGTAAATGACAGGATACTTGGTAGTGTGGAGGAGCAGAGGGATCTGGGGGTACATGTCCACAGATCCCTGAAAGTTGCCTCACAGGTGGATAGGGTAGTTAAGAAAGCTTATGGGGTGTTAGCTTTCATAAGTCGAGGGATAGAGTTTAAGAGTCGCGATGTAATAATGCAGCTCTATAAAACTCTGGTTAGGCCACACTTGGAGTACTGTGTCCAGTTCTGGTCACCTCACTATAGGAAGGATGTGGAAGCATTGGAAAGGGTACAGAGGAGATTTACCAGGATGCTGCCTGGTTTAGAAAGTATGCATTATGATCAGAGATTAAGGGAGCTAGGGCTTTACTCTTTGGAGAGAAGGAGGATGAGAGGAGACATGATAGAGGTGTACAAGATAATAACAGGAATAGATAGAGTGGATAGCCAGCACCCCTTCCCCAGGGCACCACTGCTCAATACAAGAGGACATGGCTTTAAGGTAAGGGGTGGGAAGTTCAAGGGGGATATTAGAGGAAGGTTTTTTACTCAGAGAGTGGTTGGTGCATGGAATGCACTGCCTGAGTCAGTGGTGGAGGCAGATACACTAGTGAAGTTTAAGAGACTACTAGACAGGTACATGGAGGAATCTAAGGTGGAGGCTTATATGGGAGGCAGGGTTTGAGGGTCGGCACAACATTGTGGGCCAAAGGGCCTGTACTATGCTGCACTATTCTGCACTATTCTATGTTCTATCTTCTATAGGACCGTGTTGTTGCAGGAAAACAAGCCCAGGGCTCCCACCGACTCAGCGATATTAGTGTGTTGCAATGATTTTATATGTTCATAAGAGGGAAATATGCGCTGTGTGTTTAATATCCAAACGTTACTTAAAATGTTATGATGCTATTGACTTATAAGTGACTTATAATTCAGTGGTCCCCAGCCTCCGGGCCGCGAAGAATACAGCGGTGGCCGGAACGCACCCAGCACATCTTTAAGAAAAAAGCCGAAATAAACAAGCTAATTAATTAGGTGCTGCCCGGCACATAAATGTCGGCCCAGATCAGAGGTGATTGCCGATTGCGTCGCCTCTGATCTGGGCCGACATTTATGTGCTGGGTGGCACCTAATCAATTAGCTCGTTTATTTCGGCTTTTTTCTTAAAGACGTGCTGGGTGCATTCTGGCTACCGCTGTACTGCTGCATTCTTCGTGGCCCGGAGGTTGGGACCACTGTACCACTGTTATAATTGACTTACCACTACGTTTATGCGAGGAAAGTATGTGCTGTGTGTTTAATATTAAATTTGTTAGATAAACCCCTTTAGAAACAAAATTGAGTGTATTAGCCACTTACAAGTGACTCATAGTTGACTTATCACCTATATATTCCGGTGCCGTTTAACACCCCCCCCCACCCCCGGGGTCAGCCGGTCCACAAGAATATTGTCAATATTAAACCGGTCCACGGCGCAAAAAAGGTTGGGGACCCCTGATTTAAACTAGCTGGCTAGCTGCCAAGGAGCTACGCTATTGATGTCCTACCTGATGAGGCCAAACACCCTGTCAACTTGCTTAAAGTTGTAATAGAATAAACATGATAATATAATATAATATAAGTGCATACTTTAATGTCACATTTGCTGCATATACCCAACTTAGTTTACAGATTAAGACAAGATCACTAAACAAAGTATTACTTTCACCCTTGGAGGTCGACGGGGTTGGGGGGTGATGCAGGGTGTGGGGGGATGCTACCTCCCTGAAATGAGTTTTTGCAGGGTGGGATGTCTGTCTATTATTCCTTCCAAAGTGGATGATCTCGCATTTACCAACGTTGTATTCCATCTGCCAGACCTTGGCCTACTCACTTAATCTATCTACATCCCTCTGCAGACTCTCCACATCCTCTGTACAATTCGCTTTTCCACTCAGTTTAGGGTCATCAGCAAATTTTGCTATGCTACACTCAGTCCCCTCTTCCAAATCATCAATGTAAATGGTAAACAGCTGCAGGCCCAGCACCGACCCCTGCGGCACCCCACTCACCACTGACTACCAACCGGAGAATCACCCATTTATACCAACTCTTTGCCTTCTATTGGTTAACCAATCCACTATCCATGCCAATACACTTCCTCCGACTCCATGCATCATACCGATTTATAACTCGGTATTTATTTATAAGTCTCTTGTGCGGCACCTTATCGAACACCTTCTGGAAATCCAAGTATACGACATCCACCTGTTCCCCTCTATCCACTGCAGTCATTATGTTCTCAAAGAACTCCAGTAAGTTTGTCAAACAGGACCCGCCCTTTCTGAATCCATGCTGCATCTGTCTAATGGAACCACTCCTTTCTAAATGTTTCGCTATTTCTTCCTTAATGACAGCTTCAAGCATTTTCCCGACTACAGATGTTAACCTAACTGGCCTATAATTGCCCGTCTTTTGCCTACGTCCTTTTGTAAAAAGTGGCGTGACATTTGCTGTCTTCAAATCCGCCGGGACCTGCCCAGAGTCTAGAGTTTTGATAAATGATTACCAACGCGTCTACTATAACCTCTACCAATTCCTTCAGCACCCTGGGATGCATCCTATCAGGACCGGGGACTTATCTACCTTCAGGCCCTCTAGTTTGCTCATCACTATCTCTTCAGTAACAGTGATTTTATTGAGGTCCTCACCTCCCATTTCATCTATAACATCCTTCTTTGGCATATTAGACGTGTCCTCCACCGTGAAGACCGACACAAAATAGTCGTTCAATGCCTTAGCCATTTCCTTATCACCCATTATTAATTTCTCCTTCTTGTATTCCAAGGGACCTACGTTGACTTTAGCCATCCTCTTCCGCTTTGTATATTTATAAGAACTTTTGCTATCTGTTTTTATATTTTGTGCTAATTTACTTTCATACTCTATCTTTCCTTTCCTTATTTCTTGTTTAGTTGTTCTCTGTTGCTTTTTAAAGTTTTCCCAATTCTCCAGTCTCCCACTACTCTTTGCGACTTTGTACACACAAGCTTTTAATTTGATGCTATCTTTTATTTCCTTAGTTATCCATGGCTGGCTCTCCCCACACTTACTGTCCTTACTTTTGACTGAAATATACTTTTGTTGAGCACTGTGAAAAATCTCTTTGAAAGTATTCCACTGTTCCACAACTGTCCTACCAAATAGCCTGTGCTCCCAATCCACATTAGCCAACTCCTCCCTCACCCGTCTCCCTTGTTCAAGCATAATACGCTAGTTTTAGATCCAGACACCAGACCAATGCAGGTTTAAAGGCAAATCTTGTAGAAAATGTAACAAAGTAGGACACATACAAAAAGCATATCAGGCAGACAAAAATAAATGGACTGCATAGGGAAGAGAAAAAGATAAAAAGTCAAGTTATAGTTTCTAAATCACCACTAATCACTAATCTGGATGCTGTTGATGTAAAATATGAAGCCTTAAGATTTACAAAGTGAAAACTAGCAATAGACAAGTAAACAACAGGAATTCTGCAGATGCTGGAAATTCAAGCAACATACATCAAAGTTGCTGGTGAACTCAGCAGGCCAAGCAGCATCTGTAGGAAGAGGTGCAGTCGACGTTTCAGGCCGAGACCCTTCGTCAGGACTAACTGAAGGAAGAGTGAGTAAGGGATTTGAAAGTTGGAGGGGGAGGGGGAGATCCAAAATGATAGGAGAAGACAGGAGGGGGAGGGATAGAGCCGAGAGCTGGACAGGTGATAGGCAAAAGGGGATACGAGAGGATCATGGGACAGGAGGTCCGGGAAGAAAGACAAGGGGGGGGGGTGACCCAGAGGATGGGCAAGAGGTATATTCAGAGGGACAGAGGGAGAAAAAGGAGAGTGAGAGAAAGAATGTGTGCATAAAAATGAGTAACAGATGGGGTACGAGGGGGAGGTGGGGCCTTAGTGGAAGTTAGAGAAGTCGATGTTCATGCCATCAGGTTGGAGGCTACCCAGACGGAATATAAGGTGTTGTTCCTCCAACCTGAGTGTGGCTTCATCTTTACAGTAGAGGAGGCCGTGGATAGACATGTCAGAATGGGAATGGGATGTGGAATTAAAAGGTGTGGCCACTGGGAGATCCTGCTTTCTCTGGCGGACAGAGCGTAGATGTTCAGCAAAGCGGTCTCCCAGTCTGCGTCGGGTCTCACCAATACATAAAAGGCCACATCGGGAGCACCGGACGCAGTATATCACCCCAGTCGACTCACAGGTGAAGTGATGCCTCACCTGGAAGGACTGTTTGGGGCCCTGAATGGTGGTAAGGGAGGAAGTGTAAGGGCATGTGTAGCACTTGTTCCGCTTAGACATGTCAGAATGGGAATGGGATGTGGAGACATGTCAGAATGGACAAGTAATATGGCTTATACCAGAAGTGAACAGCAAATTAATTAAAATGAAATTGGACATTGACTCGGCTGTTTCAACATGAGTTTGAACGGCATTTCAAAGATACTGAATTCAAACCTGCAGATATCCAACTAAGGACTTCTACTAGAGCAAAGACAACTCCTGAGGTAATGACATTTGTAACAGTGAAATACAACAACCAACACGCCACATTGGGTTTGTATGTGGTAAGGAAAAGGGCCAGCATTGTGGGGATGTGAGTCGCTGAGACAACGACAACTTGATTGGACATCCATCCACTATTTGCATGCTGCATAGCCTGCAATTGAAATTGAATTAAGAAAGGTACTGGATGATGCCACAGCAGTGTTCAAGGATGGCATTGGAAAACTCAAATATATCAAATGTAAAATAGTGCCAGACCCAGTTTTTGCAAGCCACACCCAGTTCCTAATACCAACCATGATAAAGTAGATAGTGATCTAGATCACATGGAGGCTGAAGGAATTCTTTCCAAGGTTGAGTGGAGCCCATGAGCAACAGCAGTAGTTCCAGTAGACAAGAGGAATGCGTCTGTCAGGATCTGTGGTAATTTTAAGGTAATCATTAATACAGTACTGGAAGTAGATCAATACCCTCTGCCCAGGATAATCTTTGCAAACCTTTCTGGAGGAAAACACTTCATCAAAATGGGCTAAGCTGAGGCCTACTTACAGATGGCAATGGAAGAACAGTTCAAAGTGTTTCTCACCATAAACACTCACAAAGGGTGTTATCGCTATAAGAGGTTTATTTTTGGAGTAGCATCTATACCTGTAGTGTGGCAGAAAGCTATGGACTAGATGACGTACTCTCCCTAATGTCAATCAGCAGAGTTAATCCAAAGGGAAACCAGAAAAGGCTGCACACTGTCTCAGGTCTACCTGTCCACCCAAAACGGCGGGAACTGGAGCAGACACTTCAGGATCCCTACTATTAACAGCACCAAGGTGAACTTCCCCTTGACAGAGGTTGCCTTATGCGGGGAGTGAGAGTTGTTGTACCATTCAAGCCGAGAGCTAACATGTCGGAGGAACGACATGCTGGTCACCTAGGTGTGGTCAAAATGAAAGCATTGGCTCGAAGCTTTGTCTGATGGCCTGGGACAGGAAATCAGATCAGGTAGCTTGCCATGCACTGTTCGAGATGCCAACATACACAGAAGAATGGTGTGTGCACAGCTGTGAGAACCACTTCCTGCTCGCCAAGATCCAACCGCCACAGAGGAGGCCCCAGAAACTGAGATTGTTTCACAGCCATGAGTCCCATCTAGCAAGCAGAGTGACTCCCCTTGTCAAGAAAAAACATTACCCCTCAAGAGTAAGAAATGCTCCACAGCATTTAAATCTTTAAGCCTGGATGGGACAATTTAAATTTTACTAAGCTGTGGTTGTCTATAAAGTAGTTGTATTATATAGTATATGTTAGTCAAGTCGTCACTTTTTATTGTCATTTCGACCGTAACTGCTGGTACAGTACACAGTAAAAAACGAGACGTTTTTCAGGACCATGGTGCTAAATGAAACAATACAAAACTAAACTGAACTACATAAAACAACGTAAAAAGTGTTATTTATATATATGTATATAGGTTGAGATCCATTCTATACTGAGTTGGAGTTCATAGTTAAGAAAGGAGGAGTGTTAAGTATTTAATATTTCAGTAATATTTGAGTAACATTATTAATATATTGTTTGGTTAAACATTGTTTGTTGTTTATATAGTTCATTAAGGGTTTATACATAAACGTGCATGAATGTCAGATGTCATTACACCACTACGTCATAAGGTCACATGCATCTCTCAGGCCCCCTTGTTTTTCTTTTGATTAGTTTTATGTTTTGGAGTCACAAAACACAACAAGAACTGCACACAATGCTCTATATTTGGCCTCACCGCTGTCTTATACACCTTCAACATAATATCCCAACTCCTGTGCTCAATACTTTGATTAATGAAGGCCAATGTGCCAAAAGCTCTCTTTACCATCCTATCTGCTGTATTTGTGATGCCAATTACAAGGAAATAAGGTGGGCACATTTGCCTGTGTTTGGCTCATAGCTCTCTAACTATGTACCTGTATAGACATCTTTTATATAAGCAAACCTCTACTGCTTTCTCTGCACTTTGTTCCACATACCCACCACCCTATGTGTGAAACAGCTCCCCCTCTTCCCCAAAGTTTACTCCCTCCTGATTTAGACTCCCCGATGCTGGGAAAAGACAGCATTATCTATACCTCATGATTTTGTGATTTCTTTAAAGCCCTCAATCTACTAAGATCCAGAAAAAAAAACCCCAACCTATCCCATCTTGCATTATATCATTAGGCCTCCAGTCCCAGCGACGGGTGAATTTTAATAATTTTGTTATTTTTAATAAATGTGGAATTTTGATATAAGGGTAGATAGATTGTAACTTAAGGGCATCATGACTTTCAGCAGTAATCGCGGTTTAACATTGTCTTTAACAAATTAATTATATCTCATTCAATAACTCTTTACATTTTCTGAATGTTTTAACAAATATATAGTGTAAAAATAAAGGTGGATTGATAAGTATTCCAGTCAGCAAGGAATCGTACAGCTCATCTTGTACATATGGGTTCATTTGTGTACACTTGAAGTTGTTGTCTGCGCCAAAATTTAAGGCACCATTCGTCTGTGATTTCGCTACCCCAAAAATTACTAGAATATAATCTCCTTTGAGCTCTACAGCGACTTGTCCTTGAATTTCTCTTTATCCTTTGAAAAACTGAATTAACATTTTAAATAATTTTTTTCTCAACTTTAATATACCTGGAGTGAAACGGCTTCGCCCCGTGATCAGATTTTTCCCCAGACCAGAAAGGAAAAGCAGAAACAAAAACAAAACTTGCGCACTTCGAGCCATACAGCAGCTTCGCCAGAGTGATTGATGGGAGGCTCTACCAATCAGCAGCAGGAGAAGGCGCGCAAGGTCCAATCGGTGGTGCAAGGACAGGGCTGACGGGGGCTGCGGGGGAAAGGAGGAAGGAGGAACGAGGAAGTGGCTGGTCCGGTGGTTGGGGTGGATGAACCGTGTTCATTTCGAGGGCTTCAAATGGAGGTGTGCTGTGTTTTATCATTATTTGTGTTTCCAGAAACGGACTTAGAAGCCGTAATTTCGATAGGTTTTTTTTTGTTGTGGTTGCGGAGTAAACAACCTAGCCATTGTGATTGGTCAAATAAATTTATTTAAGACTCTCTCCAGATTACTATTTTAGTATTTATGATTGATTTAAATGATGTTGTGCCGCGCTGGCTGCTGTTGCTGTTCCAGGTTTTTCAGCCACTGATAGACCTTTTAGCTTCGACCTTTTAGGCCCGAGTTCCTTCCCTCCCTGCAATCCCACTTTCCTCGTTAAAACCTATCCTTCGGCCGAACTTCTGGTCATCGTTTCTATTATTTTGGCGCAGCGTCAACTTTTGAATATCCTATGTCAAATACAGGTTCTTCATTTACTGGCCCTGTATACTGTGAAATTGTAGGCCGACTAGGGAATCCACTTGGACTGCTCTTAAATAGTCTTCCGATTGACGTCTCGATGTTGTTATGCCCAAATCGTTTCACTTTTTGGCCTACACGATATGCTCATTGAACTATCTCTAGGGATAATATGCTGCTTTCTTGCCCTTTTCTGTAGCGATAGCTTCAGATTATTGGCCTCTTGTTCAAAGTCCAGTTTGATGTAATCAGTCAGGAAAATGAGTGATCGGAGTTAGTGCAACCAATGCTATCGTGCTTGACTGCTTCATTTGTACTGTTATGTATTATTTGTTTCTTTTGTCTCTGTTCTGCTTACCTTCCAGACAACGAATCAGTTTTAAAATCAACGTTTTAAATACTTTTCTCTGAATTGTATTTCAGTTAAGACCAACACTTATTATTTCTCTTTCTGCACGTCACACTTTTACTTTCAATTTCTCCTCCTGAGCAACTGTGATGCATTTGCTTAGGAAGTTGTAGTTTGCTGCAACAAGAACTTGGGTAGTGCAGAAGAAGCCACTTTGTTCTGGTTTGAAGTTATATAGAAACATAGAAAATAGGTGCAGGAGTAGGCCATTCGGCCCATCGAGACTGCACCACCATTCAGTATGATCATGGCTGATCATCCAACTCAGAACCCTGTACCAGCCTTCCCTCCATACCCCCTGATCCCCTTAGCCATAAGGGCCATATCTAACTCCCTCTTAAATATAGCCAGTGAACTGGCCTCAACTGTGGCAGAGAATTCCACAGAAGTTTTTGCTAATCTCAGTCCTGAAAGGCTTCCCCTTTATCCTCAAACTGTGACCTCTCGTTCTGGACTTCCCCAACATCGGGAACAATCTTCCTGCATCTAGCCTGTCCAATCTCTTTAGGATTTTATACGTTTCAATAAGATTCCCCCTCAATCTTCTAAATTTCAACGAGTATAAGCCTAGTCGATCCAGTCTTTCATCATATGAAAGTCCTGCCATCCCAGGAATCAATCTGGTGAACCTTCTTTGTACTCCCTCTATGGCAAGGATGTCTTTCCTCAGATTAGGGAACCAAAACTGCACACAATACTCCAGATGTGGTCTCACCAAGGCCTTGTACAACTGCAGTAGTACTTCCCTGCTCCTGTACTCGAATCCTCTTGTTATGAATGCCAGCATACCATTCGCCTTTTTCACCGCCTGCTGTACCTGCATGCCCACTTTCAATGACTGGTGTATAATGACATCCAAGTCTCGTTGCACCTCCCCTTTTCCTAATCTGCCACCATTCAGATAATAATCTGTTTTCCTGTTTTTGCCACCAAAGTGGATAACCTCACATTTATCCACATTAAATTGCATCTGCCATGAATTTGCCCACTCACCTAACCTATCCAAGTCACCCTGCATCCTCTTAGCATCCTCCTCACAGCTAACACTGCCGCCCAGCTTCGTGTCATCCACAAACTTGGAGATGCTACATTTAATTCCCTCATCCAAGTCATTAATATATATTGTAAACAACTGGGGTCCCAGCACTGAGCCTTGCGGTACCCCACTAGTCACCGCCTGCCATTCTGAAAAGGTCCCGTTTATTCCCACTCTTTGCTTCCTGTCTGCTAACCAATTCTCCACCCACACCAATACCTTACCCCCAATACTGTGTGCTTTAAGTTTGCACACTAATCTCCTGTGTGGGACCTTGTCAAAAGCCTTTTGAAAATCCAAATATGCCACATCCACTGGTTCTCCCCTATCCACTCTACTAGTTACATCCTCAAAAAATTCAATGAGATTCATCAGACATGATTTTCCTTTCACAAATCCATGCTGACTTTGTCTGATGATTTCACCGGTTTCCAAATGCGCTGTTATCACATCTTTGATAACTGACTCTAGCATTTTCCCCACCACCGATGTTGTGCTAACCGGTCTATAATTCCCCGGTTTCTCTCTCCCTCCTTTTTTAAAAAGTGGGGTTACATTAGCCACCCTCCAATCCTCAGGAACTAATCCAGAATCTAAAGAGTTTTGAAAAATTATCACTAATGCATCCACTATTTCTTGGGCTACTTCCTTAAGCACTCTGGGATGCAGACCATCTGGCCCTGGGGATTTATCTGCCTTTAATCCCTTCAATTTACCTAACACCACTTCCCTACTAACATGTATTTCCCTCAGTTCCTCCATCTCACTGGACCCTCTGTCCCCTACTATTTCCGGAAGATTATTTATGTCCTCTTTAGTGAAGACAGAACCAAAGTAGTTATTCAATTGGTCTGCCATGTCCTTGCTCCCCATAATCAATTCACCTGTTTCTGTCTGTAGGGGACCTAGATGCATGCATGTTTCAGATTTCTTTCCCTGAATGTCATTCTTGACCCAAATTGTTTCTTTCTGACAAACTGGTAGTGTCGATGTTACAGACAGTTAAACATTGCTGGATTTGAAGTAGCATCTGTGCGTGATTAAGCCAGGCATCTTGAGTGCTAACCCAGTAATGTTAAAATGTTGTCATTCTTGACTCTTGTTTAACATCCTTGGGTATGTAGAAATTCTTAGCCCTCCAAGTTGCGCATATGATGACTTGGAAATACTGTAATTTGCCAATATTGTTGTTGAGTCTATGATGACTCTTGTAACTCCCTGCCCAACGTCATTGGAAGTACCTTTATCACACAGACTACAGTGGTTTTAAACATTTTGCTATCACCTGTGATAGATATTTGCTTCCTGGGTCAGGGAGGCTCTTGGTTTTTTTTGGCGGAGCTTACTTTCCTAAACACAACAGGGATCACTTGCAGAGATCAAATGGTTAAACTACCAACTATATTCTTTATGTCGTCTCTGGTCTTAAATGGGAGCCTGTCTTCAGTTCTTAACAAGAGTCAAGAATGAAAGCATTTTAACATTACTGCGTTAGTTCTCCAGATGCCTGGTTTAAGCACTCATAGGTGCAACTTCAAATGGAAAGCCGTAACCAGCTTGATGATGACTATAAGTTCTATTGCATCCGGTGCTCCCGGTGCGGCCTCCCCTACATCGGTGAAACCCGACGCAGATTGGGGGACGGCTTCGTTGAGCACCTCCGCTCCGTGCACCACAACAGACAGGATCTCCCGGTAGCCACCCACTTCAACTCTGCTTCCCATTCCCATTCAGATATGTCCATACATGGCCTCCTGTACTGTCATGATGAGGCTAAACTCAGGTTGGAGGAGCAACACCTCATATACTGTCTGGGTAGTTTCCAGCCCCTTGGTATGAACATAGAATTCTCCAACTTCCGGTAATTCCCTCCCCCTCCCTTCCCCTATCCCAGTTTCACTCTGCCCCCTCCACCAGCTGCCTATCACTTCCCTCATGGTTCCGCCTCCCATTGTGTTTTCCCCTATTCCTTCTTCACCTTTCCTGCCTATCACCTCCCCGCTTCCCCTCCCCCACCCCTTTGTCTTTCCCGTTACTGGTTTTTCACCTGGCACCTACCAGCCTTCTCCTTCCCACCCTCCCCCCACCTTCTTTATAGGGCCTCTGCCCCTTCCCTCTACAGTCCTGATGAAGGGTTCCCGCCAGAAACGTCGACGGATCATTTCCACGGATGCTGCCCGAGCTGCTGAGTTCCTCCAGCGTGTTGTGAGTGTTGCTGTGACCCCAGCATCTGCAGATTATTTTGTGTATAGAGTCACAAAGTTACTGGCTCATAGCACAAGGCTAATTGCAGTATAAGACAATGGGTTATTTAATGTGGCGTATTTCAAACTGGTCAATGCTGGGTAAGTTGCTTAGTTCAAGGGAACTTGCAGACAAGATGTAGACAATTACTTAGCAGATCAGTACTTACTACTTACTGGTGTTTCGGGCAGCAATGAAGGCCCTCCACCTCTGGCGATATTTAGTGCTTCTTTCATCATGTCAATAGCTTCCTCTGTCAGTCATGCAAGACCCGGGTGGAGACTCAGGAATACCATTGCATTCAGATGTAGAGGGATTCTTCACTGCTGTTTCTTTAACGTTTTACCAGTCAGTGTTGTTAGCACTGAGCTGAACCCCCGAACATGAAGGACCGGTAGACAACGCTTAATCTGGCCTTTACCCTTTGATCTGTTTGACATGGGTGACCCTCCCATGAGCCAAAGCATAAAGCCCTGACTCCAGCCAGCATAGCTCTCTGGGTCATTGAAGCACACAAGCCTCCAAACCCAAAGACAAGGTTGTGGTCCTCTTGGAGGTAGCAGGTCAATAACTGACCTGTTAGTAAGTTGGAAGGTTTATGTACTCAGGGAAGTTAGCTTCACAGCAGTTCAGGCGTATAAGGAATGGGGTATGGAACATCAAGAAGCATGAAAGAAACACAAGGGGAACTACAGTCTATTCCTCTGCCTTCAATTTCTGTGATGGATGACTGGTTCATCTGCACCATTGGTATGTCCTTTTAGCTTCTTGGAAATTGTACCTGTGTTTTGGAAATCCTTTGTGTTTTAGAAATGGTTTGTAATTTGGAGGTCTTTTAAAAGATAGAAAATCCCTGTGAGTTTTTAAATGTGTTTTAGGAATGTAGTTTCAATTTAAACATGTATCACTGCAAATAACTTAAC
Organism: Mobula hypostoma; assembly: GCF_963921235.1. NCBI lineage: Eukaryota > Metazoa > Chordata > Chondrichthyes > Myliobatiformes > Myliobatidae > Mobula > Mobula hypostoma. The sequence continues at coordinate 38,391,345 of NC_086099.1, read as the reverse complement.
TGTGTTACAACTGTGTAAGCAACTACTTTGTTAGCTGGAAGTTTCTTCTCTTTGGTAATGAGGGAGAACCCACTGCTCATGTAGTGGGTATAGGCAGCTAAACTCACCATAGAGAATAAACAGAGAAGTGAACTAGGCTTTAAAGATTCGGTAGTTATAGTATAACCTCCCTTTAGTGGGGTACTTGTGGCTATCCATATTGGGTTAGAATTAAAGTCCTTGTTTGAGTTTAGAACTATGCAGTCACCAAACCCAATACCATCAAACACCGCCATAGACAAATAGGAATGAGCAATGAAAATTTGGCTGTGAATGACTATAACAAGTTTTACAATATCTGAAGGTTGTACGTATATACTGAAGGAAAAAGTAATTTTCCAATGGGCAGGTTTTTCAGGGGCAACTCGATTACTGATAGCTCTAATTTTGTCAAGGGCATGCATACATCATTTTCTTGCTTCAGTTTTGCTTGGCTGTAGTAAGTGACACTACCAGAGGAAAGATTCCATGGGGATTTGGGCATTTCCAAGCATTTCATTCAAATATTATTTGTATTTAAAATTAAAACTCAGCAGGGTAGATGGCTTGTTTGGAGAGAAATGAAGCCACTGACTCTCAATAGGAATTTAAAAATATTAGAAATAACCTTAAGGTTGTAGAGAAATGGAGGATTGGAGATAACAGAATGGAATGTCCTTTGCTACGTTGGAGATGAGAAAAGCTTCAGCGATGTGGTGGTGTCAGTTAAAAGGGCAGGGGTGGAGAAGATGAATTAAACATAATATACCAGTGAAGGGGAGAAAATTAGTAGTGCTGGAATTGAGAGGCATGATGCTAGAATAACTGGTTATCTGAAATTCTTGATCTTGATGTCATTATTTTGGAGGACCTGTCCTGAGCCCAGCGCATGAGTGTAATTATGAAGAAAGCATGACCATACCTCTATATCCTTAGGAGTTTGCTAATATTTGGCATGACATCTCAAACTTTGACCATCTTCCCTAGATTTGTGGAGAGTATATTGACTGGCTGCATCACAGCCTAGTATAGAAACACCAATGCCCTTGAACAGAAAATCCTACAAAAAATAGTGGATATGACCCAGTCCAAATCAGGCAAAGCCCTTCCCACCATTGTGCAGGTCTATGTGAAGTGTTGTCACAGGAAAGCAGCATCCATTATCTACATCTCCTCTGTAATCTCTGTCAGCACAGGAGAATCACAGGGATTTAGCCCCCTGCTCTACTTGCTTTGCCCTAATGACTGTGTGTCTAAATACAACTTCAACACTGTATACAAGTTTGCTGATGACACCACTGTTGTGGCCTGTATCAAAGGTGATGAATCAGTATATTAGATTAGATTCAACTTTATTGTCATTGTGCCGAGTAGAGATACAAAGCCAATGAAATGCAGTTAGCATCTAACCAGAAATGCAAAGAATAGTGTTGTTTACAAAATAACTGCAAATAAAAAGTAAGTGCCACAGCACATAAATATAAAAGTACTGAGATAGTACAATACAGATGCAATACTGCTTAGCGCTGTGATGTGAGGTTCAGCAGGGTCACAGCCTCAGGGAAGAGGTCTTCTTGTGCCTACAGGAGGGAGATTGAAAACTTGGTTTGAGTGGTGTCCTAACAACCACCCCGCTCACTCCATATCTGTAAGGCCAAGGAACTGATTATAGAATTCAGGAGAGGGAAACCAGAAGTTCAATGAGCCAGTAATCATCGGAGGATGAGAGATGAAGAGGGTCAGTAACTTTAAATTCATGAATATCACTGTTTCCGAGGACCTGTCCTGGACCCATCATATAAATATAATTGCAAAGAAAGCACAACTGTACCCCTACTTCCTCAGGAATCTGTGGAGATTTGGCATATCATCAAACAACTTGGCAAACTTCTATCAGTATGTGGTGGAAAGAGTGCTGAACTGGCTGCATGAATGCTTGATAAGAGAAAGTAATGCCTTTGAGCAGAACATCCTGTAAAAGGTAGTGGATTCGGCCCCATACATCATGCGTAAAACCCTCCCAACCATTGAGCACATCTACATGAAACATTGCTTAGATAAGTAGCATCCATCATCAAAGATCCTGGCCACTCAGGCCATGCTCTTTTCTTGCTGCTGCCATCAGAATTTGTAAAACCCGGTTCAAGAACAGCTATTACCCCTCAACCATCAGGCTCTTGAACAAAATGGGATAACTACACTCATTCTACTTCTGCTGTTCCCACAACCTTTAAGGACTCTATATCTTGTTATTTCTAGCTTGTTATTTATCGCCATTTATTTATAACTGCATTTGCGCAGTTTGTTTTCCATTAATCCTATTTAAAGTTACTGTTCTATAGATTTGCTAAGTATGCCTGCAAAAAACGAATCTCAGTGTTGTACGGTGATGTGTATGTACTTTGAAAATAAATTTTACTTTGAACCTCCACCACCCAAATCATGCTCTCCTCTTGCTGCTGCCCTCAGGAAGAAGGTACAGGAGCCTCAGGACTCGTCCCCTGGTTCAGGAATAGTTATTACCCCTCATCATCAAGCTTGTGAACCAAAGATGATAACTTCACTCAACTTTTCTTGCCCCGTCATTGAAATGTTTCCACAACCTATGGACTCATTTTCAAGACCATTCATCTCATGTTCTCAATATTTATTGCTTATATATTTATTGTAATTCTTTCTTTTTCTAATTTGTACAGTTTGTCTTTTGCACACTAGTGAAACACCCAAGTTAGTGTGGTCTCTCATTGATTCTATTTAGTTATTATTCTATTATGGAGTTATTGAGTAGGTCCACAGGAAAATGGATCTCAAGGGTGTGTATGGTGACATAAACGTATTTTGGTAATAAACTTACTTTGAGCTTTGAAGTCCTGAAGGCTGTGATGTGCCAAATCAGAAGGCAAGGTGCTGCTTCTTGAATTTAAGGTACCATTGGAACAATGAGGGAAGTTCAACGTAGGGATGGAATGGAGAATTAAAGTGACAATTCTGGGATTTTATGGATAAAATTCCGGGGTTTTATTCCAGGTCAGATATATGGATCAGAAATGTTTGAGCTAAATACATGTAAATAGATGTGGCTTAGATGAGCACCTTGGTCAACATAGACTGTTGGGCCGAAGGGCCTGTTCCGATGCTGTCCGATCTGTGTTGGAAAACCACAGCAATGGAGCCTGATCAGTACCACTTCCTTTCTACATCACCCCTGCAGGGCTATGCCACAGAATCTGCCTTTACTTGCCCACTGTCATCATGGGGAGCTGATTGTTCTGGACGGATCACAGATAGGAATTTCTGACTTGCTTGATACACTTGCTCCCAGTGTTCATGGTATTGAAACACTGATCATTAAAAGGGGTTGGTAAAACTTAAATCATTCACTGAGGTTGAAGCAAACCCAGTTATATTCAGGAAGAGTTAAAAATGAAAAATGCTTGTACTGTACTCGTATTTACACCTGCTTCAGGTAACTTGTAGAAGTGATGCATTAGTAAAGATGATATATTTATTGCTTATTTTCGCCTTTTGCAGGTGTTTCCTGAAGTCAGAGCAATCATTGATTTAAGCATTTTTAAGGACAAAGAAAATGAAGCACTGGGTATCATTAAACTAAGCAAAGTATGTGGAAAATGTCAAGGTGGCCTTAAAAGTTATGAAGTTATCGATTCATTTGAAAAGATTGATAAAATTCACACTGAATTAACGAAGCTTAAAATTGGGCTGTCTGGAACAGGCATTTCAAAGTCCTCGGGCGCAGAACCTCGTGCATCCTCTGAGGAGGAGAGCTCAGTGTCCTATGAAGTGAAATCTTCAATGTCGTCTGGTACTGAGTTTTCAGGTTCCTCCAGAAAAGAGTCTGTAAAAGCTTCGGGTGCAAAATCTACAAAGTGCTCTCATACAGAATCCGTGAGATCCGGAATGGAGTTTGGAAAGCCTGCTACGAAGTCTCTTGGTGCGGGATCGGCAAGGCTTTCTGAAACGGAAACTCCAGTGCCTCATGCATCGCTGAACTCATGTGATCATGATTTAATAACTGTAGACAGAACAATTATGAGTTACATTGAAAACACTCATAATGATGAGCTGCAAAAAATAGAGAGAGATTTTGATGTCAGCAGAGAAATAATACATACTGAGCAATGGTCAACCGTAGAATTTATACAAAATAAGAAAAAGATACCATGCTATGCTGCAAAAGAAAAGTTTATTGATTTCTATCAACGTATTGTGACAAATCTATGCATGTCAACAATAACACCTAACCTTAGAGGGAGAGGCCTAACAATTAAAAACGTGGAAGCATTTCTCCAAAAGAATTTTCCAAAAGTTTGGGTTATATCTAAGGATACAGAACTTAATTTATTTGGAAGTACTGATGATATTAAGAAAGTTGAAGCTGCCCTGGATTCCAGTAAAAGGCAAGAGAATTTTCAACCTGGCCCATTTGGTGCCAATACAGTAGACTCGGGCAGGAGGCAACCTTTACAATCTGAAAGTAAACTCGCCTCAAATTCAGATACCATGATAAGAAAAGCAAAAGATGAGGACAAAACATGTCCAATTTGCTTGGATGAAATGAAGGTCCAAAGAATATTAAACTGCAAACATTCATTTTGTAGGGAATGCATAGACATAGCTTTTAAAACTAAGTCTGCCTGCCCTGTATGTGGAGAAGTGTATGGAGAATTAAAGGGTAACCAACCTGAAGGTGGCCGGATGACTCACAGGATCATGCAAATGCATCTTCCCGGTTATGACAAATATGATACCATTGAGATACACTACCAAATACCAGATGGATTTCAGGGGGTGAGTAGCTGTTTTGCTGTAACATCATTCTGAGCTTAAGATGTGATTACAGAATGATAGAGCAGTACATAGCAGCAGAGATAATTTCGCTGATCAAGTCTACTTTGGCTGCATGAAAAGCAATCCTGACATTTTTTTTCTTTATTCAGGAATTTTTTTGTTAGTCAGGACCCTTTTTGAAAGCTGCTGTCTGTTTGTATCTGGGTTTCCGCCATCTTGGCCAGCAGTTCTTCTTTACATCATGTATAAAACAGTCTTGGTTTATGTAGCACTGGACATTGAACTACCTTCAATGGCTCCTCTTTTCGTGTCCAGATTTTCAGTATGATGTCCTCCATCTATCCCTGGCACAATATATAGTTTCCATGTGCAGGATTATCACAAAAAGTGGCATGAGTTTCTACACACACGCATTGGTAATACCCTGCTTTGAATGCTCCAACTTCACTAAATGTTGTCTAATGCCAAAGGATGAATGAGTGGAATTTTCTTCTTAATCAAATATTGAAAATAGTGAAAACATTGTTGTTTGTTACCATAACAAATTCTGATCCTTTTTTTACAAACCTTATCTTTGCCTCTGATCATTTCCTGAAACTGAAGTCGACTGTTTGAAACTTTGGTTTCTTCGAATACTTAGAATTCGATTTTAATCCTTCATATCCACATAATCTCAAAACCGTTTGCATTCTATGTTTTAATTTTGCTATTTGTGGCCTTGCCTCAACTTAAAACCTGAAATCGTCATACATATCTTTGTAATGCCCAGATTGTTCTATTACAGTGCATTCCAAATGGAATATTCTCATTCCTGCATTCAAATCTGTCCATCAGGTCACTTCTCCCTTTCCATGCAGTGTCCTTCAATTCTTTATTGCATTGACATAAGGCATCAATTTGTGGTAGTTTGGTGTTTTGAGCCGAGACTAATTGGAGATCTGAAGCGTAAGCAGACATACCTCACTTAGGTTTGCCAATTGATCACAGAAGGCATTGACTTGTGGCAGTTTGGTGTTTTGAGCAATGGCCAATTGGAGATTGGGATTGATAGGCAAGAACAAATTAAAATAAGGCAAGGCAAACTGAGTGGCCATTGATGGAGCAGCCAACATTGGAGTGGACAGTGTTAGAGTGGGCATTTTGAGGCTTCAGCGAGGAGAGGCTTGAGTGAGTGAAGGTGAAAAAAGCTGTAGGCATATTCCCTTCCCCCTCACCCCCCACAGTCTATTTATTGTTTTTCATTCTTTATATTTGTTCAGTTAGAACAGTAGGGAAGCCAAGTCTCTGGGTATATTTAAGGCAGAGGTTGATAGGTTCTTGATTGGTAGGGTACGGCCACTCATCAACCATCAACCTCCTCCAAGCATTGCTGACCTTTGGACCATCACTCCCAGTCCACCAGCTCTCTCCACACGTGTCTTCCTCCTTCATCTCTCGCCGACAAAAGACTGCGAAAATCCCTCTTCCAGACCCTCAAGAAAGAACAACACCCCTCCCATTGGCTAACATACATTCCAAAGTCCCCATTATCTCTAGTCATAACCCAAACCTTGCTGCTACAGAGAAACCATTACCTTAGCCTTAGCAGTAAAACATTACAGAGAAGCCGTTACACCAGCAGTGAAACCTTACAGCGTGTTACACTCCTTATAGGCAGTGGCAGGAAATGAATCTGGGTCACTTCTACTGTAAAGTGTTGTGCTAACCACTATGCTACCTGAATTAAGTCATCTTATGGTCTTTACAATAATCTTTTACCACTCACGCACTTCTCTGCATGCTGTCTAGCTTATCAAAATTACTTCTCTTAGAACACAGAAGGTAGGACTTCCCAGATTGATCTGGTGCTCCAAAGTCGTCTTGTCCTTCTTAAAGTGCATTATCTGAAATTGTACGGAATTCTTCAATCTAATATTTTTGTTTTTGCACTCAGTGCCTCTCAGCAGTACAGCTTAGAATTCTAATATGTGATTCACAGTAGCAGGAATAGGCTTGTTTGATGAGATTATTTTGCCATTTATTTTCATATATGCACTCATGACTCTTGTTAACAATGATAAAGAAGCAATTATCAATGGCATTTTTAAAATTAATAATTAACCCAGCGAAATTTGCTAAAATTGCTAAATTTAGAAGACATAGAAACATAGAAACATAGAAAATAGGTGCAGGAGTAGGCCATTCGGCCCTTCGAGCCTGCACCGCCATTTATTATGATCATGGCTGATCATCCAACTCAGAACCCAGCCTTCCCTCCATACCCCCTGACCCCTGTAGCCACAAGGGCCATATCTAACTCCCTCTTAAACATAGCCAATGAACTGGCCTTAACTGTTTGCTGTGGCAGAGAATTCCACAGATTCACCACTCTCTGTGTGAAGAAGTTTTTCCTAATCTCGGTCCTATAAGGCTTCCCCTCTATCCTCAAACTGTGACCCCTCGTTCTGGACCTCCCCAACATCGGGAACAATCTTCCCGCATCTAGCCTGTCCAATCCCTTTAGGATCTTATACGTTTCAATCAGATCCCCCCTCAATCTTCTAAATTCCAACGAGTACAAGCCCAGTTCATCCAGTCTTTCATCATATGAAAGACCTGCCATCCCAGGAATCAATCTGGTGAACCTTCTTTGTACTCCCTCTATGGCAAAGATGTCTTTCCTCAGATTAGGAGACCAAAACTGCACACAATACTCCAGGTGTGGTCTCACCAAGGCCTTGTACAACTGCAGTAGTACCTCCCTGCTCCTGTACTCGAATCCTCTCGCTATAAATGCCAGCATACCGTTCGCCTTTTTCACCGCCTGCTGTACCTGCATGCCCACTTTCAATGACTGGTGTATAATGACACCCAGGTCTCGTTGCACCTCCCCTTTTCCTAATCGGCCACCATTCAGATAATAATCTGTTTTCCTATTTTTGCCACCAAAGTGGATAACTTCACATTTATCCACATTAAATTGCATCTGCCATGAGTTTGCCCACTCACCCAACCTATCCAAGTCACCCTGCATCCTCTTAGCATCCTCCTCACTGCTAACACTGCCACCCAGCTTCGTGTCATCCGCAAACTTGGAGATGCTGCATTTAATTCCCTCATCCAAGTCATTAATATATATTGTAAACAACTGGGGTCCCAGCACTGAGCCTTGCGGTACCCCACTAGTCACCGCCTGCCATTCTGAAAAGGTCCCGTTTATTCCCACTCTTTGCTTCCTGTCTGCTAACTAATTCTCCACCCACACCAATACCTTACCCCCAATACCGTGTGCTTTAAGTTTGCACACTAATCTCCTGTGTGGGACCTTGTCAAAAGCCTTTTGAAAATCCAAATATACCACATCCACTGGTTCTCCCCTATCCACTCTACTAGTTACATCCTCAAAAAATTCTATGAGATTCGTCAGACATGATTTTCCTTTCACAAATCCATGCTGACTTTGTCCGATCATTTCACCGCTTTCCAAATGTGCTGTTATCACATCCTTGATAACTGACTCCAGCAGTTTCCCCACCACCGACGTTAGGCTAACCGGCCTATAATTCCCCGGTTTCTCTCTCCCTCCTTTTTTAAAAAGTGGGGTTACATTAGCCACCCTCCAATCCTCAGGAACCAGTCCAGAATCTAACGAGTTTTGAAAAATTATCACTAATGCATCCACTATTTCTTGGGCTACTTCCTTAAGCACTCTGGGATGCAGACCATCTGGCCCTGGGGATTTATCTGCCTTCAATCCCTTCAATTTACCTAACACCACTTCCCTACTAACATGTATTTCACTCAGTTCCTCCATCTCACTGGACCCTCTGTCCCTAACTATTTCTGGAAGATTATTTATGTCCTCCTTAGTGAAGACAGAACCAAAGTAATTATTCAATTGGTCTGCCATGTCCTTGCTCCCCATAATCAATTCACCTGTTTCTGTCTGCAGGGGACCTACATTTGTCTTTATCAGTCTTTTCCTTTTTACATATCTATAAAAGCTTTTACAGTCTGTTTTTATGTTCTCTGCCAGTTTTCTCTCATAATCTTTTTTCCCCTTCCTAATTAAGCCCTTTGTCCTCCTCTGCTGAACTCTGAATTTCTCCCAGTCCTCAGGTGAGCCACTTTCTCTGGATAATTTGTATGCTACTTCTTTGGAATTGATACTATCCCTAATTTCTCTTGTCAGCCACGGGTGCACTACCTTCCTTGATTTATTCTTTTGCCAAAATGGGATGAACAATTGTTGTAGTTCATCCATGCAACCTTTAAATGCTTGCCATTGCATATCCACCGTCAATCCTTTAAGTGTCATTTGCCAGTCTATCTTAGCTAATTCACGTCTCATACCTTCAAAGTTACCCCTCTAAGTTCAGAACCTTTGTTTCTGAATTAACTATGTCACTCTCCATGTTAATGAAGAATTCCACCATATTATGGTCACTCTTACCCAAGGGGCCTCTCACGACAAGATCGCTAATTAACCCTTCCTCATTGCTCAAAACCCAGTCCAGAATAGCCTGCTCTCTAGTCGGTTCCTCGACATGTTGGTTCAAAAAACCATCCCGCATACATTCCAAGAAATCCTCTTCCTCAGCACCTTTACCAATTTGGTTCACCCAGTCTACATGTAGATTGAAGTCACCCATTATAACTGCTGTTCCTTTATTGCACACATTTCTAATTTCCTGTTTAATACCATCTCCGACCTCACTACTACTGTTAGGTGGCCTGTACACAACTCCCACCAGCGTCTTCTGCCCCTTAGTGTTACGCAGCTCTACCCATATCGATTCCACATCTTCCCGGCTTATGTCCTTCCTTTCTATTGCGTTAATCTCTTTTTTAACCAGCAACGCCACCCCACCTCCACTTCCTTCATGTCTATCCCTCCTGAATATTGAATATCCCTGAACGTTGAGCTCCCATCCCTGGTCACCCTGGAGCCATGTCTCTGTGATCCCAACTATATCATAATCATTAATAACAATCTGCACTTTCAATTCATCCACCTTATTACGAATGCTGCTTGCATTGACACATAAAGCCTTCAGGCGCTCTTTTACAACTCTCTTAGCCCTTTTTAATGCTTGCCCTGGATTTGTCGGCCTGCCACTTTTTCTTTTCTCCTTTGTACTTTTTGCTTCTACCCTCACTTTACACCCCTCTGTCTCTCTGCACTGGTTCCCATCCCTCTGTTGTGAACTAACCTCCTCACGCCTAGCCTCTTTAATTTGATTCCCACCCCCCAACCATTCTAGTTTAAAGTCACCTCAGTAGCCCCCGCTAATCTCCCTGCCAGGATATTGGTCCCCCTAGGATTCAAGTGTAACCCGTCCTTTTTGTACAGGTCACGCCTGCACCAATAGAGATCCCAATGATCCAAAAACTTGAATCCCTGCCCCCTGCTCCAATCCCTCAGCCACGCATTTATCCTCCACCTCATCGCATTCCTACTCTCACTGTCGCGTGGCACAGGCAGTAATCCCGAGATTACTACCTTTGCGGTCCTTTTTCTCAACTCCCTTCCTAGCTCCCTATATTCTTCTTTCAGGACCTCATCCCTTTTCCTACCTATGTCATTGGTACCTATATGTACCACGACCTCTGGCTCCTCACCCTCCCACTTCAGGATATCTTGGACACGATCAGAAATATCCCGGACCCTGGCACCAGGGAGGCAAACTACCATCCGGGTCTCTGGACTGCGTCCACAGAATCGTCTATCTGACCCCCTTACTATCGAGTCCCCTATCACAACTGCCCTCCTCTTCCTTGCCCTACCCTTCTGAGCTACAGGGCCAGACTCTGTGCCGGAGGCAGGGCCACTGTCGCTTCCCCCCGGTAAGCTGTCCCCTCCAACAGTACTCAAACAGGAGTACCTGTTGTTAAGGGGCACAGCCACCGGGGTACTCCCCATCACCTGCCTTTTCCCCTTCCCCTACCTAACTGTGACCCACTTGTCTGCCTCCCGTGGCCCCGGCGTGACCACCTCCCTTCCACTCCTCTCTATCACCTCCTCGCTCTCCCTGACCAGACGAAGGTCATCGAGCTGCAGCTCCAGTTCCATAACGCGGTCCCTTAGGAGCAGTTCCTCAGTTCTGTGATGCTTAGCACATAGTGTTTTAAAACTTCACTTTTACTGACCTGACTCTAATTTATACACCCCTGATTATCAATTTGTTAGGAAATCCCAAATATTTATTATCTAGGTCAGCAGGTGATGTTTCCTAAGATCCTTAAAATGACCAGACCTCTGGTTACAGCATTCCCTTTGGACTTCCCCTTGTTTGCCATAAAATATGTGTATTGTAGTCAGGTATGACTTCTAAAGCAGAAAGTAATGAAAAGGTGGGTTGCGATATTACTAACATTGAATAATCTGGAAAATCTGCCTCTTCAGCACCAAAGCCTCAAGTATGCCCAATAATCAGACTTTCACAATAATTTCCCATAATTCTTGATGAAATTACACACTAATCCACTGTATTAGCTGCTCTTCAATCGACAGAGCCAAGACAGAGCCATCTGCACTCATCTAGTGGAAAAATGAAGGGCTGACAAGCTGGCCCATTGAATTCTGGCGCCATGTGGGATTGTGGATAGACCCTGACTGTTAGCAAGCATGAGGGATGAGCTTCATCTGTCAAAATTGTTAGGGATTTAAAAGCTTTCAAATCTGTTAGTGTGAAGTTCTGGGTGGGGGCGTGGTCGACAGCCTGCCCCTGCATTTCTAATACCCAGTACTGTTTATTGTTCTTGTGTTAAAATGCTTTTGTGGGATTATGGTGGGAAGTTCCAGTTCGTTTGTTACATTTTAGCTTGGGTTATCCAGTTATTTGCTGATGTATTTGTGGGTCACCCTAACTGTAACCGGGGTGTGTGATGGTCACCTCCCCCGTCGGTATGAGACTGGTTGGGTTCACTCTCTGGGTCATAATACCCGGTCTGTTTTGTGTCTATCACAATAAAACGGTTGTTGAGTTAAAGTTTCCTCATCTGTCATTATGGACCAACTTGTGTCAACTTGACTCAAATCACCTCATCTGTCACCAACATTCATTCCACGGTCAAAGTCACTTAGATCACATTTCTTCCACATTCTGATGTTTGGTCTGAGCAACAACTAACCACTTGACCATGTCTGCTTGATTTTATGCATTGAGTTGCTGCCACATGTTGGCTGATTAGATACTTACATTAACGAGCAGGTGCACCTAATAAAAGTGGCCACAGAGTGTAGAATGTAGCCATTCGGAGGTTTGAGAAGGCAGTTCAGCTCTCTCCTATAGTGAGATTTTTTTCAACTCCATCAGTACCACATTCCCAAAAGAAAGTCCGGCTCCCTAAGAGGGAGGTAAATACATTTACTATAATGGCCCCAGGCATGAGGTATGTTATTTAGGCAGACTGGAGAAGGTGGGATTTCTCTCCCTTGATTAGAGGAGGCCAAGAAATGTGACAGGTGCACAAAATCATGAGGGCTTGTGTATGAATAAATTTAGAAAAATTGTACCCAATGGTAGAAAGGTTTGTAACTGAATGAAGCCTCTAAGTTAATGACGAAAACACAGGTAACATGAGAAAACTATGTTTTTCGTTTACTGAATTGTCATGATCTGGATGCAGATTCATTACTAATACTTAAAATAAAAGGGATTTGTAATTGAGGGAAAAGGTTTTAAAGGACTGTGGAGAATATACAATGAAAGGGCTAGTTATCAGCTTTTTAAAATTATTATTCTACCCATCATAGTGAAACTAAGACAAGCAAGTATGGCATTTTTGTCATGTCTGCATGTGGAGATAAACCAAGTCATCAAAAAACTTGAGACCTCCCAAATCTTTTTGATTGTTCACTGAATAAACTTACTGAGTCATTACAGAGTGGGGGAATAGGAGCAGAACTATAGTTTTAATATTAGAACATGCTGATAATTTCATAACGTTATTTGTTTAACTTGTAGAAAGAGCATCCACAGCCGGGCCAAAGGTATAATGGTACAGCACGTACTGCTTACTTACCAAACAGTCCTGAGGGGAAAAAGGTGCTCAGGCTTCTACAGCGAGCTTTCAATCAAAAACTAATCTTCACTGTTGGAACATCTAGTACCACAGGGAGAAGCAATGTGGTGACCTGGAATGATATTCATCATAAAACAAGTATTTTTGGAGGGCCATCAGCGTAAGTATGGTATTGAGGTTAAGTTTATCTTTCATCATTATATGGTATATGAAAGTTTTTAAAAATTGTCTTGTGGAGTCCTACAGAAAATGTGAATTGCTGCAACCTATTCACTTTTTTTACAAAAGCAGCTGAATGTATAACTGGATGACAGCTATATTCTGATGTTTTCCATCCATTAATTCAATGGATGGAAAATTTGGGAGAACCTAAATATAATCAACCAATCACTGAATGACTGTTTTCCACCAGTACTAAATCTTTTACGTATGTTAGATAGTCTTTTTACATCAAACATTGGATTTTTTTTATTGCTCTAATTAAAAAAGCATTGATTTATTAATTCTTTCATGCTTTGCAATTACTGTATCTAATTGATAACCAGAAAGTAATTTACCCATTGTGTAAAATTCCAAAATGCTCACAGAATAAAGTTGATCAGCTCTGATTTGTATGACACTGTCACACACAATAGATCGCTCCCTTCATCTCTGTGTTAGTGTTAGGAACTGAATCTAGTTGCACTTTAAATTGCTGACTTGATTTAACTGAAGTCTTCAATTTTATTTTACTCTCATCTACTTTTGGTATTTAAATCAATACAGTATTTTGCAAAATCATAGATGATTGAACAGCTGATTACTCAGCTCTGATGCTCTTGCACATTTATTCTGTTCAATTTCAGCTGTTTTCCTGTTGCTGCTGGACACCAGCATTGGTTGCTTGATTTCGCGTGCCAAATACAGCTGGTCATCTTCCATTTCTCGGCTTTAATATGTCTTGTTACAGCTTTGTCAGCATGTATCATCTCAGTGCCCTTAAACTTCCATTTGTTAATATGATGATGAGGTCAGGTCTCACCCATTTCTTTGGCTAGCAGGTTTTGCTCTGTCCATGACACAGTTTCCTTTCAATAAGATTGGATATCAACCTTTTTTGGGACACGTATGTGGCATCATTATTCCAGTGAATGTGGCATAAAATAAAGAAAATTTTCGTCAAGAAATACAGAAGTTTTCCCAAGGTTGGGGCCTCAAGATCTAGAGAGCATAGGTTTATAGTGAGAGGTGAAAGATTTAACTGGAATCTGAGGGGTACCATTTTCTCTCGTACTGTATATGGAATCAGCTGCCTGTGGAAGTTGTTGAGGCAGGTATGCTAACAAATTTTAAAGGCAATTGGACAGGTATATGGGCAGGATAGGTTTAGAGGGATGTGTGCCAAACGTGTTCAAATGGGGCTGGCTTAGATGGTATCCTGATCAACCAAGATCAGTTGGGCCGAAAAGGGCCTGTGTCTGAGATGTCTGACTCTGAGTTGTTAAAGTACACAGCTTCTCAATATACATTTGCAATAGATAAGAAGTCACTATGTTTCAGGTGAGGACCTTTTATCTTAAGTCCCAATTCCCTTCATCAATGGTTTTAATGTACCTGGCCACACTGCCATCTGATTAACTTTTACTGACAATTTCACGCAACTTTGCTTTTTTTCCTTTTTCAGTGATGATTTATTTGAAGTCCATTTTAATAACCTGTTGCAGAAAACAATCATTCATGGATTTGCTGCCCTTACAGGAGAAACTAAAAATAGAATTAACCCACTTTTTAATCATGTTTTCCAATTACAACCTTTTTTTTTCAAAAGTATGAAGATGGTGCTCGGCTATAGCTATTGAAAAGGCCAAAAGTTTCAAAAAATGGTTAGAATCTACAGGATCCACAAGAGAGCTATGCTCTCTTCTTACTGTTCCCATTAGGAAGGAGGGACGGGAGCCTTGCGTCCCACAGGAAGTTAACACCCTCAACCATCGGGCTTCTGAACCAGTGTGGATAACTTTACTCACCTCAACACTGAACAGGCTCCACAACCAATGGACTCATTTCCAAGGACTCTACAACTTGTGTTGTTAATTTTATGTATGTATGTATGTATTTATTAATTATTTGGGTTTTTTGTATTTGTTTCTCTTTTGCACATTGTCAGTTTTTGTGTGTAGTTCTACTGTGAATGCCCACAAGAAAATGAATCTCAGGGTAGTATATGGAGTCATATACATACTTTGATAATAAATTTCTTTGATCTTTGAGAAACTATCTCAACTATCTGCGGGACCCAAGGTGGTGTGAGACCCTGGGCTCCTATACCTCTTCGCGAAGAGAGCAGGTCCTTGATCATGGATGCTGCTTTCCTGTGGCAGTACTCAATGGTGGGGAGGACTTTACCTTTGGATTCTAACCGATTGGTGAAACTGCTGGCCCTTTCAATAGCTATAACCAAGCATTATCTTCATACTTTTGGAAAGAATACGGTTGTAATCAGAAAATATGATTTTAAAAACTATCTCAAAGGAGTAAAAAAGAACAGAAAGTGAAGTGAAACTCTCGGAGTGCTTGAACAAGACTAAATAACTGCACAGACCATTAATAAGGGAATTGTAGGTGGGGAACAGACTTGAATATAGGTATTTAATACAACTGATAAAGAAGAAGGAATAAGGTACAAAAAATGTTAGTAGCCCATTTTAATACATAGTTTGCCATCTTTTGCACCTTATTTATCCCAAGCTTTGCCTGTTGGTGCTGGATAGCAGAGCCGTTTGATACAATTGGCCATCACAATATTTTGTTCACTTCTAAGGTCTGTAAGTAAATTACTGAAAGAATTGCTGGCATGCAAAGGCTTCTTGTGCCCATGCTTCTAATGGAACTTTGTAAAACTTCTGTTTTGTATTGTACGTGCTGAAATGTCAGCTTTCAAAATGGCCTTTTGGAATGAACAAGAATATTCAAAATGCTAACTTTGGAAACATCTGTGGTCAAGGTTTATAGACATTGGAGGGATGTGGAGAGGGAGAAGTATTTTATTGTAGTTCTATTCTGGAACTAGAACAAACATACATTTTGTAACAGTGACTAGAAAAATGACCAATTTGTTATAAAAATCCATTTGGTTCATTAAGGAATGGAAATCTGCCACCTTTATCTGGTGTGGTCTTCATATGAGTCCAGGCGACCCATGTGATCGGCACTTAAATTTCTACAGAAATGACTTAGCAAGCCATTTATTTGTAGGTATTTCACCACCAGCACCACCATCCAACATCTTGTGGGGGAGGCAGAAGGATGGTGGGAATTGAGGACTATAAGCAATCCTGGGGGGAGGGGGGAATTAAACAACAAAACAGTCCAGGAAATATTAGAGTATATTGGTATTTTCTGTTTTGTGTTGGCACAATAACTTAAGAGCTTGCTGTTACTTAATTTTTAGGTTTGGGTATCCCGATCCAACCTATCTGGCAAGAGTGCAGGATGAGTTGAAGGCCAAAGGAATTTTCTGAACTGTATTGTAAAGGAAACAATAATGTTCAATATTCATGTGTTGTAGGTGTTGCTGCTTGTAGTTTGAAAATGCTTTAATTAAGATCATGTATATTGCTGCCCAACAACAATCACTTGTAAGCTTAATGTAAGTAAATTAATGCATTGACTTTCACAAAGAGCATAAATAGCAATAATCTGATCCATAATTGCAGTTTCCTTTTGTCAAATAGAAACTTTAATTTATTTGTGGATTTCTGTGCCAAATAGTATATCTTGGTGCATTGGAGTAAATTTACTGCAAAACACATAGTAATATTGCAGCTACTGTGTCAAATGGCACTGTAATGACTTCTGGTTTATTTTTCCCACAAAAAAGATGTAGGTTCCAGGCACAGAAAATATCTTAAGAGTGATTGTAACTATTGAATGTCACAATTATCTCAATTATCTTGAAAACCAGTAAATAAATGTAGCAGGGAAAGACAATGCGGAGAATACAATATCAAACTAGAAATTTACCTTAGTTCATTTCATCTGCTCTTCCTATTCCCTATCACGCTAATATTTCATCTCCTCCTAGAATATCTTTTCATCTCCAAGAATTTATAAAATAGGATGATACAAGGAATACTAAGTCTTTGGAACAGTTCAGTTGTCAATAATCAAGGAAGACCACAAATATACGAAAATCAAATCAAGAACATGTAAGCAAAAGTGACAGCTGCTTTATAAGATAGAAATAAAGAATGCTCACTGATTTTTTTTAAGTCACTTTGAGGCATTTTCTCTATTTGAAATTTATCTTACTATTGCACCTACACTGGATTGAAATATCCAGGTGACCATAATTACAATTATTCTTATGAATGTGCCCATGGAATAGAAGCATTACACTCTCCAAGAGAAGTAAATTAATAATCTGGAAACCGCCTTTTAAAAGTGTTATGTTTGATAATCATGACTCATTGTAACCAAGCTGATTTTGTATTGTACAACAAGATTTAAGAGAAATCTGGAACAACTTGTGCTTCATAGCCTTTTCTCAGTGTGAAGTTCTATTTTTGAGTTTTACACTGAAAGTGCATATTATGTATCACATATCATTGATAAACTACTGCATCATATTATTCCTTTATACTTGCAATACAAACATACTGTATATGTGGCTAGCAGAAAGATGTTCAATGTTAGAAAGTAAATCAAATTATGTTGTGTGTTAGCAAATAACCATTTAAACCCACTTAAAACTCTTCTGTCTGCCATTTTACTTGAGGGGTTATTCTGTGGCTGTAAGAAATGTATTTATCATGATTCCTAGGTGTGGTATCCTTTGTAGTAGTTTCCCATTTAATATTGCAGCAGAGTGCAAAATGTTGATATTACTTTGTAGCTGAAAGAGCAGCTCAACCTTATTGAAATAAATTTGTGTGAAAATGACATCTTTACCAATGAGAGATATTTTACTTTTGTACATTGTCATGCATCAAAATAAATTTGCCTCACCTTGATGGTGTATATTTTGTATTGCAGCTTATCCATGTGACCCATCTTTAAAAACACAAAGTAATATTCAGTTCAAAGAGTAACTTTTATGATTCAGTGAGAAACTTGTTTGTAATATTTCACTCCACAATCTGTGCACCTCAATCTTGTCAACAAAATATAATCTTAGCTGAACTCGCCCACTAAAATAAATTGTATACCTGTAGCTGGTTTGGTTGGATGATTTGAATAGTACAAAGTACTTTATGCCTTGTAGCTCTACATTGAACATCTATCATAAACTATCACCCACTGTAACCAGTCTGTATAAAAGATGACTCAAAATTCCTTCATGTTAGTTAAGTGCAAAGGAATGGATACCGTGATATTTACAAAATTGTAGATGATCATAATTTGATAAAGCTGCTTTATGCAATTCACCATGCCAGATGGTTTAGACTCAGTTTTCATGTTCTTACATTTAAATTCTTAAGATTTGGATTATAGTTGTTACACATACTCAGTTTTGCATGATTTGTGATATCCTAAATAGCCAATGTGAACAATGGTGAATTCATTTAATATTCAGAGTAAGGCTATTCCACTGTCTCAATATTGGAAAGTATTTGGTTACTGTGGAGACGTGATGATGATCAACATTGGGAATAAAGTCTTTTGCTCCCTCAGCGTTGCTTTAATTATCAGAAAATAGTTGCTAATTGGTGACCTAATTTCATAAATCTTCATTCATTAAATTTTTGTCAATACCTTTGGTTAATAAAACCTATCCATGTTGGGTTACAGATTGACAATTGAGTTAGGATCAATTATTACTTGTAAAATGCATTTCCAAATTTCTGTACCATTTTCATATGAAGTGTTAGCTAATCACATTTGTCCCCTCTTCATCACTATGCAGTTACTATTGTATAGTAGCACTCACATCCACAGTGCTGAAATGCTTTGAAAGCTTGGTCGTGGCCAGAATCGACTCTTTCCTCAGCAAGGACCTGGACCCATTACAATTTGCCTATTGCCACAATAGATCTACGGCAGACGCAATCTCAATGATTGTTTACCAGGTTTTAGATCACCTGGACAATACAAACACCTACATCAGGATGCTGTTCATTGACTATAGCTCAGTGATTAATATCATCATTCCTACTGTAATTGTTACACATTTTTTCCCTATGTTATCATGTCTTGCATTGCCTGCTGCCACTAAGTTAATAAATTTCACGGCATATAGTGGTGATATTAAACCTGATTCTGATTCTAGACACTCTACCTAATGGGTCATTTATCATTATGCTCTATCTGATCTAATTAATATGTAGGTCTATCCTTCTGTTTTCTGTCTCCATTGTGCCCTATGTTGTGTGTTTATTATGTAGTCACGTGGGTGGGGCATGGTAAAATCAAGATGTTTAGTAACATATTTGTGCATTGTTCTCTGCAGTTTAGAACTGGGGACTGTTGGGCATCATATCTTTTGTTTAATTACATCTCTTAATTACATTTGAGAGCACAACTTCACTTAGGCACGTTTAATATTGCTAGTTTTAATTTCATCACTGCAGCATTGTATGTTTTACAAGCAAGAGAAAGTCTGCAGATGCTGGAAATCTGAACAACACGTTTATGTTGGAAGAACAACACCTTATATTCTTAGGGAAAAATGGAGGTTGGTGGTCTGTAAGCTGCAAGAAAGGCTCGATGGTAAGATTACTTCCACTGACATTATTGATTTTATTGAAAGACAAGTAAAGATTGCTACACACCCGGTGTTTGAGAATGTATACAATGCTATATCACTCACAGTAAGCAAAGTGTGAACAAAGCGAAGTCACAAATTCATTCGCAAACACAAGGAAATCTGCAGATGCTGGAAATTCAAGCAACCCACATATAAAACGCTGGTGAACACATCAGGCCAGGCAGCATCTACAGAAAGAGGTACAGTCGATGTTTCGGCCGAGACCCTTCGTCAGGACGTCGTGTTGACGTTAGACGTCAGGCATAACATCTCTATGCCTGTCCACAAAAAGGCACATTCCTCCTTAGAGGGACCTTTGGGAATGGGCTCACCTGAAGCATATTCATTTGCCAGAAATTGAACCTGCTGATAGGGGCCAATGTTCCTGAAGCATGGGAGCCAGTGCCAGTGATCAACAGTGTTAATAATGGACCCTATGCAATCAGAATAATGCTGGGTCGGACTGTCAATGGATCATTGAATGGAAACCATGGTGGTGGAAGAGATTATGCTCAGTCTGAGCTAACAGTTAATGGAACTTCAGTTTTGAACTTGGATGAGCTTTTACGGCAGTAATTTAAGACAGATTTCCCTGAATGCAGTCAAGAGGAACAACCTGATTTGTCAGAAGTTCACAGTCCAGTAAAGACCGCTTACCAGAAAGAGGACTGAAGTGTGAACGTTTCCTGAGTTTTGGTAATAAGTAGTTGTAATTATTACAGTATAATAATTATGGAGCTGGGAGGTAGGCATCTGTTTTCTAGCTGTGTTTTGCGTTTCTTATGTTAATTATGGTAACCAGTCACGTGAGCATGGGTGATGTAAAATTAAAGGGTTTAATTACATATTCATGCTTTGCTCTCGACAGTTTACAGCTGGGGACTGTTGGGCATTATTTCTTTTGTTGATTGCTTAATTTTGCTTAAGTCGTTTAATGTCACTAGTTTTCGTTTCAATTAGTTTCATCGTTTCAAGATTGTACGTTTTGCTAGCTGCTAATAAAGGATCAAATATATTCTTTTAACTTTTGGAACATTATTATTGGATTGATCAGAAGGCGCGTCATACAAGATAAATCCCCACATGGTTGCCGGCAGTGGCACTGGTTTGTTCAAGTTGCCGCTATATAATATGTTGAAGACATTGCTCAAAAAATCCATGTCAAAATTTGATAAATTCATGATGCAGAGCCTAAGGCTGAAATCTCAGTCCTAAACTGCAGTCCCCAAATTTCATACACTTCATGTGATCTAAGCATGGGTGTTTGTCTAGGTCAGGAGTTCCCAACCTGGGGTCCATAGTCCTTCAGTTAATGATAAGGCTCCATGGCATAAAAAAAATGGTTGGGAACCCCTGCTATAGGTATAAAATAACCTACTTTGTGCATCCACTTGCCCCTTTTCTCTTTTACGATGTGTTCACACTAGGAGTGATTTATCAGAGAAAATTGGCTGACTGGTATATTCTGAGGGGGTGCGTGCAGTCCCAGGGAGAACATATAAGCATCACAAACTACCCAATGTCAGGATTGAACTTGGGTTGCTGGAGCTTTGGTACAACTCTGTCCACCCCTGAACATTAACTATGCATTTCAACACAGAGGAAAGCATGTCTGACTCAACTCCTGAACAATCTTACCCTGCCTCCCTATCTTTCTGTCATCCAGTAATGATTTTACCGGAGGCCATCAAGCCCCTCTTAGATTCTTTATCCACTTATTGTATTCAAGTTCTCAGCATGCCATTTACCCTTTTATTTTGGTATTTGCTATGACATTTGTTTTTAAGATTCCAAGTCAAAATTAATTAAGGGTGTTGAACTGATAAAGGCAAGTTAAAACAATTGAGAAGTAGGAGTGCTCCAACTAATCTTGACCACGTTGAGTAAGGATTTTCAGTTAGCTTTCTACAGCATCTAATGAAGTTGTATCTGATGAACAACTCCACATTAATGCTCTTATGCATTCCTGCTCTTATATTCTAGATGTGTTGCAAATAATGCTAACATTGCTTTTGCCTTTCTCACCACTGACTCAACCTGCAAATTGTTGTTCGACACAAGGACTCTTAAATCCCTTTCAATTTCAGATTTTTGCATTTTCTCCCTGTTTTAGGCAATAGTCTGCACATTTATTTCTTTTACCAAAGTGCATGGCCATCGTTGCTCTCCTATCATCCCTGCCAGCATCTCCTTCCAATTTACTTTGACAAACTCCTCTCTCATACACTGTAATTTCCTTTACTCCACTGGGATATTGCTACGTCAGACTTCACTGTTTTCCTACCATATTTGAAGTTGAACTCAATCATGTTGTGATCACTGTCTCCTAAGGGCTCCTTTACCTTAAGCTCCCTAATCACCCCTGGTTCTTTACATTGCACTCAATCCAGTATAGCTGATCCTCTAGTAGGCTCAATGACAAACTACTCTTAAAAAGCCATATAGCAGGCATTCAACAAATTCTCTCTCTTGAGATCCATTCG
Organism: Mobula hypostoma; assembly: GCF_963921235.1. Taxonomy (NCBI): domain Eukaryota; kingdom Metazoa; phylum Chordata; class Chondrichthyes; order Myliobatiformes; family Myliobatidae; genus Mobula; species Mobula hypostoma. Next base: position 38,369,304 of record NC_086099.1, on the reverse strand, counting down.
TTACCAACCCGATTTTCCCAATCGATCTGCATGTTAAAATCTCCTATGACTAGCATAACATTGCTCTGTTGACACGCCTTTTCTATTTCCCATTGTAATCTGTAGTCCACATCCCAGATACTGTTTAGAGGCCTGCCATAAGTGTATAAGCCCTTGCAGTTTCTTAACTCAACCCACAAGGATTCAACATCTTCCTATACTATGTCACTTCTTTCTAATGATTTGATGCGATTCTTTACCAGCAGAGCCACACTACCGTTCTATCCTTCTGATACAATGTAACTTTAGACATTCATCTCCCAACTACAACCATCCTTCATCCATGATTTAGTGATGGTCACAACATCAAACTCGACAATCTGTAAAAGTGCAACAAGAACATCCACCTTATTTATTATACTCTGTGCATTAAGATATAACACTTTGATTATCTTATTTGCTACCCTTTTTGTTTCTGCATCCCTAATGCACTGATACTCACCCTGCTGGTTGGAATTTAGTCTTATCATCTGCCTGCCCTTCCCGACAGTCTGACTACATGCTATTTTCGCTTTTTTACCATCCATGAGTTCCTTCACTCTGGTTCCCATCCTCAGGCCAAATTAGTTTAAACCCTCTCCAACAGCTCTAACAAACCTACCTGCAAGAATATCGCAACACACACACAAAATGCTGAAGATACTTAGCAGGCTAGGCAGCATCTATGGAAAGGGTAATCAGTCAACATTTCAGGCTGAGACTCTTCATCAGGCTTAGTAAATGAGATGAGAAGTTAGAGCAGGAATGGGCCGGGGGGAGGGTGGTAGAGGGGAGGAAGAAGTACAAGGTGGTAGGTGATAGGTGAAACTGGGAGTTGGGGAGTGATGAAGTAAAGAGCTGGGAAGCTGATAAGTGAAAGAGATAAAGGGCTGAAGAAGAGGGAATCTGATAGGAGAGGGTAGAAGATCATGGAAGAAGGGGAATGGGAAGGAGCACCAGAAGGAGATGATAGGCAGGTAACGAGACAGTGAGAGAGGGAAATAGGAATGGGGGAATTGGGGGGGGGGTCATTTACTGGAAGTTCAAGAAATCGATATTCATGCCATCAGCTTGCAGGCTACCCAGGCAGAATATAAGATGTTGTTTTTCCAACCTGAGTGTGGCCTCATCGCAACAGTAGAGGAACCCATGGACTGACATGTCAGAGTGGGAAGTAGAACTGAACTGGGTGGCACCAGGAGATCCTACCTTTTTGGTGGATGGAGTGTAGCTGTTTGGTGAAGCAGTCTCCTAATCTATGTTGGGTCTCAGCAATATACAGGAGGCCACGCTGGGTGCACCAGATACAGGATATGACTCCGACAGACTCACAGGTGAAGTGTCACCTTCCCTGGAAGGGCTGTCTGGGGCTCTGAATGGTAGTGAGGGAGAAGGTGTGGGGACAGGTATGGCACTTTTTCCATTTGCAAGGATAAGTGCCAGGAGGGATATCAGTGGGGAGGGACGAATGGACAAGGGAGTTGCATAGGGAACGATCCCTGCGGAAAGCAGAAAGTGTGGTGGGAGGGAAAGATGTGCTTAGTGGTGGAATTCAGTTGGAGATAGTGGAAGTTATAGAGAATTATGTGCTGGATATGGAGGTAGTGGGAGGTAGGTGAGGCCAAGAGGAACCCTATCCCTGATGAGGGGATGGGGTGAGGGTAAACATACGTGAAATGGAAGAGATGTGGACAAGGGCAGTGTTGATAGTGTTCTTGTTTTCCAATATATGTGAAGCTTTCTCTTAAACTTGGAAGTGATTTAGTTCAATATTTTAACCACCTCTTTGGATGTTGCACTGTAGTAATGTTATTGTTAATTTGCTTGCATGGACAGTGGAGTTTCCATCCAGGAAGCTTTGCAATAATGTCCATTGAGCTCCAACCCAGGGAAGTGAACCGAGGGTGGCTGAAAGTTCACTGTGGAAACCTGAAAAGTGAAGCAAATCATCATCTATTATCACTGATTGAACAGCTTCTGTTTTGTTGTGAAGTGCCAGACCTTTACTGATTAAATGTCTATGATAGCACGAGTGAAAACAAGTATTGATCAGACATAAATGCTGCATATTGTGAATTCAACCAAATTGCAATACGTTCTGTTGCTCCTTCAGTTAAAGACAAATCATTGATGGGTCTTGTGGCATCTGTGGAAGCAAAGGGATCTGTAACATTTTGGGTTGAGATCCTTCATCTGGACTCATTGATCTAAGTCAGAACTGAGAAAGGGGTGGACAGTTTAAAGAGTGAGTTCTATAAATAATTATATAGGTAGTCCTCTTTGAACTCTTAATTGTTGCTTGACAGGTGTGAATACAGTAATGTCTATTCTGAGCTGGCCATCCTGTTGGGTCCACAAATGCTGTTTGACCTGCTGAATTCCTTCCAGTAGGTTTGCTCCATATTGCAGCATATGCAGTCTCTTAAATCTCGATTGTTCCTTGTCTGTGATATTATGGGTGGATCCCTTTGGGTATATACTCAGTGGCCGCTATATTAAATACCTCCTGAAGCCAATAACGAGGCCAATGAGTGTACAATGTTTATGGTCTTCTGCTGCTGTAGTGCATCCACTTCAAGGTTCGACACCTTGTGCATTCAGAGACGCTCTTCTGTACACTGCTGTTGTAGCACATGGTTAGGTTGCCATGGTAGCGTTGCGGTTAGTGCGACACTATTACAGCCTGGGGCATTTCAGAGAAGGATTTCAATTCCCTTGCCGTTCTGTAAGGAGACTCTACCTCCGCCCTATGGAGTATGTGGGTTTTCTTCAGGTCCTCCAGTTTCCTCCCACAGTCCAAAGATGTACATGGTTGGTTAATTGATCTTTGTAAATTATCCCGTGATTAGGTTAGGGTTAATTGGATTTGCTGCGGTGGCGTGGCTCGAAGGGCCGGAAGGACCTACTTAGCGCCATATTGCTAAATACTGAATACTGTAAGTAAAATTTGAGTTGTTATCACCTTTCTGTCAACTTGAACCAGACTGGCCATTCTCCTCTGACCTCTCTCATTAACAAGGCATCTACACCCACAAAACTGCTGTTCACTGGATGTTTTCTTTGCACCATTTTCTATAAACTTTGGAGACTGCTGTACATGAAAATCCCAGGAGATCAGAAGTTTCTGAGATTCTCAAACTGCCCTTCTTGGCAGCAATAATCATTTCATAGGCAAATTCACTTAGATCTTATTTCTTCCCTATTCTGATGTTTGGTCTGAACAACAACTGAACCTCTTGACCATGCCTGCAATCTTTTATGCATTGAGTTGCTGCCACCTGATTGCTAATTAGTTATTTGCACTAATGTACACGTGTCCCTAATAAAGTGGCCACTGGGTGTGTGATCCTTTATCTCACACTTTGCAAGTTTTTGCAGCCTGTTTGCTCCATTCTTCATTTATTCTGGAATGCACCCTTAATCCACATCTTCAGTGGAAGTCAATGTGTGGAGCTTTCATGCATTTTTCCAGAAAAAAATAATTCTGCCTAATCTTTAATAAATTATGACATTCAGTAATTAACTGCAAAATTAATCCTGCCTCCCTCTCACAGGCACACCACCTATCTACTATAAACTGCTTTCTTGGAAGCTCACCTGCATCTTACAAGTTCTCTAGAAGGGACTTACCTTGCAATCTTAACTTTGTCTATCAATGCATTTGAAGGAGAGGTCAGGGTTAAGTTTTTTACTCAGAGAGTGGTGAGTCCGTGGAATGGGCTGCCAGCAACGGTGGTGGAGGCGGATACGATAGGGTCTTTTAAGAGCCTTTTAGACAGGTACATGGAGTTTAGTAAAATAGGGGGCTATAGGTAAGCCTAGTAATTTCTAAGGTAGGGACATGTTCGGCACAACTCTGTGGGACAAAGGGCCTGTATTGGATGTGGATGTGGTATATTTGGATTTTCAAAAGGCTTTTGACAAGGTCCCACACAGGAGATTAGTGTGCAAACTTAAAGCACACGGTATTGGGGGTAAGGTATTGATGTGGATAGAGAGTTGGTTAGCAGACAGGAAGCAAAGAGTGGGAATAAACGGGACCTTTTCAGAATGGCAGGCGGTGACTAGTGGGGTACCGCAAGGCTCAGTGCTGGGACCCCAGTTGTTTACAATATATATTAATGACTTGGATGAGGGAATTAAATGCAGCATCTCCAAGTTTGCGGATGACACGAAGCTGGGTGGCAGTGTTAGCAGTGAGGAGGATGCTAACAGAATGCAGGGTGACTTGGATAGGTTGGGTGAGTGGGCAAATTCATGGCAGATGCAATTTAATGTGGATAAATGTGAAGTTATCCACTTTGGTGGCAAAAACAGGAAAACAGATTATTATCTGAATGGTGGCCGATTGGGAAAAGGGGAGGTGCAACAAGACCTGGGTGTCATTGAAAGTGGGCATGCAGGTACAGCAGGCGGTGAAAAAGGCGAATGGTATGCTGGCATTTATAGCGAGAGGATTCGAGTACAGGAGCAGGGAGGTACTACTGCAGTTGTACAAGGCCTTGGTGAGACCACACCTGGAGTATTGTGTGCAGTTTTGGTCCCCTAATCTGAGGAAAGACATCTTTGCCATAGAGGGAGTACAAAGAAGGTTCACCAGATTGATTCCTGGGATGGCAGGACTTTCATATGAAGAAAGACTGGATGAACTGGGCTTGTACTCGTTGGAATTTAGAAGATTGAGGGGGGATCTGATTGAAACGTATAAGATCCTAAAGGGATTGGACAGGCTAGATGCAGGAAGATTGTTCCCGATGTTGGGGAAGTCCAGAACGAGGGGTCACAGTTTGAGGATAGAGGGGAAGCCTTTTAGGACCGAGATTAGGAAAAACTTCTTCACACAGAGAGTGGTGAATCTGTGGAATTCTCTGCCACAGGAAACTGTTGAGGCCAGTTCATTGGCTATATTTAAGAGGGAGTTAGATATGGCCCTTGTGGCTACGGGGGTCAGGGGGTATGGAGGGAAGGCTGGGGCGGGGTTCTGAGTTGGATGATCAGCCATGATCATAATAAATGGCGGTGCAGGCTCGAAGGGCCGAATGGCCTACTCCTGCACCTATTTTCTATGTTTCTATGTATTGTGCTGTAGGTTTCCTATGTTTCTAAGGAAGATCCTGAGTAAGGTTCACAGCCTGACATGTTGACTGAAATATTCATTTGCATAGATATTGTCTGACTTGCAGAGTTCATTCAGCATTTTGTGTGTGGTTGTTGATCTGCATTTCCAGCATCTACAGAATTTCTTGTGTTTAACATTTTTCTGGGTTTCTTAAAATTGGACTGACTGGTTTCTTTTAAATGTTGCGAGATGGGATGTATTGTTTTTCAAAGAGATCTGAGTGTCTTTGCACATGAATTACAGAAACCAAATGTGCAAATGGTCTGTTGGTCTTCATTGACATAAGGTTTGAATATAAGAGCAAAGACGAGAATTGTCTGCCCTGGAAGACTGTGGAAGTTCAGTCATTGATTTCATTAAAGATTATAATTGATCTTTTAAAATTTCAGAAACCATAGAATACGGGGATAGGGCAGATGAACAATCTTAGCCATTGTGTAATACAGCACAGAATCAGATCCTTTGGCTCAGCATATCCACTAATCCTTTCTTAAAAATAATTTTTGCCTATATTCTCTCCTTTCAAACCATATGCCTAGGAGTAATTTACAGTGGCCAGTTAACGTATGAACCTGCATATCTTTGTGATTTTGGTTGAAAAGGGAGCATTCAGACAATACTGACAAATTCCATAGAAAGCACCCATTGAACCTGGGTGTCTGCTTACTGTGAGGCAACAACTCTACTAGCAGAAACATTGCTGATAAATGGTGGTGATCTATCATCATTACATTTGATGGTGGAACAGACCCAAGGGTCCAAATATCCTACTCCTGCTTCTATTATTATTAGTGTAAGAACATATAGTTGAGCTAATTGATCAAACTTTTTCTATTTGCAGGACATTGGGTGTGGTTTTTAATCTACATTTTTAAACTATCAATATGAAATTTCTTATAATTTACAGTACTGTGCAAAAGTCCTGGGTACATATATAGCTAGGGTGCCAAAGGCTTTTGCACAGTACTGTATATTATGTCTTTCCACTTACCAAATAACACTTAATACAACTGCTAATACAAAGCCAGGTACTCATATTTCCGTTTCCCAACTACCTTCCTATTTAAAAAAAAATTTGCATATACTGTAGGTCAATTCTAAATAGTAACTTTGCACCGTTTTTTGTACTTGCACGGTGTTTATTGCAGATTTTCATGGGGGTTAAGATCAATATTCCTAAAATACAATAAAATACTTTTTGCATATTTGTCATAGTTATAAAAATATAATCCCAATGAACAGCTCACTTACTGAATGCATGGAAATTCACTCCTAATTACAGAACCATACTCTTCAGACACAGAAAACTCACCAGAAAGAATTGATTACCTTTTTAATGAAGCATTTACATCAATGATTGATCAAAACATTTCATGAACTGATCAAACAGCAAACATAAATCTAAATTGAGGAAATTAGACAGCAACAGGACCGAAACCTCTAATTAAAAGCAATGTGAACCGAGTACAGAAAATATTTGGCCTCTGTATTTTTTTGGCAAATTTACATCATGTACATACATTGATGTCGTTGTTGACAGTATCTTATACTTCTAAGGCACTGAAAGCTAAGGTACTGAATTACAATTACATCTGTTTGTGACTGCTGTTCTTCATCTTGTGTAATGAAAATTCTGCATCAAATTTTGAAATGAAAGCATTAAAAGGACAAAATAAGTGGGTTAGGAATAGAGTGATGGTGAAAGTGGAAGCTCAAACAGATCAAGCTGCTGTGAGTCAGTAGACTGGTTTACACCTTGGTTGATTTTTCCTTTACAGCCATGCCGCTAATTGTGTCTGTTCTTTTTGAATACTCGGCGATTAATCAAGAGAGGGAGGCAAAGTGGACGAAACTGGTCTTTGGCAGTGGTGCACAATGGGTGAAAACAGATAACAACTATTGTACACAACTATGAAAGGAAAATAAGAGGATGCTGGAAGTCTGACATAAAAACATACTGATGGAAATAATCGGCTGATCAGGCAGTATTTGTAGAAAAGGAGCCAAAGTTAATATTCTTTAATGTTTCCTCATTAAAGTTTTCTGAAAGATGGCTAACCTCTTTTCCTACTTCACTGATGCTGCTTGACATTTTGGAAATTTTCAGCACATTCTTTTGTTTTAACATGGTGTAGCTGAGCTGCCAATTTCCAGACGCCGACATTTTGTTTCTACAGCAGGCTAATTTCACCTCAAAAGATGAAAGTGAAAGGAGTATAAATAAGGGAAAGATTGGTTAGTGTTTCATGTGTGTCTCTGACCGTTTGCTAAAGGGCCTTATCAGTTTTAAATGTGTTTCTCTGTTGTGGAGGCTTACCAATTTTAAATTTATTTGAAAACCTGGTATAAAAATTGAGAAAAATAAAAAGAAGTTATGTTTGTCACGGTATAATTTTCAAAGTAATATTAGCTCTAGGACATTTTCCTATTTCAAGACATGCATTAATTATCACAATACCCACACACTGTAATTAAGGGAAGATAATTAATATTCAACTTTTTAGCAGGAATGTCTGATGGTTTCTCTGATTTTCTTTATTTGAATCATTTAAAATTAGTTGTGTCTCAATACCTCTCACATTTCCTTGTCAATGAGGTAATTATTTTAAATCTAAATGCAAATAAACCCAAACTTGTGATACTTAGTACACAATAGATCTGCAGGTGTTTTCTCAAACACCTTACATTTATATTGATAGCATGGCAGCGTGTAGTCTTAATTTAATGTTGAACAGTAGTATGTTCCAATTGCTTCATGCACATGCTTCATTCACTGGGTAATTAATTGATAAGCAAAAGATCAGCTTACTTCTAACATATTGAGTGAGTATAGCTCAATGGCAGAAACAGTAGTAGGCCATTCAGGCATTCGAAACAATTCTACCATTCAGTTCCATCAAGTCTAAAATAAGGGGACAAAACACTCATTTGGCAATTGAGAAGAACAGTGAGATAGCTGTTCAGCAAACTTTAACACACTGCCTGACCCAACAATGGAAAACAGAATTAGGCAAGATTTATGAAAGGCTGCCAATTTTTTATCATTTGTCTTGCACTTTGGCCAAAAACAAATTTCACCCTCTGAAATATTGTTAAATTACAGTAATTACAAACCACTGAAAGCAACAGACTGATATGCAAAATAATGCTCACAGACCTTATTTTGTATTGGTAGCCATTCAACATTTCATAAAGAACCAAGTATCAAACCACACTTATACTGGGATAAGTGATTAGCTCACACTATTAGATGATACACAATCTATACTTCTAACACGTTAGTCTCTTGACAACACACCCTTACCACCATGTCAAGAATTTCTTGATTCTGGCATGGTTCCGGAGGATTGGAAAATCGGAAATGTCACAGTGCTCTTTAAGAAGAGGCAGAAGAAAGGAAATAATTAGGTTAGTTAGCTTGACTTCAGTGGTTGGAAAGATGTTGGGATCCATTACTAAGGATGAGGTATTAGGGTACTTGGAGTATTCTGAGTAGTTTTGGGATCCTTATCTAAGAAAACATGTGCTGGCATTGTAGACAATCCACAGGAGCTTCACAAAAATGATATCAGGAATGAAAAAGTTAATGTACGAGGAAGATTTGATGGCTCTGGGCCTGTACTCACTGGAGTTTAGAAGAACACAATGGGAGAGGGATCTTATTGAAAACTATTGAATATTGAAAGACCTAGATAGAACGGATATGTTGAGGATGTTTCCAATAGTGGGTGAGTCTAGGACCAGAGGGCACAGCCTCAGAATAGAGGGGCATCCATTTAGAACAAGAAATTTCTTTAGCCAGAGGGTGGTAAATTGAGGAATTCATTGTCATGGATGTCTGTGGAGGCCAAGACATTGAGTATATTTAAAATGCAGATTGATAAGTTCTTGATTAGTCAGAGCATCAACTGTTATGGGGAGAAGGCAGGAAAATGGGATTGAGAGAAATAATAAATTAGCCATGATGGAATGGCAGAGCAGATTTGATAGATCAGTGGCCTAGTTCTGCTCCTATACCTTGTGTCAGAATACATGAGAGTGTGAAAGCAGTACTGATGGAGTTCAACTGGTATGAAAAAACACAACAAATTAATAAAATTAGAAATCTAACTTTAGTGATAAGACAATTTGACATTCTACATCAATAAACCCAAATGGCTTTGTAAAAATATATTTTCTTAAACCTATACCCATAAATACCTATATTATAAATAAAACACACTGCATTGCTCATGCTAACATTTAATCAGACTGTGCCCTACAGTGGAATGTAATGGAACACTGCTTGTAGGGCAAATATATAGTCTTAAAGTCTTAAATTGCAATTACAGTTTTCCAATTGCCCATGCAGCATAGCAAAAAAAAAAATGAGCAGCAAGCAAAACAGGGCGAGGAAAACAAATTTTTCAGGGTACGGAAAACTTACAGTCCACATTCTAACTTGGGTGAAATATTCTCCTCTCCATCTGTAGTTACTGTTTCATGTGTAGTTACTCTTTTATATGTGTTCAAACTGTGTTTGTGGGCAAAGTATGGCCACCTATACATCCTCCTACCCCGGGTGCCCAGAAAAATTGTCAAGCTCCAGCGCAACCTATTTTGTGTGGATGGGGAGGGATGCATTAGTAGGATTTCCCAGAAATATCCCAAAATATAGTATCTTTTCTTTTAAGGGACTCAGCAGGCCAGACAGCATCCATGGAACAGTCGATATTTGGGTTGAGACCCTTCGTCAGGACTGGAAAGGAAGTGGGAATTTGCCAGAATAAAGTGGTGGGGGGAGGCCGAGGAAGGGGAAGCAAAACAAGCTGGAAGGTGATAGGTGAAGCCAGGTTGGGGGGGGGGGCGGGAAATAGATGGATTCAGTAAAAGATTGAAGAAAAAGGCATCTGATAGAAGGAAGAGATGGACCTTGGAAGAAAGGGATGGAGGAGAGGCACCAGGGGAGATGATGGGCTGGTGAGGAAAAGAGATAAAAGGCCAAAGTGGGAAATAGAAAAAGGAAGGGGCAGCGGGAAAAATTACCAGAAGCTGGGGAAATTAATGTTCATGCCATTAGGTTGGTGGCTACCTAGACAGAATAGGTTGGTGTTGCTCCTCCAACCTGAGAGTGGTTATCATCAGAGCAGAAGAGAAGGGCATGCCAGAATGGGAATGGGGATAGGAAAAAAAAGGTTGGCCACTGGAAAATCCTGCTGTTTGCAGATGAGGTGGAGGTGCTCGACAAAGCAAACCCCCAATCTACATTGGGTCTCACCAATGCACAGTAGAGGAGGCCAAATCGGGAGCACTGGATACAGTAGATGGCCCCAACAGACTTGCAGGTGGTGTTGCCTCAGCTGGATGAATTGTTTGCAGCTGGAATAGGAGAGAGATTAGTGGAGAGGGACTGTGGAAAGTGGAGAGTGGAGGTGAGGGAGAGGTAAAGATTGGTTTGGTCGTAGGGTTCTGTTGAAGATGGATGATGTTGTGTGAATGATGTGTTGGATGCTCATGGGGTTGTAGGTGAGGATAAGAGGAACTCTATTCCTGCTAAGGCAGCAGGAAGATGGGATGAGTGTTGATGTCCGGGAAATGGAGGAGATGAGGTTGAGGGCAGCATCAATGATGGAGGAAGGGAATCCCCATTCTTTGAAGAAGGAGGACATCTCTGATGTCTTGGAAAGGAAAGCCTCATCCTGGAAACAGATGTGGTAGGGATGAAGAAACTGAGAAAAGGGAATGGCATTTTTACAGGAGACAGGGTGGGAAGAAGTATAGCCAAGATAGCCATGGGAATCAGTAGGTTTATAAAAGATGTGAGTAGATGGTTTGACTCGAGGGATGATACAGAGAGATTGAGAAAGGGGAGAAAGTTGTCAGAAAGGGAGAGAGGTTCAGAGAAATAAGATAATGGCTAAAAGATCTATTTGCAAATTTAGGTAGAAATCTATAAACCAAGACATCCAGACATTGATTCTCCCTCTTTGCCCCAAAGACATCCTAGTTATCCAGGTTTGGAATAACTAGCAACTAAGATGCTCCACTAACTTTGGAACCAATGTCTGTTGTTCAGCTAACCCAGGACAGCCTTGGAGTTGCTTCTACCAAATGACAAACTCTATGACATGGATAACCTAGATTGAAACGGGCACAAATCTGAACTCAAGGAAGTTCCCATGGAAATTAATGAACAAAAACTCATCAAACTTGAGCGCAGCCTGTCAGAATAGCAATGGATGTTGGCTTCAATATACATGCAAAAATTAAGAATATCATAAAGAATGAAGTTCAGGAAATCTATACTATTTTGAAAGATTAATTTTGCTTAAAACTACTCTGAATCACTTTTCTTTTATGGCCATCACTATTTTCCAAAAGTAAAATTCACCACCTTTATAAAGCCAAATATGATAAAAAAATTAATAATAACCTGATTAAAAAAGATCTTCCCAACAAGATGATGAAGCCTAGCTATGACTCTATTCTTAACAGAATTGCTCCAAGCAAATGGAGACCTTTGAAGTCCATTCTGCCTGGAAGCATATACAATGAAGTCGTAATATGTGGCTTCCTACCTGTGTTTCCTCCCATAATATGCTACTGAACACATCCATTAGAAACAAATGCACAGGCGAAAACTGTGTATTACTTTTGGCATTGTGCTCTTGATGAGGAACATAGCCCACAAAGTCCATCCCAGTAGGCATTGTTTTTCAGTTGTAGGAATATTATGCATGACAAATGACAGAATAGTTAAACTGAATTCTTGATCAGAGACAGTTTCTCAGACAGAAATGTTTGGAAAATTGTTGCTTGCATGTGTCTAGGAAAGGATGTACTGGAGGGCATAATTTGCCAATTTCAATGATAAGGACAAACCTGGGCAGAAGCTTCCATTCATCCATTTTGCTGGATTCTCTCCTGGTCATCAAAACCCTTGATCCTTGTCAGGTACTTTCCTGCTGCCCAGCAAGGCAAACATAATTTTACAATAAAGGTCTTCTACATATTAGCTTGAGACAAAGTCACATTCTTTAAAATTATGAAATGAAGTTTATTGAGAGACTTAAACATTGTTGGCACAGTAGCTCAGATCCAGCTTTGATCTCGAACATGGATGCTATCTACGTGGAGTTAGCATGTTCTCCCATGTTTCCACTGTGTGCGCTGGTTTCCTCTTGTTCCTCTTAATTGGCTCTAGTGCAGATGGGTAACAAAATGAATCAAGTGTGGTGGCATGGGCATGGGTGGTTGTGGGCGAGAAGTTCAGAGCGATGCAAGAGGGAAAACGGGAGATGTTTATGTGGGTGCTTCATAGTTGTCATGGTCGTCTATGGGCCAAAGGTCTTGCTTCTGTGTTCTATGCTTCAATTACTCTATAATGAGGCACTTTTGTAGGAATTGTTCTTGTATTCATATGATCTTATTACATCTCAAAATGCTTCACCAGCTTATAATTACTTTTCAAATGCAGAGACTGCATCATAGGCAGGGTGACAACCAAACTAAGGACAGTGACATGAACTCATGGCGAAAGAAATCCATGAGTTAATGGGCAGAATTGTGCTGGTCTGGGATTGCTGTCCAGAACTGCTACCCATGACCATTGCATACTTGCACTTATCTGTCCCAAAGAAGAAACCAGTCTTGATGGCCCTCTGCACATAATCTCAGGGGTGCCTGGCCTGTTTCTGGCATAGTCCCAGGCAATGCCTAAAAATACTCCTGATTGTTGGCAAATATGAAATCAGTTTTCCTGCTGTAAGATAATTAAGACATATTCATAATTCATGGATGCCTTGGACATACTAACATTTATAAATCGCAAGAATTTAATTAACAAACATTGGAAATTAACATAATTAACAAACTCAAAAGCTCTTAAAATAATCAAAAGATATTATAATTTTTTTTAGAAAATGTTAATTTCTTCCATTTAACCTCACTGTAAACTGTACTGAAACCAGCAGGATTTCTAATTCAGCTTCACCTCTATCAAATCAGCTTGCCACCTCTATGGGTCCAACCATGTAGGACCCATAGAGGTGGCAAGCTGATTTGTTTCCACAACTCTGTCAGTGGGTCTCAGATTTCTGTATTTCACAGCATGGGCACACAAACCTGGGATTGACTTCAGTCTAAATATCTATAGAGTTCTGAATGAAACTGCATACTGCACCCAGCAGTATCAGACCCAATGAGCTTTGGCAGTATTTTGTAGGGAGGTCTGTTATTTTACAGTACTGGGGGAAATCATGATTTTTCTCATTGTAGCAACTATTTTGCTTCTATTTTCATTTAAAGGACAGGCAAATTTTAAATTTCATCTGATTGGTGACACTTCCAATAATATAGCATTCCTTCAGAGTATGCTCAAACGCCGTGCTTGTTGCTAAAATTATTCACACAGCTAACCTAATATGCATAATGCATTCCAAAAAATTATCTCAAAAGACATCACTTTAATAACTTACGCAATCGTACTGTCAATGCTTTGGGGTTTGTGCTTTGCTTGCCAAAGACCACCTTTACCCATTCACAAATGTTATGTTCATGATTGAAAGTCCTTTCACAAATACATGTCTAGTATGTTAATATGGACTCTGGTGTTATAGTGGGCAATGCCATTAGAAGTATTAGAGCAAGAAAACATATCCCACATGCCCCTTTTTTATTTTAAATGGCTCAAGTACCAAACATGGCCTGATAACAATTGATATTTACATCTGTGACAAGGGCCATTTTCACCATTTACTTAAGTGGTTAATAATCATACTTCCAAGGGATTTTTTATTTCTGGGGAAGGTACAAAATAAATATGCTAGTCAAGAACACTCTTCACTTCACTGTGATGCTCCATGAATGAGAATACATATATTCTGTTCATGCTACTCCATTTAGAACCATCATTTTATCGTACTTTGGGAGGATGAACACTGATTAAAATGCGAAGAATATATTACAATGTAAAAATACAGTTTGGAGATGGTAGGAAGGTGGGGGGGGGGGGGGGGTTGGTTGGGTAATAAAACCACTACCTAACAATTTAGCTCCCGTTACACTGTTCATCCTCCCTAATTTTCACTTCCATTCATCTTGAACTATTAACACAAGAGATTCCGCAGATGCTGGAAATCCAGAGTAGCACACAGAAAATGGAGGAACTCAGTAGGTCAGGCAGCATTTATGGAGAGGAATAAACAGTCAAAGTTTTGAGTTGAGAGCCTTCAACGGGACTGGTAAAAAAGTGGGAAAGGAGCCAGAATAAGAAAGTGGGGCAAGAGATGGAGAACAAGCAAAAGGTGACAGGTTAAGCCATATGAGAGGCAAGTGAGATACTTGGATGTGATAGGTGGAAAAGGTAAAAGGCTATAGAAGAAGGGATCTGATAGGTGAGGAGAGTGGACAATCGGAGAAAGACAAGGAGGAGGGGCACCAGAGGGAACTGATAGGTAAATAAGAAGAAAAGGTGAGAAGGGAGCCAGAATTGGGAACGGAAGAAGAAAGAAGGGGTAGGAGGCAAAATTACTGGAGGTTAGAGAAATTGATGTTCATGCTGTTAGGTTGGGGCTACCCAGGTGGAACCAATCCACCTACCTTCCCCTTTACATGGTTTAACCTATCACCTTCTAGCTTGTACAATTTCACCTGCCCCCACCTTCTCATCCTGACTTCTCCCCCCTTTCTTTTCAGTCTTGATGAAGGGTCTTGGTTTGAAATACTGTCTGCTTATTCCTTTCCATAGATACCTGATCTGGTGAGTTCTGTGTGTGATAATCTTGATCTGTTAATTGATTTTTGATCTAGAATTGAATTTACTCTAAATAATAGAAAATATCAGTGAAACTTGTTATTTTAACTGTTTTAAGTATAGACCTGTGAAACCTTGGTTTATTTTCATGAACAAATCTAAATATGCAACATTGATTACTGGGATTGCAAATTGTGACTGGGAACCTATATGCTGCAGTGTGGATATATAGACCGGGCTTAATGCAGGGTTGGTATTATATTAGAAATAAGTAGAGGGAAATTGAACAAAAGTTGTGATTTAGTCAAAGAAGTGAAAGATGCTAAAATGCAGAGCAGAAATATATTTTAAAAGGACAGTACAAACTATACCTCATAATAGTGAAATCTGGTGTGGTGACACAGCAAATGTCCAAAACGAGAGCTTTCATCAAATCTTCACAAATTTGTCAAATAAGTATAAATAGAGAATATATGTTGAAAAACTTGATACCTATTTTGAAGAGTTAGTTCACATTGCATACCTTGTTACAAACATGCTTACAATCTGCATCTTTCAACTCCGAAATATGTCACAGAAATTATTCCTTTAACTGATACTTAAGACATGTTATGATAGTGTACAATGATAATGTAATGGATATTTAAAAGAAGTGATTTCTATATTTTAAACAAGTCCAAAGAAAGTTTGATTTGTAAACTTCATTCATACCTGATATTTTAATCTTTATTATTTTAAGCTGAAATCAGTACCATTAATATATCGTGAGAGAGCGAAAAGAATGAAACTGGTTGATCTGTCTGAAAAGTTGCATTTCTAAACTCTTTGTAATTAAAGAGTATCAAATTGAATGCTGATTTTTAATTGTATCTGATACAGAAGAGTGGAATAAGCAATACCATTGTAAAGTGTTTTGTGCTTGTATCTAGATTAAGTCTGTAATTTCCAAGACCTTTATGAAAAGTACAGATATTGCAATGTTCTCTTTGAACTACTGCTCCCCAATCTGCAAAATTGTAACATATATAACAACACAGGCTGTTTAACCTTCTCCAAAGTGGATTCCTCCTCAATTCAGCTTTCTACGGTACTTTTGAAATAAAATCTGAGAACAAAATCATTTTATCGTTGTAAAATGGCACATTGTAGAGGGGATTTTGCTGTAAATCAAATACCAAATGTTACTAACTTTAAGTGCATAATTAAATCTTCCAAACAGTAGACAAGTATTCAGTCATATAATGATGACATCATTGACCTAATGCCATTTGGTCACTCCCACATGCAAGGTACCCAGGGTACTCACTGCAAGGATTATATAATATTGGTTCAAAACAGTTACTAAGAATCTTTTTTTCTTCTTTTGAAATAATATGCCAAAATCTAGTAACTCTTCACATAAAAATCGTATTAGTAGGGAGTTCAATATCAACAGAATTAAAAGGTTTCAGAGCAATGTTGGTAGATCATTTTTATCCAGAAAGTAGATACTGTCTGTAAAGGGAAAAAAAAAACTTCAACCAGATTCAAAACTCAGCAGTGGAGTGACAACCTTATTTTAATTGAAGACCAATCCTTATTTTAAACATAAATGTGCCACTTTTATAGAAAAAAGCAGTGTTCTATTTTTTTTGGACCAGTTCAGATATCAAAATTACTATCCTTTATTGTCTCAATATGCTGAAATCCTGCACTACACTTCTATTTTTTTAAAAAATGTACATTTTGGATACCATTTCTCAAGACTCTGGTATTGTTTTAATTTTTATTCTGGTCTAAAAGGAATCTGTAGTGGCTGCCAGCACCAATATCCATCACCACCAAGAGTTTTTAAAAAAGGCTTTGTTATATAAAAAGTTGGCATCATCATGGCGCTTCAGAAGGGAGGGTTTCTTCACTAAGGCCTGCAATCAAAGCACCCCAGGCAGTATTTTGTTAAATTTCTTTTTGTCTTCACAATTATAATATTTTTCAAAATGTAAATAAAACAATGATTTGGCTGGTATAGGATAGACTGACTTTTTAAAAAATAACACAGTTCTCACTCCTAATGGGAGAGGACTATATCAACATTCCTAAAACTATGTGGTATTTATGAGTAAAGAGGAGCAACTGATAAACATGGAACAAAACAGCTCCTTGATTCAGCTGATGCCTGAGGCAGAGTTTTCCTCCTCAGCATTCCTACATGGCAACTTAGAGATACAGTGGGGTGCAATCCCATAAGTATCACTCATTACAAATTCGACACTTCGCCAAGATTCACAACTTAACTAATCAGCACCAGAACATAATCCAGTCATAACGCACCAATCTCATGCTCAATTTCCCAAAGCCGAATAAAATCAGGGTCAATACACAATACTGTACAACTTTTCCAGGAAAACCCATCACAACAATGCCAACTCGATGTCTGGCAAAACTTCGGACTTAGCTTTACTAAAATATTGGGTTCAAATGAGAAATCTTGAAATTAAAGTGCGTTATTTAAATCTTAGCTTGTGCATTTGAAATTAGGTTATTAATATTTTAGTTCAAAACTGCACTGCAGCTTAAAAGCCAGACGTGGCATTCTGATCCAGTCAGTGATGATGTGTGATTCTTTTAACCTGTTGCTGTCTGGTTTCCAATGACCCGAAGAATTTCTTTATGAATGCTGGCATCCTGTGTGTTTGTACTGATATCTCCCACTTGGCCATCTTCATATCTGAAATGAACAACAAATCAATGTTCCTTGTGGAGTATGCGTTCTTAGCATCTATATTTCTATGAATAAATGCTATTATAAACTTCCACTTCCCTGGGCCACATTCATGAGACTAGGATGGGGTTGGGTAAACAGATGGAGACTGGAAATTGGAGAAGTTGCTAAGACAGACAGGGTGGTGTAGTAGAAAATGGCTTTGGGCCAGTAGAGGTTGGTCTAGGATAAATATAACTAAATTTACTTGGCAGATTGTCTAGTCTTACATTGCACTTCAAAGTCCACAATATAGTGATATTAGTTTATTACTGTCACATGTACCAATATACAGCTTGTCTTGCATATTGTTTATACAGATCAAACCATTACCAATGCATTGAGCTAGAATAATGTAAAACAATAATAATGGAATAAAGTGTAAGAACTACCAAAAAGATGCCTGGCAGGTAAACTGTAAAGTGCAAGATCACAGGTAGATTGTGAGGCTAAGAGTCTATCTTATCCTACTAAATATTGGGAGTGCCCAATGATGGGACTTCACATGGCAATCTAAACTAAGTTCCTATACAATGTTAGATTAGAAATTAAAACATTCTTCCATGGATGCCCATGCAGAAATGATGTTAAGTTTTCAAAGGTGAATCAAGACTTGAAATGCCTGGTCATATTTCTGGAGTGACACAAGAAAAAAACAATAATGATGAATATTGCAAAAAGCAGTTGTGAAATGCTAATAATACAGTGCATTGCATTTCACTTTTCTTGCATGTATTTTTCTTTAATCATATGCTTTTATAGACATTTTATTTCACAGCTTTATTTTCCTTTGTTTTCTCTCTTTCTTTAACTGCCTTATTCAATTACTAAGAAGACATTGTGATCACTTGGCCTTATCCTATCAGAGGTATTTTTTTTTGTACCTCTGAAACAAACTTAATTTGTTTTCTCACTTTTGTATTTCTGATGTAAGACCTTCAAGCTTGCCTTATCTACGGAGACTTTCTACCAGTTTCTGTGTTTTCCTTCGATGCATCATCATCTGTTTCTATTTGACTCCACTTCAATACATCTGAAATAATTCCTTACTTACTGCCTTATGGGAAATAGGTTCTTATTTCAGAAGAAACAAAATTAGTTGTTGAACAAAAATACACTCAAGCATGATCAAAATAATGGCAAATATAATTAAGGACCCAAGGACAATTCAAAAGCATTCTATTCAAAATCCCTTTTCATATACTGTTCATAACAAAGTTTCCGTTTGTTCTGAGCATTTTTTCTATTTTGTATGCATCATCAATAAGACGCATAATTTTATCTCTTGTTTTGTTTTAGTCAAAATAATCAAGCATATGTATTCATTGATTTACGACAGAGAAAGCATTATTTTTCTCAGGTCATGATTCTCTGGGTGATGGAAACAGAGGATGTAAGTTTTTTTTTATATGTGGGACAAGGAAAGATTGAAAATAAACTATGTAGACAGATTGCAGTGTTTAGGTATGATAGGTTAACTATTAAATGGTGGTACATGTTTGCAGGCCAAAGGTATTAGGCCATAAGAAATAGCAGCAGAATTAGGCCATTCAGCCCATCGAGTCTACTCCACCATTCCATCATGGCTGATCCCAGATCCCACTCAATCCCAAACACCAGCCTTCTCGCCATATCCTTTGATGCCCTGACTGATCAGGAAACGATCAACTTCTGCCTTAAATAGATGCACCGACTTGGCCTCCACTGCAGTCTGTGGCAAAGCATTCCACAGATTTACTGCTCTCTGGCTAAAACAATTCCTCCTGACCTCTCTTCTAAGGATCAATGCTCAATTTTGAGGCTATGCCCTCTAGTTCTGGATAGGAAACATCCTCTCCACATCTACACTATCTAGTCCTTTCAACATTTGGTAGGTATCAATGGGATCCACCCCCCCCCCGCATTCTTCTAAATTCCAGTGAGTACAGGCCTGAAGCTGCCAAACGCCCCTCATATGATAACCCCTTTATTCCTGGAATCATCCTCGTGAACCTCCACTGGACTCTCTCCTGTGACAATACATCTTTGAGATATGGGGCCCAAAACTGTTGACAATAGTTCAAGTGTGGCCTGACTAGTAAAGGCTCAGCATTGTCTCCTTGCTTTTATATTCTATTCTCCTTGAAATAAATGCTAACATTACATTTACCTTCTTTACCACAACCTCAACCAGTAAATTCACCTCCTGGGAGTCTTACACGAGGGCCCCTAAGTCCCACTGCACCTCTAATGTTTGAACCTTCTCCCCATTTAAATAATAGTCTGCACTATTGTACTTCAACCAGAATGCATTGTCATACATTTCCCAACACTGTATTCCATCTGCCACTTTTTGCCCATTCTTCCAATTTGTTTAAGTCCTGCTGCAATCGCATTGCTTCCTCAGCACTACCTACCCCTCCACCTATTTTCGTATCATCTACAAACTTTGCCACAAAGCCATTGATTCCATTATCTAAATCATTGACAAACAATGGGAAAAGCAACAGTTCCAATACTGACCCCCTGAAGAACACTATGTCACCAGCAGCCAACCAGAAAAAGCCCCTTTTATTCCCACTCGTTGCCTCCTGCCTGTCACCAGTTCCGCTATCCATGCCAGTATCTTTCCTGTAAAGCCAAAGGATGTTATCTTGTTAAGCAGCTTCATATGTGGCACCTTATCAAACGCTTTCAGAAAATCCAAGTAAATGACATTCACCATCTCTCCTTTGTCCACCCTGCTCATTACCTCCTTGAAGAACTCTAACAGATTTGTCAGGTAAGATTTCCCTTTACAAAAACCATGCTGAATTTGACTTATTTTATCATTAGTCTCCAAGTATCTCGAAACCTCATCCTTAATAGTAGACTCCAACAGTTTCCCAACCACTGAGGTTAGTCTAACTGGCCTATAATTTCCTATTTTTGCCTTCTTCCGTCCTTAAAGAATGGAGTGACATTTGTAATCTTAGATTATGCTATAATCAGGTGATTCTTGAAAGATCATGACCAGTGTGTCCATTATCTCTTCAGCAACCTCTCTCAGGGATCTGGGATGTAGTCCATCCGTCTGGCTAACTTATCCACTTTGAGACTTTTGAGTTTACCTAGCACTTGTTCCTTTGTAACAGCAATGGTACTCATTCCTGCTCCCTGACACTCACAGACCTCTGGCACACTGCTAGTGTCTTCCATAGTGGTGACTGATGCAAGGTACCCATTGAGTTCATCTGCCATTTCTTTGTCCCCATTACTACCTCACCAGCATCATTTTCCAGTGCTCCAATATCAACTCTCACCTCCCTTTTACTCTTTATATAACTGAAAAAAACTTTTGGTATCCTGTTTTATATTATTGACTAGTCTGGGGTGTATGGGGTGTTAGGGAGGGGTAGCACCTCTGGTGTGGGAGCAGGTCGCATCCTTTTCAAGGCAGCTTGTCCACCTTTGGTCCCCACCTGGCACTCAGCTCTCACCTGTGGCTCCTTGTAGCTGTTTGCATGTGACAGCGGCCACACCCCGGGCAAAGGCTTCAACAAGCCGGCTAAACCAGGTGAGGGTAGCCGACGGGTCTCAAACCCTCAGTGAGATAGGGAGTTGTCTATCCCAGCATGTGCAGACAGACTCCGGCGGATTGAGCGGACGAGACCAATGGAAGGTCCAATGGTCAAGAAGGCTGTCTCTGCAAGCGTTGTGGAACGTGTAGAGCACGACAAGACACAGAAGTTGTCCTGGTTATCCACTGCACCTAGTCCCATCTCCAGCCGTCTCGACTTTTGTCTTGCCACTGGATCCAGATGGGAATTGGGAAGAGAGAGTGAGGCTGACGCTGCGCAACTCTCCCTCACTTAAATCCAAATCACGCGCTAGTCTCGGCACCATCACCAGGGTGTTGAGGTCTTCATCGATGTCAACGATGGACGGACAATAATTGACTAGTCTGCCCTCATATTTAATCTTTTCCCTTATAGCGTTTTTAGTTGCCTTTTGTTGGATTTTAAAAGCTTCCCCATCATCCAACTTCCCACACACAGTTGCTACATTATATGCCCTTTCTTTGGCTTTTATGCAGTTGTTAACCTCCTTTGTCAGCCACAGTTACCTACCCTTGCCATTTGAGAACTTCTTCCTCTATGGGACATGTCTATCCTGTGCCTTGAGAACTATTCCCAGAAATTTCAGCCATCTCTGCTCTTCTGTCATCCCGCCAGTATCTTCCTACAATTCACCTGGGAAAGCTTTGCTCTCATGCCTCTGTATTCCCTTTATTCTATTGCTACACTGATACATGTGACTTGTGCTTCTCCATCTCAAATTTCAGTATGAATTCAATCATATTATGATCACTGCCTCCTAAAGGTTCCTTTATGTTAAGCTCCCTACTAAGATCTGCGTTATTACACAACACCCAATCAAAGTTGGCCTTTCCCCAAATAGGCTCAAGCACAAGCTGCTCTAAAAAGCCATCTCATAAGCATTCAATGCATTTTCTTCCTTGTGATCTGACACCAACCCGATTTTCCCAAACCCCTTGCATGTTGAAGTCCCCCATTACAATTGTGTCATTACCTTTATTAGATACCTTTTTCAGCTCCCTTTGCAATCTCAACCCCACATCTTGGCTGCTATTTGGAGGCCTATATATGATTCCCATAATGGTTCCCTACCCTTGCAATTTCTAAACTCTATCCACAAAGATTCAACATTCTCTGACCCTATGCCAGCTCTTTCTAAAGATGTAAATCCATCTCTTACCAATACAGCCACACCACCGCCTATGCCTTCCTGCTTGTCCTTTCGATATAAACTATATCCTTTGATGTTAAGCTCCCCAACTATGGCCTTCTTTCAGCCACGACTCAGTGATGCCTATAATTTTATATTGACCAATCTCTAACTGCGCCATGATTTTGTCCACCTTACTCCGAATGCTACGCTCATTTAAATATAGCACTTTCAGTCCTGTATTCTTCACCCTTCTGAATTTTTGCCTCTGTGGTACAATTTAACTCTTCACTCTGTCTGCATTTGTACCCAATCATTGGCTTGTCCTTCCTTACATTCATCTTACACCCATCATCTACTTGTATACGTGCTGGCTCATCCTCAGCTCTGTCATCCTGGTTCACATCCCCCATCAATATTAGATTAAACCACTCCCAACAGCCCTAGTAAATCTGCCCGCAAGAATATTGGTCCCCCCTGGATTCAAGTGCAGCCTGTCATTTTTGTACAGGTCCCACCTGGCCCAGAAAAGGTTACAATTATCCAGAAATCTGAATCCCTGTCTCCTGCTCCAATTCTTCAGCCATGCATTTATCTCCCACCTGATTCTATTTCCTATCCTCACTGTCATAGGGCACAGAGTGAAACCCTGAGATTACTACCCTTGAGGTCCTGCTTCTCAGCTTCCTTCCCAACTCGCTATATTCTTGTTCAGGACCTCCTCCCTTTCTCTTCATATGTCATTGGTACCAATACGTACCACAACTTCTGGCTGCTCACCCTCCCTTTTCAGGATATTGTGGATGCCTCCAGAAACATCTCGGACCCTGGCACCTGGGAGGCAAACTACCATCCGTGTTTCCTTTTTGCATCCACAGAATCGTCTATCTGTTCCCCTGACTATAGAGTCCCCTATCACTGCTGCCATCCTTCTCAGCTCCCAACCCTACTGAGCCACAGGGCCAGGTTCAGTGCCAGTGCCAGAGCCAATAGGCTGGTCCTGAACTTATTTCCATCTGGCACAGTTTGCATATTGTTGTTTGATTGTTTGGGGTTTTTGTATTGCTATATTTATGCTCTATTCTTGGTTAGTGCAGCTGTAACGAAACCCAAATTCCCTCGGAATCAGTAAAGTATATCTATCTATCTATTGCCACTGTTGCTTCCCCCCAAGTAGGTCATCCACTCCAATGGTACTCAAAATGGAGAACTTATTGCTGAGGGGGACAGCCACAGGGGTGCTCTCCACTATCTCATTCTCCCTTCCCTCTCCTCATGGTCACCCATTTATCTGTCTCCTGTGGCCTTGGGGTGACTACCTCCCTGTAGGTCCCGTTTATATCACTGCTTCACTTTCCCAAACAAGCCGAAGGTCACTGAGCTGCAGCTCCAGTTCCCTAGCATGGTCTCTAAGGAGCTGCATCTCGATGCACCTGGCACAGGTGTGCCATCAGGGAGGCTGGGACCCTCCTGGAAATCCCACATCTGACACCCAGATCAGAACACTGGCTCTGTAGACATACCCCCTATTCTGTCTGGAGTTGAATAAGAAATAAGGAATGACTTGCCTACTTACCTGGACCCTATTGGTTCTCGCCGAAGCCCTGTTGAGCCTTCCCACTCTGCCTTAGAGTAGGCGTCCTGTGCACCTAATCCATATGTTCATATTGTTTCCTCAAAGCAGTCACAGATTATTTAAATTGAAAATCCTTTCCTATATCCATGCTTTATTTTATATTAATTAATTAATTGGATGACTTCGAAATGGAATGAAAAAAACATTCTTAAGGGTAGAATAACTTTATAAATCACAGTTTAGACCTCACCTAGTATACCAGGGAGAATTTGTCTTCTGCAATTCAGCAGTGTCAGTTAGAATTCAATTCAGTTATTCTGATTTTTGAAAATTCTTATTGTATCAGCAAAGATCAGAAAACTAACAGTACTTACACAAAGAAGAATCTTGTGCAGACGTGATCTGTTTGTGGAACTACCCAAATTTCTCCATGTTTGTGCAAATCTGGTGAAGTGATCACTGCAAAAAGAAACATTCATATTTTTCCTACTCTTTTATTTACTTTTCTCATTTTCCTTTCAATTATGTTCATTTATCTTCCCTCCTTTCATGAAAGAAGTTTTGTCAATACCACTATTCCTTCGGTTCTTTGCTGTTGGTTGTTTTTCATGTGCATTTCTGAAGTTTACTGTCCATTCAAATCAATGACATATACTGCTGTCTGCAATTCACTCTTACTTGCCCTCTTAGCTTAGTGGATGGGTGGCTACTGAAAACTTTCCTAACTTTAGACTGCTGATAACTTTTGCTTTCTTAAATTTTATTTTTACTATACATTTTTTGTTTTAACCTACAGATGTTTCCATATACCATCCTTGCTAGAGCAATTGTCTGATCCACCAACACTTACATCCAATCCAATATGCTGTCAAGAAATACGCACTTTCTGTATCCAGTCACCTCTAACTCTCCCCACGTTCACTCCATGTAAAACCTACTATGCTAGCAGAGTGATATAATGGCAGAGGCTGGTGTGTAAAACCCTAATTATTGCTTGTCCATGCAGGGTTTGATGCTATTTTTAGAAGGCATTTGGCAAATTGCCACTTAAAAAGGTGGTGCACAAGCTGATGTGTAGCATTTAAGGTGTGTTCGCACAGATTGAAAACTGGTCAAGATAACTGTTTATTCTTCTCCAGAGATGCTGAATGACCTGTTGACCTTCCAGTATTTTGAGTTTGTTTTAAGAATAATTGTCTTTTTAAAGTGATAAGATGTCATCTCACATAGTGGGGTGCTCCAAGGATTAATTATTGGCCCTCAATTATTCATGTTAATGACCTGGAGGAGGGAGCAGAGTATAAGTTTGGATTTGCTGATGACAGAGAAATAGGGAGGAGCATATGTTGCAAAAGGCTATTTGCACTCTGAGTGGTTATGAACAGATTTGGCAATTGGTAAATATAAGGCTATGCACTTCAAAGGAATCTAAAGGTAGACTAATATCTAAATGGAGTACAAAGGGATTGGGATGTTCCTTTGCACAAATTACAAAACTATAGTGCACAGGAGCAGTAAGACAGATAGTATATATGAGTTTTGGCCTTCAAAGCAAAAGGGTTAGATTTGGAAATAGGGAGATATTGTTACAATGGTACAGAGAACTGTTGAAAACATACCTGGAACACCACGTACAGTTTTGATCTCCTTAAGCTAGGATTAATTTCCATTGGAGACAGTGTAATAGACAGCTACTTTCAAAGATGAAAAGGGTTATCCTATCACAAGTGACTATACAAAATTAAATCTATATTCTTTGGAGTTTAGAAAAACAAGGGGTAATCTTATTAAAAGATACAAGATCCTTTGCAGTTCACGATGGGGTGCATGTCAAGAAGTTTCCATCTAGTGGGAAATTGTCATACCGGGGAACAATTGCAAGATTGGGGTAGTCATTTTAAAACAGAGGTTCTTGCAGACGGTGGTGAATCTCTGGAATTCTCTTCCCTAGGAAGATGTGGAAGTTAGATCATTGGGGGCATTTAAAGTAACAGTTAGATACATTTTTGAAACATCAGCAAAATGAGGACAATAGGGAATTGATATGGAAGAAAAGACGAAACCTGGAGAGTAAAAGTCATGATCATATGGAATGGTGCAGCAAGCTTGAGTGGCTGAATCTCGATCTTCTTTCCAGATGTTATGTTACATTACCTCATTTATTCACAAAACATATCAATACATGCAGCAGGTATGAAAATCAACTCACTAATATCTTTATTTTTGCTTACTGAAGGCAATTGTCTTAATGACCACTGCAGTTGATTATATCATATCTGTTCTATGTTTCTGTCTTTGTTCTCATTACATGACATCAAAACTCATCCCATTCAAAAGTGAAACCCAGATTTGAACCTGTACGTTCAGTATTTCCCATTACCCGGTCAGTTACTTGAGAAATGACACATGTAACTAAACAGGTATGGTTTGGTACTTCAAACTGCAAGAAAATATCTCAATTCCTCACGATGTATTATATGTCAGATTTCTTACTTAGCTTTGCATGTGACCACAAAGCAATGAGAGAATGCCAGGCTAATGGGAAAATATTCAGTGAATTCAGCAAATTTAGCCAACAGACAAAAAAGAGATAAAATTCATCTAGGTTATTGATCACAAAGTAAAATATATTCTTTTCTTCTAGAGGAAGGGTAATAATTGCTTCAATCATCAAAATTAGATTGGCTATCTGTTAAGAGAATTGCTTTCAGTACAGAGTGAGAACTCTCATTATGATTTAAAATCACTTGTTAAGCTTTACAGTATTTTCAAACACATAAGTGTTCTTCCACATGTTTTCTCTGCATTTGAAGATTTGCCCAGCAATGGAGGAAAAACATACCTTCACATAAGGCTATACATTTCAGGTTACGACTCTGCAAAAACTGGGGTTGCTGTCCTTTTTTCTGTGACTGGAAGAAATAAAATGGGTTGATTTTATCTACACAACTCTAGGCTTTGCGTATAAAAGCATGGATGTTGTGCTGAACAGTTGGGAAACACTGCTTCAGAAACAATGAGAAGGACCAGGAACAGTGTACAAGAATGATTCCTGAGGTGAAAGACTACCTTTATAAGGAATGGTGATGGAGAATGAGATTATTTTCCTTGAAGCGAATACTAAGCAGTATTTCACCCATATTGTACTGTCTCAGTACTTTTATATTTGTATGCTGTAGCACTTATTTCTTATTTGCAGTTATTTAAATAACACTATTCTTTACATTTCTGGTTAGATGCTAACTGCATTTCATTGGCTTTGTATCAGCACAATGACAATAAAGTTGAGTCTAATCTAAAATCTAATCTAATCTGAAGGGAGATTTGATCGTATATAAAACAAGGCGGGATGTGGAATGTATAGATAGTGATAGGCTGTTCCCTTTGGTGGAACGGTTATCGAGTAGAGATCACAGGTAGAAAATAAAAGATGAAGATTATTGAAAACATCATGAGGAAAAGTATTCTTTCAAAGCGTATGGTTGCCTGTCAAGCAATTACTCTTGATTGGAATCACTCATGTTGAAATGTGGTAGTCTTTTTCTGTGCACAATCTGCAAGTTATCTAGTCTTTAGCTTCCAAATGCAAGCCTTCACCAGCGATATTGCAGCCACTGACATAAAACTGAAAAGATGTTCAAGGATAAGCAAAAATTTAATGATGTAATTAGTGTCAATGCACAAAGAAGCTTACATTCATTTTCTGTTCAACGTTGTATTCTATCATTTATAAATATGTGCATTTTTGCTGGATGTTATGACGCTTCAAGTCAATGTTAAATGCACATGAGCAGTTTTACTGAAGTGGCATTTAGTGTGCTTCATTAGAGATGTATATCAGGACAGAAATGTGCGGTCCTGTGCCCTGCTTCAAACTTGCACTCTGTTCTGTTTCTAACTTGTGGGAAGGCAGCATGCAAAGCCCAAAATATTCCATGAAGCACAGAGTTATCAAAGAAAATAACTGAGATGATGGACTGAGCGGTCATATAACATAAATTGTAGAGAGCTGGCAGTCCATTTTACTTCTAACTATTATATATATCTAGACTCAATAGAAAACAACATGGAGAAGTGTGTAATGAGCAGCTAACACTCTGTGACCCTGACAGAAGTGAATTTCAGACCTCACACCTATGCTTTTAGAATGGCAGTGGACAACTTGGGTTGAAGTTGAGATATGCTCGTATTGGGAGATCGGAAATGAATCAGTACCCTATGGTAATCTAGTACACTGCTATGTAAATCTGGTGGCTCCCAGTACAACAAGCAGTATTGGCTCAACTCCCTTGTCTAGTCTAAAGCAAGTATTCTACACTGAACCATGTTGGGATGTTTCACAGTATCAAAACCATCAAATATACAGTATGATTTTATTAATAGTTTTTATCATTTGATTGTCATGTATAGGAGCTCCTAGCATACACCAATGGCCTCCTAATTCGGGATCCACAATGCCACAAGGTTCTCTGGGTGCAGGTATGTGACCCTACAGAAATGACCAAACATGTGTCATTTTGGGTAAACAGATGTATTTTCCAGTGGTTAGGAATGGAAATATTAAACACAGTGTCAGGAGCAGGGTAACTGAAAACATACTACTTTGGTGTTGGAATTCATTATTGGATCTTTATGTATGCTAAAGCTACATGATGGATAGTGCAAGCTGGAAATTGTCTTGGCAGCATCCCAGTACCTGTAAAGTGGCTGCTTTATTGTTTGAAGGCTGTTCATCCTTGGTTGCCACCTTCTGCTGCTTTTTATTCATCCCTAGAGGGTAAGCATCATAAAGGAGAATTTCATTGTTCACACTGACTACATCAAAAGGAATCTTCAGTCAACCATTCTATCACTATTTTAAAGAGAATGGAACATATAAAAATGTGATTTAAATACACCAGAATCGAACAGTATTTTTTGTGACAACTCACAAAGTTGTGATTTCAGGACTGAAGTATCCCATTGTGATAAGTAGTTTCCTTTATTGCCTTGCTTATATTTTGGGTAAATACAATAATATGTTTTGTGAATGTCCAATTATTTCAGAAAATGTAAACATCAGAAGTATTTTCATATTTTTTATTTGATACAGTAGGAGGCCAGTTGTTCCATCGAGCCTGATCTGGCTCTCAGAGCAACCCCACCAGTCCCAGTGCCTAACTTTCTTCCCTGTAGTCTGTTCCCTCAAACATGCTTGTTACTTGTCCAGCAAGGCCCAGTAGCCAATTAACTATTGCCACATCTTTGGGGTGGGAGTGTAAACCAGGGCACCCACGTGGCTATGGTGAGAATACACAAGCGATTCACAGTCAGAGCCCTAATTCAGGATTGAACATGGGTTGCTGGGAATATGCAGAGGCAGCACTAACTAAACACTAACTAGACTGCATTGGCGCTGCTTCCTGCACGCATGCAGAACTCGTTGACTTCATTGACTGCATTGGCGCTGCTTCCTGCACGCATGCAGAACTAGTTGACTTTATTGACTGCATTGGCACTGCTTCCTGCACGCATGCAGAACTCGTTGACTTTATTAACTTTGCCTCCAACTTTCACCCTGCCCTCAAGTTTACCTGGTC
This sequence comes from Mobula hypostoma, assembly GCF_963921235.1. Taxonomy (NCBI): domain Eukaryota; kingdom Metazoa; phylum Chordata; class Chondrichthyes; order Myliobatiformes; family Myliobatidae; genus Mobula; species Mobula hypostoma. Next base: position 38,339,832 of record NC_086099.1, on the reverse strand, counting down.
CATTTCCGACACTTCCCTCCCCTTTCTAGATCTTTCTGTCTCTGACTCTGGAGACAGCTTATCCACTGATGTCTACTATAAGCCTACTGACTCTCACAGCTATCTGGACTATTCCTCTTCTCACCCTGTCTCTTGCAAAAACGCCAACCCCTTCTCGCAATTCCTCCGTCTCCGCCGCATCTGCTCTCAGGATGAGGCTTTTCATTCTAGGACGAGGGAGATGTCTTCCTTTTTTAAAGAAAGGGGCTTCCCTTCCTCCACTATCAACTCTGCTCTTAAACGCATCTCCCCCATTTCACGTACGTCTGCTCTCACTCCACCCTCCCACCACCCCACTAGGAATAGGGTTCCCCTGGTCCTCACCTACCACCCCACCAGCCTCCGGGTCCAACATATTATTCTCCGTAACTTCCGCCACCTCCAACGGGATCCCACCACTAAGCACATCTTTCCCTCCCCCACTCTCTCTGCATTCCACAGGGATCGCTCCCTACACAACTCCCTTGTCCATTCGTCCCTCCCATCCCTCCCCACTGATCTCCCTCCTGGCACTTATCCGTGTAAGCGGAACAAGTGCTACACATGCCCTTACACTTCCTCCCTTACCACCATTCAGGGCCCCAAACAGTCCTTCCAGGTGAGGCATCACTTCACCTGTGAGTCGACTGGGGTGATATACTGCGTCCGGTGCTCCCGATGTGGCCTTTTATATATTGGTGAGATCCGACGCAGACTGGGAGACCGCTTTGCTGAACATCTACGCTCTGTCCGCCAGAGAAAGCAGGATCTCCCAGTGGCCACACATTTTAATTCCACATCCCATTCCCATTCTGACATGTCTATCCACGGCCTCCTCTACTGTAAAGATGAAGCCACACTCACGTTGGAGGAACAACACCTTATATTCCGTCTGGGTAGCCTCCAACCTGATGGCATGAACATTGACTTCTCTAACTTCCGCTAAGGCCCCACCTCCCCCTCGTACCCCATCTGTTACTCATTTTTATGCACACATTCTTTCTCTCACTCTCCTTTTTCTCCCTCTGTCCCTCTGAATATACCTCTTGCCCATCCTCTGGGTCACCCCCCCCCCCGTCTTTCTTCCCGGACCTCCTGTCCCATGATCCTCTCGTATCCCCTTTTGCCTATCACCTGTCCAGCTCTCGGCTCTATCCCTCCCCCTCCTGTCTTCTCCTATCATTTTGGATCTCCTCCTCCCCCTCCAACTTTCAAATCCCTTACTCACTCTTCCTTCAGTTAGTCCTGACGAAGGGCCTGAAACGTCGACTGCACCTCTTCCTATAGATGCTGCTTGGCCTGCTGCGTTCACCAGCAACTTTGATGTATGTTGACTAACTAAACACGGCTCTGCTGTATTGCCCACACCCTCCCCCACCAACACAATAAGTTGCTTACACTGATATCTCCCAGCCAGAGACATGCATTAAAGTCTCTCCTAAGGAAAGCTTTGAGCTTTCTTCCAGTATTTCAATGGACAAGTTGTTCCTTTCAATGTTGAATTTGCTATCAGCAGCATCTCTAAAGTAACTCTTTAACTAGTTGTCTTTTCTTTATATCTCCATTTAGAATTACAATGTTGGCTTAAATTTTGTGAAAAGTTAATTAATATACTCAACAAATCAGTCCCCTAATCAACATCGTCTCACCAATGTTGAGGAGGCCACATCTGGAGCATCGGATACAGTAGATGACCCCCAAAAGATTTGCAGGTGAAGTGTCAAAACCAAGAGAAAATCTGCAGATGCTGGAAATCAATATACACAAAATACTGGAGGAATTCAGCAGGCCAGGCAGCATCTATGGAAAAGAATAAACAGTCGATGTTTCAGGCCTGAGACATTGGCAGTTTATTCTTTTCCATAAATGCTGCCAGGCCTGCTGAGTTCCTCCAGCATTTTGTGTCTATGCAGATGAAGCGTGTTGCCTCACCTGGAAGGATTGTTTGGGGCCCTAAATGGAGGTGACAGAGGAGGTGAAAGAGCAGGTGTAGCACTTCTTCTGCTGGCAGGGATAAGTATCAGGAAGGAGATTTGTGGGGAGAGACGAATGGACAAGGGATTCACAGAGGGAGCAATCCCTCTGGTTAGTGGGGAGTGGGGAGGAGGTAAAGATATGTTTAAAGGTAGAATCCTGTTTAAGATGGTGGAGGTTGTGGAAAATGATGTGCTAGATGTAGAGGATCTTTGGGTAGTAGGTCAGGCCAAGTGGAACTCTATTCCTGTTAAAGTGGCGGGAAGGTGGAGTGAGGGCAGATGTCCAGGTAATGGAGATGTGGGTGAGGGCAGCATCAATGGTAGTTTGTGTGTTGTTCTGAATTTCTAGCATCTGCAGAATCTCTTGCATTTAAGAATGACTGCTCCAAATTGAATTCTTCACTTTTCTGCAATATTTTATACATCAATTTGTTTGCATTCAAGAAAGTTTAGACAGAAAGAATTTCAGTCCTTCCATAAGAAGAAATCAGTAGATGAGAAAATAAAGATACATATTTTTCTTTTCTTCGTTTAACACTATTAAAGATTTGGATCTTAAGCTTAAGTTAAAATATACTTGCCTGAGTAACCAAAAGAAATACTTGACAATGGACTAAGATAAATGCCATTTCCATACACTGCTCCATGTAGCTGTGGAAAGTGGCATAAAAACAAATGAAGAAATCCTTAGCATAAAAGGTAGCCCATCTGATCCATGATGTATACTTCCAATAAGTTTCCACCCACTTATCAGATATTTTCACCAATACCATTTACTTAACAGAAAGATCAATGTAACCTGAATAAAATAAGGTGATTTGTCATAAAATTGGCATTTTCCTCCTTTGTGCAGATGATCTCAATTTCTTATGAATACAAGAACAAAAAACAATAGGAGGAATAATAAACCACTTGACCCCCTAAAACATGGCTTCCCATTCAATATGATCACGGGTGATCTTTCCTAGGCCACATATGGTCCTTTGTGCCAGTTCAAAAAATTCTCAACTCCCTAATCTTTTAAAAAAAAACTAAATCCTCTTTAGTGTCATTCAGTTGTATAGCACAGAAGTGAACTCTTCAGTCCCACTAGTCCATGACAACGTTGCTGCTTGCCTATGTTAATCTAAATCGCTTACATTGGGGCCATAACCCTCTACTTCTGTCCTAACAAGTATCTATCTAAATTTTATAACTGTGTCTACCTCTACACTCCCCCGGGCAGTTTACTCTACATAACTAAACCTCTCTTTGAGAAAAAAAAACTTTCTCCTTCAATCTCCTTTAAATTTCTCACCTTTCACCTTAAACCTACACCCTCTCATGTCAGACTCTTCCATAATAGGAAAAAGACATTGACTACTCAATCTTTGACTCTCCGAGTTCTTGAACAGGAGATACTACTTTTGTGACACGTACTGTATAGGAGAATTCCATAATTTGTTCTGCAATATGTGTCAACTTGTCCTTCATAGGATATTTTGTTTTCTTGTCATATGTTTACAGTCAATAACGTGAACAAATAATTATTGCTATTACACATCTAATTTTTGGCAGAAGAATCTGGGTGAAGGTTTACAATGACATTAAAACATTGATTAAAAAATCAGGACTTGGTTTATTTTGTTCTACTTTATAAAGAACTATCAAATGTATTAGTCCTATATACATACTGTATATGCGGCTCCTGAGGTGGGAGGCAGTAGCAATGTGCATCTTTTGGGAAGTAAGCTGCCTGTGAATTTTTGACTTCTTGCAGTGATAATGATCAACTACTGAGTATGGTTATTAGAGAACAATACTGAGTTGCAGAATAATTCCTAATAATTCAGAGTCTGATCTTACCTGTAATCGTGTGTTAGATGCAACAATTAAACCATTCCTTAAAATGGAGTGCCAGTTCTCTATATGTGAACCACTAGATATAAAACATAAAGAACTCCAGTAGTATTTGGAAAATTTATGTAACATAATCAATCGTCATCATCTTCATATTTTATGCCTCCATATAATAATATGCACTTTATTGATCCCGAGTGAGAAATTATTTTGTTACAGCAGCAACATCTAAAACACACTTAGCAATAATAAATAGTAATAAATATATTAATATTAACAAATAAAGTACAGAATAATAATATGGACAATAATAATTTACAAATGTGCAATAATAATGTACAAAATAATAAAACAGATACTATGATGTGTGTTCTGTCACACGCAGATGAACTGTTGTATATGCTTATTGCATCTGGTAGGAAAGATTTTCTGTAACGATACTTGTGACAACAGAGGTGAATCAGCCTGTTCGAAAGTGTGCTTCACTTGGTAACTTTAGGTATAAGTGAAGTTTCTGACAAACCTCCACCTCAGTAATAATGGGTGAATGGGGGAACTTCCTAGTCAATATATTAGCACTGTCCAAAAGTACAAAGATGTAGTTTTCATTTAAGCTCTTTTCCTTTGGAAGGTTTCAGAGCAAGGAATGGAAAGAATCCATAAAGAAAGTGGCAGAAAACAGAAAGCAGGGAATAAACCAATGCGACCTCAGTGAATGAGCATCATGAGCCAGGACGAAATTGAAATGCATATACAAGGTACAATAATGATACACGTGCAGGCATGAAGACTGGCAGCAGCCTGCAAAAAAAAACGAGCATGTTCACACTCAAAATGGGTCACAGAGTAATTAAGAGTCACAGAGGCAAGGACATAGAAATAAAGAACTAGGATTAAAGAAAGAAATTAATAAGTGCTCTAAATACAGAGCTACAAGAGAAAGACACTTAAATAGGGAACCATTGGGGTGATTTGTAAGTTTATCACCTGGAAGGATAGTAAACTTACAAGGAAAATTGGACAAATTTGATCATGAGGAATATCAGCATGTCCCCCTACTTGAGTATTCTACATATAGACGGTTTTCCAAACATTAAAGATACAAACCTATTTCTCAATGCTTAATATCAAACTTAAAAGTCATATACTGTGTAGTATAAGAGAAGGTTATAAAACTGCAAAGTAATCTTATCTGTCAGAAAGAGGGATATCAGGAATTTAGACGTGCACTTCCTATTATTTTAAATCCATTTGCAGCCCTATTAGTTTATTACTGATCATTTTTTACCAGTTTAAAGGTGAATCTTCCTGAAACCTAGTTCTTCCAACACTTCTCCTTCTCCGTCCCTTGAAATATTTGGCATAATAAAGCCTCATTGTTATTAATTACTGTCAAACAGTAAAAATAAAAGGAACTTTCTTTTACAAACTTTACTCTTGGAGAAATATTTAGCAGCTATCGCGATTTAAAAAAAACTAACTTTTACATATTTAAGCAGACACTAATGAAGCACTTCTGTCCCTGTTACATTTGAAAAAAAAAACAAATATGCAATTCACACCCCTAAGGATTTTGCAAATGGAAACTTACTGAAATGCAAAAGTGCTCCCATAAAGTTTCTTTGCTGCCCTGAAATTGGATTCTTTGGCCGGTGGACTGCTGAGGAGCAGGAACTGGTGAGGCGTATGCATGAATTTTAGTTGCTATATAAAAGAATAAAGTGACAAGGTTTACTCTGTATTCAACAAATCTGTTCATAACATGACATTACACTCAGAAAAAACAGAATCAGGTTTAATTCCAATGGCATGTATCGTGAAATTTGTTGTTTTGCGCAGCAGTACATTCCAATATAGGCCAGCAGGTGGCGCAGTGATATCAGCGCCGGATTCCGGAGCGAAGGTTCCTGAGTTCGAATCCAGTCGGGCCACTCCCGGGCATGCTTTCCATCCGTGCCGGGTTGAGTGTCAAACTCACAACACAGCCTCGTAAAAAAAAAACAACTGCGCTGTGAGAAGGAAAGGACATGGGGGACCACTCGCAGAATTTTTCCTCCAAGACAACCTGGGAGAGTATGGCACACAAAAAAAACAAATTCCAATATTTAATGATAAAAACTGTAACGTAAAATGATAATATATATGTAATTAAATGTTATCCATATATATGTAATTAAATGTGTAGTACAGAAAGAGAGCAAAACAAAAAGAAAAATATATAGTGAGGTAGTGTATATCGGTTCTTTCTCTATATTAACACATAAATCCCACTGTTATTGGCCTATTTTAATTTCCCAAAACTGAAACTTACATAAAATTTGTCAATTTCTGATAACTGTAAGTTTAGAGAAGTACTGACATCTTATCAAGGGATCACTTAGATAAGAGTTCCAAAACCATCCTGTACTTGTAACTCAATGTGCAGCAAGGCAAGGAATTAATTCAGACTCTCAATGAAGTAGCATTGTTTCTGGTATACTGTAGAATTTTTTTCCTGTGTTATGTTAGGGTTCCCTATGGTATTACACATTTATGCAGGGAATTATCTTAGGAGGCAAAAAATAGCAAGAAAATTGTGTGTGCACATCAAGCATTGTTAATAGAGTGACATTAATAGTGGAGGCAAGGAAAACAGATGCAATTTGTATGACAATGGTGTGAGGGAAAATGTACATTCCAAAACTGTTTTTCTTTCAAAAATGAAGTGATCAAACTTCTTACCCTGTTTGCAGGTAATTTTACAATATGGGATCTGTTACTGGAAATAATCCTAAAAAAGAAAAACACAGCATCATTTCATTTCCTTGATCCCAAGAACTGGCATATACAGTGGTGCTAGAAAGTTTGTGGGCCCTGTAGAATATTCTCTATTTCTGCATAAATATGACCTAAAATGTGATCAGATCTTCATGTAAGTCCTAAAACTAGATTAAGAGAACCCAATTAAATAACACAAAAAACATTATACTTGTTTATTTATTTATTGAGAAAAATTATCCAATATTACATGTATTTGTTGGAAAAAGTATGTGTACCTCTTCTTTCAGTAGCTGGTGTGACCCCCTTGAATAGCAATAACTTCAACCAAACATTTCCGGTAACTATTGATCAGTCCTGCACATTGGCTCGGAGGAACTTTAGGCCATTACTCCTTACAAGACTGCTTCAACTCTGTCCAGGCCTTGAGGCAACAAAGCAGCCCCAAACCATGATCTCCTCCCCTCATGCTTCACAGTTGAGATGAGGTTTTGGTGTTTTCCTCCAAACATAGCAACGTGCATTTCTGCCAAAAAGTTCAACTTTTGTCTCATCTGTCCAGAAGCATTGCAGAATATCCAGGGGGTCTTTTGCAAACTTAAGACATGCAGCAATGTTTTTTTTGGGGGGGGAGAGAGCAGTGGTTTCCGCTGTGTGTCCTTCCATGAACACCAATCTTTTTCAGTGTTCTTTTTATGGTGGACACATGAACAGAGACTTCAGCGAGTTCTAGAGATTTCCGCCAGTCATTCGCTGTTATCCTTGGGTTCTTTTTCACCTCCTTCAGCATTGCCCACTCCTTGAGAGAGTAGCAACAGTACTGAGTTTCCTCCATTTATAGACAATTTCTCTTACTGTGGACTGATGAACACTCGGGTCTTTAGAAATACCTTTGTAGCCTTTTCCAGCTTCATGCATCTCTACAATTCTTCTTCTAAGGTCCTCGGAAAGTGGTTTTGATTGAGGCATGATGCATATAAACAGATCTTTCTTGATGAAAGCAGGCTCTGTCAGTAACCTGACTTTGTGTGACTTTTGTTTTACAGGCAGGGCACCTCAAGAACCCAACCTCTAATCTCATCTCAATGATTGGAACACCTACTCAAAATAGCTATTGTGGAAGGCATTACCCCAGAGGTCCACATACTTGTTCCAACAAATACATGTAATATTGGATAATTCTTCTCAATAAACAAATTAACAAGTACAATTTTTTGTGTTATTTATATAATTGGGTTCCCTTGACCTAGTTATAGGACTTGTGTGAAGATCTGATCACATTTTAGGTCATATTTGTGCAGAAACAGAGAAAATTCTACAGGGTTCACAAACTTTCGAGCACCACAGTAGCTGGCAAATTAAATAAAAGCACATGATTGAGTAATCATAATAATGTAGTCAAGTATCTATAAATATAAGTTAATCATAATGGAGAAAAATACTGAACAAGGAATGCTCTGTAGAAGCAAATCAATGCATCTCCAGGCAGGGACAGCAGTAATATTGTACACTAGTAATTTTGTCTCGAGGGTAATGCATTACAACTGCTTTATGTGTTAAGAAAAAAATGGATAAACAAGTTTAAGGCATGAACTTGGACCTGTTTCCACCTCCACCACGGGAACGAGGAAAGTAATAGGTGGAAGAGGTAAAGGGCTGCAGAAGAAGGAACGTGATAGGATAATAGAGAGGACTATGGGGAAAGGGAATGAAGAGGGACACCAGAAGGAGTAGCTGTGCGGGTGAGAAGAGAAGGAGAATGAAGAGTAGAAAAGGAGAGAAGGGGAGAGGGAGGAAATTACCAGAAGTTAGAGAATGGTGGTGAGACTACATGACTCCCTAGTCTACTTGCTTCTGCCCACTGATCTACCCTGGCACTTAACCCGGCAAGCGAAAGGAACTGCTACACCTACCCCTCTACCTCCTCTCTCACCATCTTTAAGAGCCCAAACGATCCTTCCAGTTGAGGCAAACTTCACCTGCGAGTTTGCCTGGGTCATTTTACCATACCCGGTGCTCCTGGTTTGGCCTCTGCTCTGCATCGGACAGACTGGGGGAATGCTTAGTCGACCAACTTCACTCCCTAAGCCACAAATGGCAGGAATTCTGGGTTGCCGCCCATTTTAATTCTATCTCACATTCCCTTTCCAACATGCCTTTCCATGGCTGCTTTTACAGCCATGATCAGACCACTCTCAGGCTGGAGGAGCAACACCTCATATTCTATCTGGGTAGCCTCCAAACGGATGGCATGGACACTAATTTCTCTAATTTCTGGTAATTTGTCCTGCCCCTCTCTTTTTTTCCACTCCTCAATTTGGCTCCCCTCTTGTGCCTGTTTTTTTATCGTCATCTTCTTCTGGTGCCACTCCTCCTTCGGTCTACTGTCCTCTCCTACCAGATTCCTTCTTCAATCCTTTACCTCTTCCACCTGTTACCTTCCAGCTTCTCACTTCATTTCCCCCTGCCCCATCCACGCATCTTCCCCCACCTCCTGGTTTCACCTATCAGCTGACAGGCTAGTACTCCTCCCCCTCCCTCCACCATCTTTTTCTGGCTTCTTCCCCCTTCCTTTCCTGTCCTGATGAAGGGTCTTGGCTCAAAACATTGACTTTTTATGCCTCTCCAAAGATGCTGCCCGACTTACTGTTTTCCTCCTGCATTTAGTGTGCGTTGCAGCATTTAAGAGAATTGGCACAATTGCATTGTTTTGCACTTGTTGCTGTATTCATTGTTGTTCTGATAATGACCATTTATATTGTTTATCTTGTGAGCTTCACACAGGCAAGGTTTTTCATTGCACCCTGGTGTATATGACATTAAACTAACCTGAACCTTTTAGACAGGCATATGAGTAGGCAGGGAAAAGAGCTAAACATGCCTTGTTCAGGCAAATGGGATTATTTTGGGTTGGTATTATTTCCAGTACAGGCATCACGGGCTGAAGGGCCTTTTGCTGTGCTGAACTATTCTACATTGTATGAACAAATCCAGTTCCTGCTCTAAAATTCCATTGTTCAATACTGATGTAAAAATACCATTGTAACAGGGGATGTGCCAGTGGATCCTGCTTGTCCATCTGTTTCTTGATTTCCAAGTACGGTGCCTATCAAGACAAACATATTAAATAGTTTTTCCCCACTGTTCGTCATGCACTTTATTTATGACCATAACCCCGTAATAAGCAAAATACAATTAGGAAATGCTTAAAGAACACAAAAAGCTCCTTGGAACATGAAGAGTTAATCTAATATTTCTGACTTCTGATGGAAATTCTTTTCTCTAAAACATTTATCCATCGCTATCCCAAAACCGGCAGATTTAATGTGCTTAGACAAGGTTTTCTGATTTTAGTTAAACTTTTATGCTTTTTTTTGAGTATCAATTATAGCAGCCTTCAGCTTATTTTTGTATAATATTATGCGATGATAATACATCAGGTCCCAAAGAGCTACAATGGTTCAATTTACTGAGTAAGCCTCAGGCATGGAGGTCAACATATTAATTCACATCTGACCATCATGTATTCCTCATAATGTCACATCTACAATTCCAGCGGATTCCGGTTAATTGGGCCATCAGTTAATCAGGCAGCCACTTACCTGGGACAATTCTAAAAGAACAAAAACTAATTGAGAAAATAGCTGGGATTCCCTTCATTTATTTGGGACATGGTGCCACATAATTGGGACAGGAGACCATTGCTGAACAGATTCTAAGTAGTGTCAGTCGCTTGCACTTTTCCTGCTTAGAGTGAACAGTTTTTAAAAAGAGTCAGTTGCGTGTGTTTGTGTTGAAAACGCACTGATTTCTGTCACTGATAGGTAGTTGGTGGGAAGTAGGCAGAAAGACAATTCAAAACTGTTTTGCTCACTGTGGTTTCAAGCATTCAGGATTGGAGATGCCAGAAACAGCCGGGAGCGAAAATGAAATGTTTCATAACTTCAACAAATTAGGAATTACAAAGAATTTGAAGGTATCAATAATCATCTTGAATTTTACAAAGAAAATGAAGATTTGGAGGATGCAATTGTCAAAAGCATTGTATGAACGTAGTAGATTACTTGCACTAGGTGCTTGTGCTGATTTTGTTCATTTGTAGTCAATCAAAAAGAAAAAAAAGACAGTAGCATAACACTGGATGAATTCCTCCGTCAAAAACTATTAGGAACCAATACACTGTTTTTTACTACTGTAGTAGTATTGGTAGTGTCCTCATTTGTTTATTTAAATACATAAGTAGCTATTCAGTTAAATGGCAGTTTGTCTTTTTTATACTGATTTAACAATTTCCAAGAAACTTCAGCAGCCACTTAATTGGGCAAAGATATACTAGTCCTGAGGTGTCCCAATTAACCCAAATACACTGTGTTTTATTATATTTAATTTGATCATAATTTTAACAGATCCTATAAAAGTGTTAAGATGAACCAAATCTCACTTGCAGTTAGAATCTACATTGAAATCTAATGAATACAGACCAAAGATGTGATGGATGCATATTACCATAAAAAAACATTAAGATACAAAGTCTCTGTGAATGGGCCATGGATTATTTGCAACACAGCACATTTAAAATATTTCTATGTTGACACTTTAAACCGGTGGACTGCCAGTAGGCTGCCAGCACATCACATGGCTTTTCTTTCTGATTGGATCACATATGGAGTTATGCATGGGTACAGAGAGAACAGCATGCCCATGATTAACAATACAGAACAGGTTGATTATTTTCAGGAAGTGCTACTCTTTCATATTGTTAAACATGGTTACTGAGCAGAAACAAATAACATAAGTAGAATTTAACACATATGTGTATTCTGAAATGACTAATACAGATACAGAAATGGATAATGGGAATATGTACACTTGGAAATAATTTAGTGAATTGGAAATAACATTCAGTTATGATGGATGAAGTCACCGCACATAAAACCGATAATTTAATCCTGAATTTGCTAAACACAAAAATTAAATGACTTGGGTTGTGTTATTATGCTAAGGACACAATTTCTATGCTAGATGTTTGAAAATATGGACAGTAACTCCTGATTAAAGTACTCCAATACTGATGAACAGAATATAGCAAAAACAGATTTTTCAAACAAAAACATTAGTCAAGCACCTGGAAGTAAAGGTGGTATGTTAATTTTTCAGGGGTAGTTTTCATCCAAATTGGCAGGTATTAAAAATTAACTGCACATGATTGGGGAAACGGGGTGCAAAAAAAAAGAGATTAAATTAATTAGGTAGAAAATGGGAGCAGACAAATACATAAAAATCTTAATTTTGTAAGATTCAATGTGGGAAATCACACTGTGACGGGATATGTGAAAAGCTAAAGTGAGTTGTTCGATTTATTTCTCACATTGTTTTAAAATATTATTGAGTTTTGTTCATTCTGAAACTGATCCATGTAGTATGACTTTAGGAGGAAGAGAAGAAACTGAAGCATTAAGGAAATCCAATTGGTTAACCTCAATAAAACAAGTTGTTGGATAATGTGCCAAAACGTAAACACCTGTAGCTAGTGGGTCGATGGACAATTGCCAGGGATGTTCTCCTTGTTTGCCCATGATTTTCACGCCTGCCTATTGTAAGGCATTACCACTGGACGTACTGAGTTCAAGAGTGGTGCACAAATGGCCTGAGCTGAGAGACTGGATATATTTCACTCCAGCCCCTCAGCTTTCAATAGGGAAGAATGAGATAAGAAAAGAACCAAGTTCCTATCAACTTAATGGGATTTATCAAGCTGAATTAAAACACTAAATTGTTGGCTTATTTTTCTTTGGTTTAGTTAATTTCTAGGAGTTAAAGTGATCATTAATGCTTATTTTGAAATAATTTAATAACTTTTTTCGAAATTAGAAACACAGAAAACCTAAAGCACAATACAGGCCTTTTGGCCCACAAAGCAGTGCTGAACATGTCTTTACCTTAGAACTACCTAGGCTTACCCATAGCCCTCTATTTCTCAAAGCTCTATGTATCCATCCATTAGTCTCTTAAAAGACCCTATCGTTTCTGCCGGTAGCCCATTCCACGCATTCACCACTCTCTGCGTAAAAAAACTTACCCCTAACATCTCCTCTGTACCTACTTCCAAGCACCTTAAAACTATGCCCTTTCGTGCTAGCCATTTCAGCCCTGGGAAAAAGCCTCTGACTACCTACACGATCAATGCCTCTCATTATCTTGTACACCTCTACCAGGTCACCTCTCATCCTCCGTCGTTCAAAAGTCCGAGTTCACTCAACCTATTCTCATAAGGCATGCTGCCCAATCTAGGCAACATCCTTGTAAATATCCTCTGCACCCTTTCTATGATCTCCATGTCCTTCCTGTAGCGAGGTGACCAGAATTGAGCACAGTACTCCAAGTGGGGTCTGACTAGGGTCCTATATAGCTGCAACATTACCTCTCGGCTCTTAAACTCAATCCCACGTTGATGAAGGCCAATACACCGTATGCCTTCTTAACCACAGAGTCAACCTGTGTAGCAGCTGTGAGTGTGCTATGGACTCAGACCCCAAGATCCCTCTGATCCTCCACACTGCCAAGAATTTTGCCATTAATGCTATATTCTGCCATCATATTTGACCTACCAAAATAAACCACCTCACACTTATCTGGGTTGAACTCCATCTGCCAGCTCTCAGTCAAGTTTTGTATCCTATCGATGTCCCACTGTAACCTCTGACAACCCTCCACACTATCCACAACACCGCCAACCTTTCTGTCATCAGCAAATTTACTAACCCATCCCTCCACTTCCTCATACAGGTCATTTATAAAAATCACAAAGAGTAGGGGGTCCCAGAACAGATCCCTGATGCACACCACTGGTCACCGGCCTCCATGCAGAATATGACCCGTCTACAACCACTCTTTGCCTTTTGTGGGCAAGGCAGTTCTGGATCCACAAAGCAATGTCCCCTTGGATTCCATGCCTCCTTACTTTCTCAATAAGCCTTGCATGGGGTACCTTGTCAAATGCCCTGCTGAAATCCATATACACTACATCTGCTGCTCTACCTTCATCAATGTGTTTAGTCATATCCTCAAAAAATTCAATCAGGCTCGTAAAACATGACCTGCCTTTGACAAAGCCATACTGACTTCCTAATCATATTATGCCTCTTCAAATGTTCATAAATCCTGCCTCTCAGGATCTTCTCCATCAACCTACCAACCACTGAAGTAAGACTCACTGGTCTATAGTTTCCTGGGCTATCTCTACTCCCTTTCCTGAATAAGGGAACAACATCCGCAACCCTCCAATCCTCCAGAACCTCTTCGTCCTCATTGATGATGCAAAGATCATTGCCAGAGGCTCAGCAATTTCCTCCCTCGCTTCCCACAGTAGCCTGGGTTACATCCCGTCTGGTCCCTTGACTTATCCAACTTGATGCTTTCCAAAAGCTCCAGCACATTCTCTTCCTTAATATCTACATGCTCAAACCTATAGATTATTTCTAAATGTAGAAACATAGAAAATCTACAGCCCAAACACAATCTCTGATTTCACAGTTCTTAGCTGTCAAAAGGCCATTAGGATGTTTTGGATATAGGATCTAAGCGTGCATCAGCTGAGGTCTAGCTGCTCCTCGGACGGAGGGTGTGGCATCTAAGCACTGAGCTCAAATGGAATTGTAGAGCTACAAATGGTGAGTTCAGGTAAGTGTGGTGGGGGTGATTGAAAGCTCACGTGACAAAGCCACCCATTATCCTACAAATGTTGATAAATGTATTTTTTTTCCTTAGAAGAAGGGATTAACTTGAGCAGAAGGTAGTTGCTCCCTACTTTCTTATTCACTTAAAATTTAGTTTAATAAAAACAGAATTATAGTTACCTGTGATTGCAGTGTAAAGCTTGTTACTAAACGTTGGTCCTTACCTGGGTCATTTCCCTGATGGATGTTATGCTGTCCAGTGCTTTAACTAACCGCTCATAATCTTTTTTCTTGTTGAAACATGGAGAAAAAAATCACTTTAGAATTTTATAATAATTGCTGCATAATAATAAACAATTGTAATAAGCTCTACTTCTGCTTCAAACACAAAAACATCAGAGTTATATCACTGAATAAAGTTATTGAACGTATTCAAGTCATTGCTGGTCATCCAACTGATCATGAGTTCCAATCATATTCCAATCCCGGTTTCATCATGACATCTTTTCAGTCTTACCTTGGATGTTGTTATAGTTTCTGTATCAAACATTAACACTAAGTGAATTCCATAAACTCAATACACAATGAAAAGAAATCTCACCTGGATATTTCATTAAATATTTACATGCAAGCTTGCATTTATGGTTTCCTATTTGAAAGCATTACAAACGGCTAACCTCTCCCACCTAAAGATAAATTGACAACCACTGCTTCAAAATATATTCTTTTAAAGATTGTTTTCTATTTATATTTCATCATGGTGAAGCCTGGCAAATTAGGTTAGGCCGCACTAAGAAAGTCAAAGCAGAGATCAACTGCACGGTCAAAGCCTGATTCGGTGCACAAGGCCCATGCCAAACAGAAGACTACTATTAGTTTGTTCAAGAATCACTAGATTTTGGAATACTTCCAGAGGATTTGAAAATTGCAAGTGTCATTCCATCTTTCAAGAGGGGAGGGGGACAGAAAAAAGGAAATTATAGGTCAGTTAGCCTGAAGGTAGTGTAGTGGCATCCACGCTGGACCTCACGGTGAGCGGTCCTGGGTTCGAATCCGGCAGCTCCTTGCACGCTTTCCATCCGTGCTGGGTTGAGCGTCGAGCTAGCAACTCAGCCTCATAAAAAACAGACAAACGCAAAAGAAATGACATTGGCTCATTGCGCCATAAGGTGCGGAGAGGGACTAGCTAACTAACTAACCTGACTTCAGTGGTTGTGAAGATGTTAGAGTCCATTATTAGGGATGAGGTTTTGGGATACTTGGAGGTACATAATAATGTAGGCCAAAGTCAGAATGGTTTTCTTAAGGGGAAATCTTGCCTGATAAATTTGTTGCAATTCTGTAAATATAACAGTGGAATTTGTTTACTTAGATGTTTGTAAGGCCTTTGACAAGATGCCACACATGAAGCTGCTTAACAAGATAACAGCTCATGGTATTACAGGAAAGATGTGAAGATGAACAGAAGATTGACTGACTAGCGGGAAGCAGAGAGTGGGAATGCATCTTTTCTAGCTGGCTCCTGGTGATTAGTGCTGTTCCACAGGCATCAGTGTTGGGACGACTTCTTTTCAAGGTATATGTCAATGATTTGGATGGCCTTGTGGTCAAGTTAAGAAAGTAGGTGAAGATAATGTTGAGGAAGCAGAAGTCTCCAGAAGGACTTAGAGTAGAGAATGAGCAAAAAGTGGCAGATGAAATATAGTGTAGAGAAGTGTATGGTCATGCACTTTGGTAGAAGGAAAAAGGTAGAGACTATTTTCTAAACGGGGAGAAAATTCAAAAATCAGAGATGCACAGGGATTTAGTAGTTCTCTAAAGGTTAACTTGCAGGTTGAGTAGGTAATATGGAAGGCAAATGTAATGTTAGCATTCATTTGTAGAGAGCTAGAATATAAAGCAAGAATCTAACACTGAGGCTTTATAAGGCATGGTCAGACTTTGGAGTATTGTAGCAGTTGTAGTTCTCTTATTCTATGAAAAGGCATTCTGGTATTAGAGAAGGTCCAGAGGAGGTTCACAAGAAAATGGTTCCAGGAGTTAAAGAATTATCATATGAGGAATATTTGATGGCTTGGGGCCTGCTCTCTCTGTAGTTTAGAAGAATGGGGGGGGGCGCAGCATCTCATTGAAACCTATCAAATATGGAAGGCAACACACACAAGGTGCTGGAGGAACTCAGCAGGCCAGGCGGCATCTAGGGAAAAGAGTAAACAGTCAATGTTTCAGGCCGAGACAATTCATGAGTCCTTGGACTTCCAGCATCTGCAGATTTTCTCATGAATATTGAAAGACCTAGATAGAGTGGATGTGGAGAGGATGCTTCCAACAGTGGGGAAGTCTAGGACTAGAGAGGAAAACCCCAGAATGGAGAGACATCCATTTAGAACAGAGATCAGGAGGATTTTTTTTTGCAAGAAGGTATGAACTATGGAATTCATTGCTACTGTCGACTGTGGAGGTCAAATCATTGAGTATATTTAAAGCAGAGGTTGATAGGTTCTTGATTAAGTCAGGGCATCGAAGGTTAAGGACAGAAGGCAGGAAACTGGGGTTGAGAGGGATAAAAAATCAGCCATGATGGAATAGTGGAGCAGACTTGATGGGTCAATTGGCCTAAATCTGCTCCGATGTCTTATGCATGTCTTATCCTCCCTCCCGCATGGGAGGTTAGTTAGGAAAATTCAGTCGCTAGGTATACATGGAGAGGTGGTAAAATGGATTAGACATTGGCTCAATGGAAGAAGTCAGAGAGTGGTGGTAGAGAATTGCTTCTCTGAGTGGAGGCCTGTGACTAGTGGTGTGCCACAGGGATCAGTGCTGGGTCCATTGTTATTTGTCATCTATATCAATGATCTGGATGATAATGTGGTAAATTGGATCAGCAAGTTTGCTGATGATACAAAGATTGGAGGTGTAGTAGACAGTGAGAAAGGTTTTCAGAGCCTGCAGAGGGACTTGGACCAGCTGGAAAAATGGGCTGAAAAATGGCAGATGGAGTTTAATACTGACAAGTGTGAGGTATTGCACGTTGGAAGGACAAATCAACGTAGAACATACAGGGTTAATGGTCAGGCACTGAGGAGTGCAGTGGAACAGAGGGATCTGGGAATACAGATACAAAATTCCCTAAAAGTGTTGTCACAGGTAGATAGGGTCGTAAAGAGAGCTTTTGGTACATTGGCCTTTATGAATCGAAGTATTGAGTATAAGAGCTGGAATGTTATGATGAGGTTGTATAAGGCAATGGTGAGGCCGAATCTGGAGTATTGTGTTCAGTTTTGGTCACCAAATTACAGGAAGGATATAAATAAGGTTGAAAGAGTGCAGAGAAGGTTTACAAGGATGTTGCCGGGACTTGAGAAACTGAGTTACAGAGAAAGGTTGAATGGGTTAGGACTTTATTCCCTGGAGCGTAGAAGAATGAGGGGAGATTTGATAGAGGTATATAAAATTATGATGGGCGTAGATAGAGTGAATGCAACCAGGCTTTTTCCACTGAGGCAAGGGGAGAAAAAAACCAGAGGGCATGGGTTAAGGGTGAGGGGCGAAAAGTTTAAAGGGAACATTAGGGGGGGCTTCTTCACACAGAGAGTGGTGGGAGTATGGAATGAGCTGCCAGACGAGGTGGTAAATGCGGGTTCTTTTTTAACATTTAAGAATAAATTGGACAGATACATGGATGGGAGGTGTATGGAGGGATATGGTCCGTGTGCAGGTCAATGGGACTAGGCAGAAAATGGTTCAGCACAGCCAAGAAGGGCCAAAGGGCCTGTTTCTGTGCTGTAGTTTCTATGGTTCTATGGTCTTATGAACTATATTGCAATGTTACTTGATCTCTACTGTAAGGACAAAACCTTCATCCCAAGAATCAATCTAGTGTATCTATGCTGCACCACCTCCAAGGCAAGTATTTCCTTCTTCATGTAAGTTTATAATGAAGATTTTTTTTTTGAGTCAGATGTAATTGTCAACTTTCTCTTCTTACTCCCAACTCCAGTTCAGGCTTGTACTACTGAATCAAAACCAAAGGCAATCATCCCTGTCTTCATTCTAATCAAAGATAGGTTATCCTTGATCTTTCATTTCCTTTGAAGTGCAAATAGAATGAACAAAAGAGGTTGTCTAATTCTAGAAAGAAACACTAGCTGACAGCATCAAATATAAGAAGCAGTATGGTACTTGATTCAGAGTTCACAGCCATTGTCAGGAAGGAAACATAATGATGACCTGAGACAATATCTGTTCAACTAATCCAAATGTGAGCATAAATTTCTCTCAATTCTCAGTTATAATTCACTGATAATCAACATCTTATGATACAATCCATTTTATGTAACTATGTGCACATTGTGGGCCATACCTTGGCTACCAAAACATTGAATCATCACAATTGATCAAATTATATCTTGTTATCAACAAGGACTATAATAGACAGTATAAATTAAGGCATGGCCTGATAAATATCCAGTATCATTGATGGCTAAAAGGCCAGGCAACAGCATTTCCAACAAAAAAGGGTCTAACCACCAACATTGGCATTATCATCACCAAGTCCCTTATCATCCATATCCTGGAAGATTCAATTATTGACCAGAAACTCTCTTCATCCAGCCACTTAAATACATTACTGCTAATGTACAGTAAGAGCAGCTCAGAGACTGGGTGTCCCACAAGAAGTGATCACTAAGGACTTTCCACCATATACAAGGCACAGATCTGAATCAATGGTGGAACAATCTCCACTTGACTGGAGGAGCGCAGTTTAAACAACACTGAAGAAGCTCAGTCATGGATGAAGTAATTCCTTTTGCATACTCCAGCCCTGCGATTTCTTCCACCAAAATGAATGAGAGTAGCAATTGTACAGGCGTACCACCAGCTCCAGATCCCTCCACTCTGCACACCATTCTACAGTATCTGGAAATGCAGCACTGTGGCAGTGCCTAAATCCTGGAATTCTGAAACATCAACTTCGAATGCAGACATAACTGCACTACAGGAGGACTTTTATCAGAAGGACTGCAGAAATTCAAGAAGGCAGCTCAATGCCTTCTCCTTAAGGGCAACTAAAGCTGAACATTGTTGGAGACTTCAGATAAAAAAAACTGGATTAGGGCTCAATTGTATACAATCCCGTGAGAAGTATTTTTTTGGCCACAGCTCTTCAAATTATGCTTTCAAACCTTGGGCAATTTTAGAGTTGAAGTATCATGTTGCACTTGTACAGATCAATGGTTAGAATACACTTAGAAAATTGTATACAGTTCTGGTAATGACACTACAGAAAGAATATGGAAGTAATAGAGAGAATGCAGAACAGATTCCTTAAACTGCTGCATGGAAGTGAGATTAGATCAACGGGTTTCTTTACTTACAAAAATAGGAAACTATTATTGGTGACTACGATGGATGTTATGTTGCCTCCCAGGAGCCAGGGTCAGGGACATCTCAGATCACATCCACAGCATTTTGGAGGGGGAGGGAGAGCAGCCAGATGTCTTGGTACAAATTGGTACCAATAGCATAGGAAGGAAAAGCAAAGAGGTCCTGAAGAGAGAATTTAGACAGCCAAGTAGAAAACTGAGAAACAGGACCTCCAGGGTAATAATTTCTGGATAGCTACCTGTGCCATGTGCCAGTGAGGGTAGAAACCGGATGATTTGGCAGATCAATGTGTGGCTGAGAAGCTGGTGCAGGGGGAAGGGCTTCAAGTTCTTGGATCATTGGGATCTCATCTAAGGGAGGTATGAATTCTACAAAAGGGATGGTTGCACCTGAACCCAAGGGGGACCAATATTCTCGTTGGCAGGTATGTTAGAGTTGTTGGGGAAGGTTTAAACTAATCTGGCATGAGGATGGGAACTGGAGCAAAGGGACTGAGGGTGGGAACTGGAGCAAAGGGACTCAGGATAGGACAGATGTAAAAACGCAAAAATAGTGTACAGTCAAGACTGTCAGGAAGAATAGGCAGATGATAGGGCAAATTTACAGCCAGCAGGTTGAGTATCAGAGCATTTAGAGATGCAGAATCAAAAAGGGGAGCAAATACAGTACTCAAAGTGTTATATCTTAATGCACGGAGTATAAGAAATAAGGTGGATGATCTTGTTATATTTTTGCAGATTGTCAGGTATGACGTTGGCCATCACTGAATTATGACTGAAGGATGGTTGTAGTTGGGAGCTGAAAGTCAAACATTACACATTGTATCGGAGGGATAGGAAGGTAGATAGAGGGGGTGGCATGGCTCTGCTGTTCAAGAATGGCATCAAATCATTAGAAAGATGTGATATAGGATTGGAAGATGTTGAATCTTTGTGGGTTGAGTTAAGAAACTGCAAGGGTAAAAGGACACTGATGGCAGTTATATACAGGTCTCCAAACAATAGCTGGAATGGGGACTACAGATTACAACAGAAATAGGAAAGGTGTGTCAAAAGGACAATGTTATAATAGTCATGGAGATTTTAACATCTCCATGACTATTAGGAAAATCAGATTGGTAATGAATGGATCTCAAGTAAGTGAATTTGTTGAATGCTTGCGAGATGGCTTTTTAGAGCAGATTGCCATTGACCTCTGAGGGGATCAGCTATATTGGATTGGTTGTAATGTAACGAGCTGTAGGTGATTAGAGAGCTTAAGGTAAAGGAACTCTTAGGAGACAGTGATGATGATATGATTGTATTCAAATTAAAATTTGATAGGGAGAAAGTAAAATCTGACATAGCAGTATTTCAGTGGAGGAAAAGAAGAGAAGTTCGCCAAAGTAAATTGGAAGGAGATGCTGGCAGGGATGACAGCAGAGCAGCAATGGCTTGAGTTTCTGGGAAAAATGAAGAAGGTGCAGGATAGACGTATTCCAAAAACAAAGAAATATTCCAATAGCAAAATAGTACAACCATGGCTGACAAGGGAAATCAAAGCTAATGTAAAAGCAAAAGAGAGGCCATACAACAAAACAAAAATTTGCTGGAAGATAGAGGATTGGGAAGCTTTTAAAAACCTACAGAAAGCAGCTAAAAGAATCACTAGGAGGGAGAAGATGAAACATGAAAGCAAGCTAGCAAACAATATCAAGGTAGATAGAACAAGCTTTATCAAGTATATAAAAAAGTAAAAGAGAGATGAGAGTCGATATAGGGCCGCCAAAAAATGAGGCCGGAGAAATAATACCAGGGGACATGGATATGGCAGATGAACTAAATGTGTATTTTGCATCAGTCTTCACTGTGGAAGACACTAACAGTATGTCATGTTTTGAAGGGTGTGAGGGAAGAGAAGAGAGTGCAGTTACTATTACAAGGGAGAAGGTGCTTAAAGGTACACAGGTCACCCAGACCAGAGGAACTACACTCTAGGTTTCTGAAAAAGGTAGCAGTAGAGATTGTGGAGGCATTAGTAATGATCTTTCAAGAATTATTGGATTCTGTCATGGTTCCAGAGCACTGGAAAATTGCAAATGTCACTCCATTTTTTAAGAAAGGAGGGAGGTAGCAGAAAGGAAATTATAGACCAGTTAGCTTAACCTCAGTGGTTGGGAAGATGTTGGAATCAATAGTTAAGGATGAGGTTATGGAGTACTTGCTGACACAGGACAAGATAGGACAAAGTCAGTAAGGTTTCCTTAAGGGAAGATCTTGCATGATTAATCTGCTGGAATTCTTTGAGAAGACTACAAGTAGGATAGATAAAGGGGATGTAGTGGATGTCGTATATCTGGATTTTCAGAAGGCATTTGACAAGGTGTCATACATGAGGCTGCTTACCAAGTTAAGAGCCCATGAGACTTACAGGAAACTTACTAGCGTGGTTAGGGCACTGCTTGATTGGTAGGAGGCTGCGAGTGGGAATGATCCTTTTCTGGTTGGCTGCCAGTGACTACGGGTTGGTGTTGGGGCTGCTTCTTTTTATGCTGTATATCAATGATTCAGATGATGAAATAGATGGCTTTGTTGCCAAGTTTGCAGATGATACGAAGATTGGTGGAGGGGCAAGTAGTGTTGAGGAAACAGGTAGGATGCAGAAAGACAGATAGATTAGGAGAATGGGCAAGAAAGTGGCAAACGAAATACAATGTTAGAAAATGATTGGTCATGCACTTTGGTAGAAGAAATAAATGTTTCTAAATAGGGAGAAAATCAAAAATCTGAGATACAAAGGGACTTGGGAGTCCTTGTGCAGAACACCCTCATGGTTAACTTGCAGTTTGAGTTGGTGCTGAGGAAGGCAATTGCAATGTTAGCATTCATTTTAAGAGGTCTAGAATATAAGAGCAGGGAAGTGACACTGAGGCTTTATAAAGCACTGGTGAGGCTTCACCTTAAGTATTGTGAAGTTTTGGGCTCCTCATCTAAGAAAAGATGTGCTGGCATTGCAGAAGGTTCAAAGAAAGTTCACAAGGATGGCTCTGGGCTTGTGCTCGCTGGAATTTATAAGGATAAAGGGGATCTTATTGAAATCTTTCAAATGTTGAAAGGCCTGGACAGAGTAGATGTAGAAAGGATGTTTCCCATGGTGGGAGAGAGGAGGACAAAAGAACACAGCCTTAGGATAGAGGGGCGTCCATTTAAAACAGAGATGCGAAGAAATTTCTTCAGCCAGAAGGTGGTGAATTTGTAGATTTTTTTTCATCACAAGCAGCCATGGAGAGCAGGCCATTGGGTGTATTTAAAGTGGATATTGATATGTTTTTGATTGGACACAGCATCAAAGGTTATGGCGAGAAGGTCAGGGAGTGGAACAAAGGATCATCGACGATTGAATGGTGTAGCATACTCAATGGCCCAAATGGCCCAATTCTGGTCCTATGTCATATGGTTTTATGGTCTTTATGGAAAAAAATGAATGTTTATAAAGATTTCTGAGGGGGCATACGTAGGCTAGATAGTCACAATTATTATCCCAAGGCAGGGGGATCTGAAAATAGAGGACACAGGTTTAAATGAGAGGGAAGTTTAAAGGAGATCAGATGGGCAAGTTCTTTTTCAAATAAGGTGTGGGTGTGGTATCTGGAAAGAATTGCAAGAAGATGTGGTGAAGGCAGATACAATTGCAATATTGTATCTGATAAGGAGCTCAATATTGTATATTGAGTATGGTATATTGAATAGAAATATTCTAATGCATACAAATTGGTTTGAGGCAGACTGGCAGCATGATCAGAGAACCATAGAACCATAGAACATTACAGCACAGAAACAGGCCTTTTGGCCTTTCTTGGCTTTGCCGAACCATTTTTCTGCCTAGTCCCACTGACCTGTACCTGGACCATATCCATCCATACATCTCTCATCCATGCACCTGTCCAAGTTTCTCTTAAATGTTAAAACTGAGTCTGCATTTATCACTTCACCTGACAGCTCATTCCACACTCCCACTAATCTCTGTGTGAAGAAGCCCCCCCACCATGTTCCCTTTAAACTTTTCCCCCTTCACCCTTAACCCATGTCCTCTGGTTTTTTTCTCCCCTAGCCTCAGTGGAAAAAACCTGCTTGCATTCACTCTATCTATACCCATCATAATTTTATATACCTCTATCAAATCTCCCCTCATTCTTCTATGCTCCAGGGAATAAAAGTCCTAACCTATTCAACCTTTCTCTGTAACTCACTTTCTCAAGTCCCGGAAACATCCTTGTAAACCTTCTCTGCACCCTTTCAACCTTATTAATGTCCTTCCTGTAATTTGGTGACCAAAACTGCACACAATACTCCAAACTCGGCCTCACCAATGTCTTATACAACCTCACCATAACATTCCAGCTCTATACTCAATACTTTGATTTATAAAGGCCAATGTACCAAAAGCTCTCTTTATGACCCTATCTACCTGTGACCCCACTTTTAGGGAATTTTGTATCTGTATTCCCAGATCCCTCTGTTCTACTGCACTCCTCAGTGCCCTACCATTATCTTGTATGTTCTACCTTGGTTTGTCCTTCCAAAGTGCAATACCTCACACTTGTCTGTATTAAACTCCATCTGCCATTTTTTAGCCCGTTTTTCTAGCTGGTTCAAATCCCTCTGCAAGCTTTGAAAACATTCCTCACTGTCCACTACACCTCCAATCTTTGTATCATCAGCAAATTTGCTAATCCATCTGATCACCATGGAAGAAATGAGCCCTGACCACTGACCAATATGGGCATCAGAAGTTTGAGAGAAGGGGATTTCACTCGGGTTCACCGATCGGGTTGGAAAATGCAGTGGTGGATTGTGGCAGCATAACTGAGCTTTGACCAGCGACCATTCCATATTTGGGACTGATAAGTAACAGCAAATTAAAGGAAGGCTTGGACAAGTGCTGCAGTCATTGTCGGACTGGACAGAGTCAGAGTGGTGACCTTGAGGCTTTAGCTCTTTGAGGCTCCAGGGCTTACGTCAGAGAAAGCAAAGAAAAAACTTTAGGTAATTTTTTTTCCTTCCCCTCTTTGTATCTGCTCAGCCAAGACAGTCGAGATGTCAGGCAGTTGAACGTTCCTCTTGCGGGATGTGGGAAGGCAGGGAGACCTCCATTGTCCCTGATGTCTACAACTGTGAGAAGTGCATCCAGCTGCAGTTTCTACCACCTGTGTTAAAGAGTTGGAGCTGGAACTGGATGAAGTCCAGCTCATTCAGGGGGCTGAAGGGGTAACAGATAGGACATACAGAAGGGTAGTTATACCCAAGGTGCAGGACACAGGAAACTGGGTGACAGTCAGGAAGGGGAAAGGGGTTAAGGAGCCAGTGCAGCGTACCCCTGTGGCGATCCCCCTCAACAACAGCTAGACCACTTTAGATCCTGTTGGTGGGGGGGGGGGGGGCGCAGAGGGAAATGACCTAACAGAGGAAAGACATAGTGGTTAGGTCACTGACACTGAGTCTGCCACTGTGGTTCAGAAGGTGGGGGGGGGGGAAGAAGAGGCACACTGTGGTGACAAGGGATTCTTTAGTTAGGGGAATGGATAGGAGGTTCAGTGGATGAGAACAGGATTCCCAGGTGCCAGTCCAGGATATCTCAGATCGAGTCCTCAGCATTCTTAAGTGAGGGGGTGAACAGCTAGAAGTTGTGGTCCATATGGGTACCAATGACATGGGTAGAACAAGTGATGAGGGAGTTCAGAGCATTAGGTGCTCGGTTAAAGGGTAGGACCTCCAGGGTTGTGATCTCAGGATTGCTACCCGTGCCTTGTGTTAGTGAGGCCAGAACTAGGGAGATTATACAGTTTAACAACTGGCTAAGGAGTTGGAGTGGGGGCGGGGGGGTAGTGGGAGGCAGGGTATAAGATTTTTGGATTTTTGGGCTGTCTTCCAGGGAAGGTGGGGTCTGTACAGACGGGACAGTTTGCACCTGAACTGGATGGGGACTACTATCCTAGTGGGAAGGTTTGTTAATGCTGCACAGTGTGGTTTCAACTGGAGTTGCAGGCAGATGGGAACTAGAGTGCCAGAACAGTTGTAGAGGCAGATATCGATAAGACCTCAAACAAAAGTAGAGAATCTAAAGTTTGAGTATGGAATGATTAGTGTCCTGAGCTGCATATATTCAATGCGTGACCTTGGCTTCACGAGAAGAGAGATCAAGTCAACCAGCAGGGCTGCAGCTGAGGCAGCAGAGAAAGGGTCAGCGTGGGTGTGGACCAAGTATGTCCAGAGGGGCAGATAGTCAGACAGTGTACACATATCTTGCAAACCCTTCAGTAGTTGCATAGACACCTGAAGAGCAGACTATCTGTTGGATGGAAGTGACCAACAACTCTGATAGAGGCAGATGCCAAGTTTTTAAGCTCACCAGTGGGAAGTGGTGCTTTAGCACTGCTGGCCCACCACCTCGAGGGAGTCTTGATCATAAGCGGGCCGAGACTCCTGAAGACAGGTGGAAGATCAACTGATGATCCCACTGGTGATAGCACAGGACAGTTAACATCTTAGTCCACGTGTACTTTTTAACTCTAGGAAAGGCAGATGAGTTCAGGGCAAGGATCAACACCTGGAATTATGATGTTGTAGCCATTAGTGAGCCTTGGTTGGAGAAGGGGCAGGGCTGGCAGCTCAGTATTCTGGGGTTCCATTGTTTTAAACATGACAGATCAGGAGGGATTAAAGGAGAAGGGGTGGCTTTAATAGTTAGGGAAAATGTCATAACAGTGCTCCATCAGTTCAAATTGGAGAACTTGACTAGTGAGGTGTCATGGGTGGAACTGAAAATGAAAAATGTATGACCACGTTAACGGGGCTGTATTACAGACCACCCAATAGCTCTAGGGGTTTAGACGAACACATCTGTAAAGAGATCGCAGGCTGTTGCACTAAACATAAGGCTGTTGTAGTAGGTGATTTTAACTTTCCATATATTCACTGGGAATCCCATGCGGTAAAAGGACTGGTGTGATAGAGTTTGACAAATGTGTTCAGGAAGGTTTCGTTCATCAGTATGTGGAAGTCCCAATGAAAGGGTGTGCCATACTGGATCAGCTATTAGGGAATGAGACAGGGCAGATGACAAAAGTTTGTTTAGGGAAATACTTTGCATCTAGTGACCACAATACCATTAGGTTCAAAGTAAATATGCAAAAAGGTAGGTCTGGTCCGTAGATTGAGATCCTAAATTGGAGAAAGACCAATCTTGATGGTATTAGAAATGATCTGGCAAGTGTGGATTAGGCCAGGCAGTTTTCTGGTAAAGATATTTGGAAAGTGGGAGGCCTTCAGAAATGAAACTTTGAGAGTCCAACGTTTGTACATGCCTGTCAGAATAAAAGGTAAAGATAACAAGTGCAGATAACAGACATTGAGACCCTGGTTAAGAGAAAAAAGGAGGTAGATATCAGGTATATGCAGGTAGGAGAAAATTAGTTGCTTATGGAGTACAAGAAATGCAAGAAAACACTTAAGAAAGAAATCAGGAAGGCTAAAAGAAGGCATGAAGTTACTCTAGCTGACTAGGTGAAGGAGAATACTACGGGATTTCTACAGATATGCGAAGATCAAAAGGATTGCAAGGGACAAAATTGGTCCTCTGGAAGACCAGTATGGTAATCCATGTGTGGAGATAAAACAGATGGAGGAGATGTTAAATGAATTCTTTGCATCTGTATTTACTCAGGAGATGGATACAGAGTCTATAGAAGCGAGGCGACACAGCCTCAACTTCATGGAACCTGTACAGATTTCTGAGGAGGAGGGGTTTGCTACCCTGAGGCAAATCAGGGTGGATAAATCCCCAGAGCCTGACAAGGTGTTCCCGCTAACCCTGTGGGAGGCAAGTGCAGAAATCACCAGGGCCCTAGCCGAGATATTTAAGACATCCTTAGCGACAGGCGAGGTACCAAAGGATTGGAGGATAGTCAATGTTGTTCTGCTGTTTAAAAAAAGGCTCTAAATATAAACCGGGAAATTATAGGGTGGTGAGTCTGACACCAGTTATGGGAAAGTTATCGGAAGGCATTCTACAGAACTGGACATATAACTATTTGGATAGGCATGCACTGATTAAGGATAGTCAGGATGGCTTTGTGTGTGGTAGGTCTTGTCTAATCAATCTTATTGAGTTTTTCGAAAAGTTACCAGGAAAGTGGATGAAGGAAAGGCAGTGGATTTTGTCTACATGAACTTTAGTAAGACATTTGACAAGGACCCACATGAGAGGCTGGTCAAGGAGGTTCAATTGCTCAGCATTCAGTATGGATCAGACATTAGCTTTGTGGGAGAAGCCAGAGAGTGGTAGTAAAGGGTTGCCTCTCTGACTGGAGGCCTGTGACTAGTGGTGTGCCGCAGAGATGGGTGCAGGGTCCTTTGTTGTTCGTCGACTATATCAATAGTCTGGATGATAATGTCGTTAACTGGATCAGCAAATTTGCGGATGACACCAAGATTGGGGCTGTAGTGGACAGTGAGGAAGGCTATCATGGCTTGCAGAGGGATCTGCGTCAGCTAGAAAAATGACAGATGG